>NC_080585.1:30336770-30665936 GCF_029962835.1 Magnolia sinica
CTCGGGTCTCAGGCGCATGGGATTTGCTGCGGTGCGGTAGAGGTACCAAAAATAGAAAACTTTTATACTTCACTGATGTATGTTACCCAGGCATTTTGAAATTGCCCAAAGTAACTTATGTATAACTCAAATGAACCGTACACATGGTGGGACCCAGTTTAGATGGCATATACAACGGTTTTTGCATTGAAATGAGGTTTTTAATGGACGATTGGATGAAATGTAACAGACGGTCAGCATGTAATTAATTTGTTGGAATTCCAAGAGTGGAAGTGCAGGGGCCTTCGTGTCGTCTAGCCCCCTCTGCCAGGGTATCTCAAATAACTCCGTTGCCAGAGGATAACTTACAACGGAGAAAAACTTTGATACTCTGACGGACAGTGATTGATGATACGCAGGCACTTGGAAGTCGCACACGTGTCATCAATTCGTCATATAAAACCGTCCAAGTATCGGAAGCGGGATTGCGTGGTGTGCCACACACCACCGACCTCGGTGGCATGTTGACGTGGCAAAGCTCCGTGGGCCCCACCATGCATTTTGATAATCTGAATATTGGATAGGTGGGCATTTATTGGACCGTTAAAATGAAAATGATCCAACGGTCCTAGTTCCACAAATAAGTTTCCACGAATCAGAGGTTAGGATTGTGATATCAATCTAATCTTAGGATTTTGACTTTATGACAGTTGGTTGCAAAGCTACCCAGAATTACTTGAATTGATATGTGCCATCCGTACAATTTCTGACTGCCTATCAAGTGTCATAGGCAGCCTGAGTAGCGTATAAATCCTCTTTAGAGGTTAACCGTCAACCATCGCGTTGGTTACAGGAGACCGTCTGTCGCCCACTGCCTGACACGTGGAATGTGTATGCAGGGAATCTGAGTGTCGATCATGTAGATCTTATTTAGAGATGGCCCTCTTTGAAAAGAACGTCAATAGGATGATCCTATCCGTCGGTTTTCCCTGCTTACTTCTGATCGGTTTGTGACCGTTGCTTTTACTATGACTATGAAAATAATGGTATAGTCGTTCTGATTTATAATAGAAAGGCATTGTCGGATATGATCTATTAGATGGACGGGTATGGCTAATGTTACATGCATACATGGCCCACGATTTTTCTAGTTTGGACAGTTGGGATTGATGGATGGGGATGCGGATTGCCTACTGACACTGCCAGTTGGAACAGGCTACTGGACGGTGCTCTGTGGGCCCCACAATGGTGTATGTGTTTTATCCACCCCGTCCATCCATTTTAGATGATTATTTTAGTGCATTTTCCAAAAAATTAGGCATATCAAAATCTCAAGTGAACCACACCATATGAAACAGTGGTGATTGAACGCCTACAATTAAAGACTTTAGCAGCCCATAACAGTTTTGGATCAAGCGGATATTTGTCTTTTTCCTTCATCCAGGTCTTTGCGACATAATCAATGAGTTGGATGACAAATAAAAATTACAGTGGGCCCTAGGAAGTTTTTAATGGTAGCCGCTCAATTACTACTGTTTTCCTGAGGTGTGGTCCATCTGTGAATTGGATCTGCCTCGTTCTTGGGTTTGTGCCCTAAAATAATAATCCAAAATGGATGGATGGCGTGGATAAAACATATACACTATTGTGGGGCCCACAGAGTGCACAAATTTACCTTATCCAAAAGATCCCACCAAAAGGATGATGACAACCATTCCATTTCAGAGACTAAATTTGGACGGTCCAAATTGATGCATGTGAAAGCTACTGTATGGTAGATGCGCAAAAGCTTATGGTACACCGTACACTGCCACTCTAGCGTACGAATTACCCCTTTTTATAGGAACCACTTCAAACCCCGTTTTGTCTCCTCCCATCAAACGGTCCATAAATTTTCAAGTGATAGTTGCCTTTTCACAGAACGGATCTGATCTGTTCCATCCATCCATCCATCCATCCATCGAAATTAATTGCAGGCTCTTAATTTGAGAGATTCCCTTCCGTATAGCCCATCTAACGTGCGCCTTTCTCGATTTATTAAATGGTGGAAGCCCATGTACTGTACATATTGTACGCATGCACCGATCCACACGTTTGCAATCGTGGGGTCCACTGTGGATTGGGCTTATCCTCTGAATTCAACTGATCGGATGGTCGTAATTCTCCCACTGATGACCATTAAATGGACGGGTACGAAATGGTCAGCCATGCAATTTCAGTAGGAGAAACCAGATTGACAGTGTAGATTGATTGATGTACATTTACAGGTGGTTGGATGACTCACCACAACAGGGATAAAATATCTCACATGCGAACGTGTACACTTCTGCATGATCCGCTCCCTTCATTAGCTGGGCCTATCTTCTCCCAATATATTATCTGAACGGGAGATGATACGGTGCGGCCCACCCTTACGCAACTCGGTGCTGTCCCGACTGTGGGGCCCACCTTGAGGAAGATGTAGTATATCCACACCGTCCGTCCATTTTACTGGCTTATCTTAGGGCGTTAGCTCAAAAAAGAATTACATCCAAATCTCTAGTGGACCATAATATAGGAAACCCGTGGTGAGTGACCATTAAAAATTTTTTGTGACTCACAAAAGTTATGGAAGACCATATTTGTTTTACCAATTCACCCATGTCTACGTGACCTAATCAATACGTTGGATGACATAAACATTACAGTAGCCCTAGGATTGATTTAATGGCGGGCATTCAATGACCATTATTTCTTGTTGTTACCCATCTACTTCATTTTGAGCTCATGCCCTAAAATAAACGGGCGAAGATTCAGTGTTTCTTGGATAACACCTCAGTGAGTATTACCCTGACTGTGCGGCCACTTGATTATGTCTTGCATATTTACTGGTTTTAAAATTTAAGGGTTCATTTGGATGTAGGTAATTAATTTACAAGGTGTGTTTGGATGAATATATTATTTCAATCAAAATGCTATAATTTGATTACAGCCTTTCGCTGTAATATGAAACATGAGAAAGTATTATGTTTCATATTATAGATAATAAGATATTAGGTAATGGCTTCATTTTTTTTAAATCTCGATGTAGGAACAGTTGCAAGATTAACCAACTACCATACAGGGACAGGTTGTCCAACACCATGATACATAGCTTAGGTGATAGACTAGGTGAAGAAATCCTCGTTTCAACACTGAGGTCTTGGTAACTATTCCCTAGGAGTGTGTACTGACAGTAGAGGTGTACACGAACCGAGCTAGCTCGGTTAGCTCGATTCGACTTGGTTCGAAGTTGAGTTCGAGCCAAGTTGAGTTGATTTTTTGGAGTTGGAGCTGAGTTTGGGTCAAGTCGAGTTAATTTTTTTGAGTTCGAGCTGGCCCTATTTCGACTCGACTCGGATCGAATCTAGCTCGAATTGAACTTAGATCGAACCAGTTCGGTGACTCAGTTACTTTGATATTGATGTTGCTCACCAAGTGTTTGATGAAATGACTCTAAAAAGTATAGCTGGTGGCAAGGAAGGTATGTATATGAAACTAACACTCCTTTTTTTTTTTTCTTAATTTTTATGTTGTTTAGAAGGTGTTTGATAAAATATCTGTAAAACCATTGCTGCTGTCTCAAATACAATGAGTTTTGAAGGTGCAGTCCAGGTGTTTGTGAAAATGCTGTAATGGTGAACTCAGCTCGATCTTGGCTCGAACTTTCCCGAGCTGCTAACCGATCCGAGCCGAGTTGAGCTGAGGGCAGCTTGACTCGGTTCGACTCGATGTACACCCCTAACTGACAGTGGGGTGTGTACTAACAAGCTAACCCAAAAGACAAAAAAAAAACCCCTTATTTATGTAGCTTAAATCCACATTGCCCATCCTTTTTGAAATCTCATTTTAGGGCATTATTCCAAAAATGAGGTAGATTTAAATCTTAGGTGAACCATAGCATAGGAAATAATAATTATTCAATCCCCACCAGTAAAAACTTATTAGGAGATACCAAAATGTTTATTTGCCATTCAACCTTTTGATAAGGCCACAAAGACATGGATGAAGGGCCCACACAAATATTGCTTGATCCAAAACTTTTGTAGCCCCAAAAAGTTTTTAATGGTTAAACACCATTAATGTTTCCTGTGCTATGGTCCAACTAATATTTTAATCTACTAAAGTTTTGGGATCATGCCCTAAAATTAGCTATTAAGATGGTTGGACAGTGCGGATGTAAGGAAAATACATTAAGGTGGGCTCAACGGCCCGGGGATCCACTGAAGCCACACCTGTTTTAGGAACTCCAAAATGAGAAACGCTCATTGTTTAAGAAAATAAATGATATCGGATACATCCATCATTGGAGAGTTTATCATTGATGGCTATCTAACATGGTCCATTAACTCTCTCACACAGATTAATGGCATTTATTCATTAAAAAAAATAACTGGACCTTTTATATTCAATGGCTCAGATTATTTCAAGCTTTCAGAAAAATTAACCATCTGCCTGTAAATGCTATTTACCCTTTTGATGTGCATTAATTAAAGGAAACCAATTGAGGAGAAATCTGCAGTAAAGTAGTCATAAAAAAGTTGTAAAGGAGCCAATAGAGGAGGAGCATCTTGCAGCCTCCACCTAGTATGTTTTTAATCAATATTTTCTTTTTCTTTTTAACATACTTTTTTATGGCCATCAATTGAAAGCTTTAGATCTAATTATTCTAACCCTAGATTGGATAACCCATGTCCAATATATAGATGAATATTATTGATTGATGTATTTGTGGGCCATGTCAATCTAGCAAATAGGTACAATTTTAATCAGAAATTTTTAATCATATATTTTGATGGCCATGGATTGAAAGGTTTGTATGGGTTAATTCTAATCATTGATTGGAACATGTTTATAGAAAACTGCTTTACAAAATTATTTGAAGTTATTTTCCACTTGGATTACTTGAAACATGTTTAAAGTCATTACTTGCTATTATTTTGATGTTGGTTTATTGTTAATTATTTATTTTTAATAGTTTCTCATCATAAAAGTAAATTTAAATCAGTATTGTAATGGCCCACCAAA
The DNA here is from genome assembly GCF_029962835.1 of Magnolia sinica. Taxonomy (NCBI): domain Eukaryota; kingdom Viridiplantae; phylum Streptophyta; class Magnoliopsida; order Magnoliales; family Magnoliaceae; genus Magnolia; species Magnolia sinica. The sequence continues at coordinate 30,341,796 of NC_080585.1, forward strand.
TGAATTATTTAGTATAAGGATGGGCTACAAGTTTTATTAAACTGGACTTATCTCAATAATCTATCTTAAATGAAGATTTTATATATCATTTAATTATATTTAAAGTATTTAACATTTCATGCTCCGTCATGCATAAATACTTAGTTATGGACTGTAAACAAATTTTAAGTTACCCGAATATGGATAACTATTTACACATATATAATCAAATTACTGCTTAAACTTAAATATGACAAACTATAAACACTTTACACATATCATCAGATTACAACTTAATTACTTTACCAACATAGGTGAACAACCACATAAAACATTGGTGACTGAGTTCTTCTCCATTAAAAATTCCAAAGGGCTTAATGTTTATCTTCCATCCAAGCCATTGATGATATCAAGAAGAACTGGACGAAAAGAAAAATACAAAGATCATCTTGATCGAAAACTTTTGTGGCCCACAAAGTGTTTTCATTGGTCATTCATCACTGTTACTAGTGGTATGGTTCACCTGCAATTTGGATCTTCTTAAAGTTTGGCATGGCATCCAAAAAAGAGATAGAAAAACAGACGAATGGTGTGTATATGATGAGGTGGGCCACAACCAAGGAACGGTTAGATGAGGTGCGCAACCGGTAAAACCTTTTTCACTATCCATTAGGCCCACCTTGTTGTGTATATGATGAAAGGTAACAACAAAAATCAATCTATTTCAAAATTCAGGTGGGCCACACTCCATAAAATTTAAAACTTTAAACATGATTTTACCTCGTTCCCGGCGTTGTGACCCGCCTAATTTTTTGAATAATCTTGGTTTCTTTATTTTTACTGAGAAGATGGAAAAAATGATTTACCGGGTTGTTCGACTGGGCCCCACAGCAGCCCTGTACCACTGCAAGTTATGGTAACTTTAACGGACGGTTAAGATATAATTAAAACAATTGTCCATTAATTAGAGAATCTGGTCACTCTATCAGTTTGATTTTGATGTAACGACCTATCAAAGGTAGGTTCCACTACTTGAGCTGTTCGTTGGAGTTAGTTCATGCCACACGTGCAGTTTCTTCATGCCGGTGTATTAACCATCATGCTCTGTCAGAGTATGGAATAACTCCTCACGTGTACAAATAACGGAAGACCTCTGGAACACGTGAGCACTGGTGTTTTCGTAGACTCTTACGTCGGGCACATACACCAAGTAGTCCCGTGATGAACGGATGGGATCTCGCACACGTGTGAAGCTTGGACACGGATTTGTGGGGGCTGTGTTTGGCGTGAGGTGGAAATATCGTTAGGCGAGTATGCTTTTCTTAGTAAAAGGACTAGAATCGTTTGGAATAAAATAACGAACTACTCTATCTCCGTTCCGTAATAAAGCAAACGCCGTTTTCAAGGAAACAGGGTGCGAGGCCTCCTTCCCACACATGCCATGTGATCCACAGCTGTTTCCCGCCCTCTTTGTTGTTCTATCCCCACTCGCGCGACTGAAATGTGCTTCTACCACGCGTGCTAATACATCACACTTGCTCGAGATCCCAACCGTCCATCAGGTGGGGAACAAAGAGAACATGTGCTGGACCAAAATTCATTATGGTCAATTTATTTAGTGGCCTTGAAAATTGAAAAATGATTGATAGTCCTTAGAAAACATACACATGAGGTGGACTGAAATCTTCTACGGTACTTGTTTTACGTGATAGTACTAGTTTTACTTCTACGGTATCGTGTATGTAAGATCTACTTTATAAATAAGGAAAGAAACTCATATAAATGTATTTTAATCTCTTTTTCAACTTGGTGAGTTTGAGTTAATTAGGAGCTTGCTTATTTTATCCATTACTACAGTAAAAGCTAAATAAAACGAGTAATGATTACTGTTATTTTTTGAATATGGATGGATGGTTGCAACGCTCGTAGATATATGTACACATGCATTAACAATATGTAAATGATAATGAGGGTGTTGGTAGTGGTTGAGGACCCTCCGATACCTAAATTAGGTGTACAAGCTAAAAGTAAACACATAGAATTAAAATTTTATGTGTTTATATTTCCTCAATCGCAATTGTGTGTACTTATAGAATATTTAGGCGACTTCAAGCTCTAGATATCTAGGTAAGATGTATTGGATTTCCTGAAAGGTCTTTATTTGAATGGATATTTTCTTTGAAAGTATTACCAATCCTACATCAATCAATATAATCTTCGGATGAATTTATGTTGTATCATTTATTTTTATATACCTATAGATACTTGAACTCTTGATCGGGTGTTGAAACTCCTAAGAGTGTACCACTGGAGCGCAAGTAAGGATCCATCATTCATTTCTTAGTTTGAAGTGAAATTCGCGACAAGCTTTTCCTCTCTAGTTGATATTGATCAAGTTAACTTGGAAGGTGATTTCCTCGTGTCCTAATTGGCTAAGCTTCAAGGCATTCATTCCATAATTGGTTGTACTTTCTATTCAACATATTAGTTCAATTTTTTGCAAAATAGTTATAAATTATTTTACCTGTCTACTGACAAGAGTTATATTTAATTGTAATAATGATAATTTTATATTTATTTAATTTATCTACTTTGAAATCATAATGATGATATTTTTTTATATAATAATTATACAAAAAGTAGAATGATGGTAAATTAATTTATATTAGTTGAATATATCTTATATTTGACTGACCATTTTTACACTTGACTATACACAATAGAGTAGCCTCATACGTAAGGTTTCGAGTCACCGTTACAGTTAAAATCCATCATTAATGCCCAACGATGGTGATAAATTCGTGTATAGATTCAGTGTATTTTACGTATAGAACACAGTGGAATCCATCAACTCAGGTGCAGTTGTTATAGATTATTCCAATCCATTTGTGACCCTTCATCTGAAATGATGATAATACCCATTCAAGTGATGAATGGACAAGATCCATCAAATTTGTGCCATGTCAGCATTTCCAATGAGAGAGGCATTGTCAATTTCACACGCGCGAATATCCTTACATCATAAAGCCGCACTCTTGCAATATCCATAGATAAATACTCCTCCTCCTTCACTCCCGACTTTTGACTCTCTCTCTCTCTCTCTCTCTCTCAACCCCCAAAAATTCATAAAACACCCCACCCCATCCCTTCTTTCCCTCTAAAATGGCAGAAATCCAACCCCCAAAACTATGAAAAAACACCCCCACAAAATCTCCACTTCTTCAATGGAACCACACCATCTTCTCATCTTCCTCTTCCCTTTCCTCCTCACCATCTCAGCCACAGAATCATCAACGGCTGATATTTCCGGCTCATTGAAGGACGCCCGCCAGCTTCTCTCCTTCAAATCCACCCTCCTATCTTCCGAAACCCTCCAAAACTGGCAGCCCAACCAAAACCCTTGCTCCTTCACCGGCGTCTCATGTAAGGACTCCACTCGCATCTCGTCCGTCGATCTCAGTGGGGTCCACTTAGGTGTGGACTTCCGCTCCGTCTCCTCCTTCCTCCTAACCCTAGAAAACCTTGTTTCCCTCTCCCTCGGCTCCACAAATCTCACCGGAAGTCTCCTCGCGCCGCCGTCGGCGGGAGGTTCCTCCTGCGGCAAGCTCCTCGCTTTTCTCGATCTCTCCGGGAATTCCCTCTCCGGATCGATTTCCGACATCTCGAGCTTCAGCTCCTGCTCGGCGTTGAAATCCCTTAATCTCTCCGGCAACGGATTCACCTTCTCCGGTGCCACTGCCGGACTGCCGATTGTTTTGCAGTCGTTGGATCTCTCCTTCAATAGAATCTATGGCCAGAACGCGCTCCCGTGGATCTTGTCAGATTGCTCGGAGCTTCGCCTCTTGAATTTGAAGGGGAACAGAGTATCCGGTCGGATTCCGGTCTATGGATGCACCAGCCTCGAGTACCTCGACCTGTCGGCGAACAACTTCTCTGGCGGGATCCCGACGTTCGGCGGGAATGCGTTGCAGCACCTTGATCTCTCATCGAACAGATTCAGTGGTGCGATTGGAAGTGAATTGGTTGGGTGCGGGAAGCTGAAGTTCTTGAATCTGTCTGATAATGGCTTTTGGGGCAAAATCCCGTCGCTTCCGGGTGGAAGCTTGCAGCGGCTTCTGCTCTCAGCGAACAAGTTCTCTGGTGAGATTCCGCCGCAGCTTGTGAAAGACACTTGCCCGGCGCTCCTCGAGCTTGACCTGTCCTTCAATGGCTTGTATGGTACTCTGCCTTCTATTCTTGCTTCGTGTTATTCTTTAGAGTCCTTAAATCTCTCCAACAACAACTTCTCGGGTGAATTCCCGGAAGGAATTCTGAGTTCAATGTCTAGTTTGAAGAGGCTTGCTCTGTCTTTCAATAATTTGAGCGGGAATTTGCCGGGTTTGATGATTTCGAATCTTACTGATTTGGAAACATTGGATCTGAGCTCGAATCGGTTTTTGGGATCTATACCGTTTGATTTATGCCGGAATCCAAGTAACAGGTTGAAAGAGTTGTATCTTCAGAACAATCTGTTCACTGGTGCGATTCCAGAGACTCTAAGCAACTGTTCGCAGCTGATTTCACTCGATCTCAGCTTCAATTACCTGACCGGAACGATCCCTTCAAGCTTGGGATCGCTGTCGCAGCTCCGCGATCTGATAATGCTGCTGAATCAGCTCCATGGTGAGATCCCGGCCCAGTTAGCAAGCATCAGGACACTCGAGAATCTGATCTTGGACAATAACGGGCTGACAGGAACCATACCTGCCAGTTTGAGCAATTGCACGAATCTTAATTGGATCTCGCTGTCAAGCAATCAGTTGAGTGGGGAGATACCATCATGGATCGGACGGCTGGGGAATCTTGCCATCCTCAAGCTCGGCAACAACTCGTTCTCGGGCAGTATCCCACCTGAGCTCGGGGACTGCCAGAGCTTGATATGGCTGGACCTGAACAGCAATCACCTGAACGGAACAATCCCATCTTCTCTTGCAAAGCAATCCGGCAACGTCGCCGTCGGGTGGATTACTGGGAAGAGGTATGTTTATCTGAAGAACGATGGGAGCCCTGAATGCCATGGTGCAGGGAACCTCCTTGAGTTTGCTGGCATCCGGCAGGATCAGCTCAACAGAGTTCCCACTCGGCGGTCTTGCAATTTCACCAGAGTCTATATGGGCAACACCCAATACACATTCGGCAACAATGGATCCATGATCTTTCTTGATCTGTCCTACAATCAGTTCGAAGGCAGTATTCCGAAGGAAATTGGGAACATGTCCTATCTCTCTATTCTGAATTTGGGGCACAACTCACTCTCCGGCGTCATCCCACCAGATTTGGGTGAGTTGAAGAATATTGGGGTTCTTGATCTCTCCCACAACAGCCTCGAGGGCCTGATCCCTGCGTCGTTCTCCGCCCTCTCAATGCTTTCAGAAATTGATCTTTCGTACAACAAGCTCACTGGGACAATCCCAGAATTGGGTCAGCTGGCAACTTTCCCAGCTTACAGATACATGAACAATTCAGGTCTGTGCGGGTTCCCCCTACCACCTTGCGGAGGGAATTCAGGGTCGAACTCTTCCAATTCCCAACATCAGAAATCCCACCGTAGGCAGGCCTCCCTGGCCGGGAGTGTGGCAATGGGACTGCTATTCTCCCTCTTCTGTATTTTTGCTTTGATAATTGTTGCTGTGGAGAGCAAGAAGAGGCAGAAAAAGGATAATGGCAGTCTAGATGTGTACATTGACAGCCGATCCCATTCCGGCACTGCCAATGCGAGCTTCTGGAAGCTGACAGGCACGAGGGAGGCCCTGAGCATCAACCTCGCCACCTTCGACAAGCCCCTCAGGAAGCTCACTTTTGCCGACCTGCTCGAAGCTACCAATGGCTTCCACAACGACAGCCTCATTGGCTCAGGCGGATTTGGTGACGTCTACAAGGCCCAGCTCAAGGATGGGAGTGTTGTTGCCATCAAGAAGCTGATCCACGTAAGTGGGCAGGGCGATCGTGAATTCACAGCAGAGATGGAAACTATTGGAAAGATCAAACACCGAAACCTGGTCCCTCTGTTGGGCTACTGCAAGGTTGGTGAAGAGCGCCTTCTGGTCTACGAGTACATGAGGTTTGGCAGCCTCGATGACATCCTACATGATCGAAAGAAGGCGGGAATCAAGCTCAATTGGGCTGCAAGGAGGAAAATTGCCATTGGGGCTGCCAGGGGACTAGCATTCCTCCATCACAACTGCATCCCCCACATAATCCACAGAGACATGAAGTCAAGCAATGTCCTGCTCGACGAGAACCTCGAAGCCAGGGTGTCTGATTTTGGGATGGCCCGGCTAATGAGCGCCATGGACACTCATCTGAGTGTCAGCACCCTCGCGGGCACGCCCGGCTATGTCCCGCCTGAGTACTACCAGAGCTTCCGGTGCTCGACCAAGGGCGACGTCTACAGCTATGGTGTGGTCTTGCTTGAGCTACTTACCGGGAAGCAGCCGACGGATTCCGCTGACTTTGGCGACAACAACTTGGTGGGGTGGGTGAAGCAGCATGCGAAGCTGAGGATAAGCGACGTGTTCGATCCACGGCTCATGAAGGAGGACCCAAGCCTGGAGGTGGAGCTGCTGCATCACCTAAAGGTGGCGTGCGCGTGCCTGGATGACCGGCCATGGCGGCGGCCCACAATGATACAAGTGATGGCCATGTTCAAGGAGATCCAATCAGGGTCTGTAGTGGATTCAGCTGCCACTGCCGACAGCAACTTTGGAGTGATGGAAGTGGTGGAGGTGAGCTTGAAAGAAGGCCCTGAGCTCAGCAAGCAGTAGAAGGAATTTTCAAAAAGAAAGAACGAAAAGCATTTCAATATTCTTTGAGAGAGGAGGAAGGTGAATCAGGTAATGATTTTTGAATTTTATACCCCCATTTTTTTCATCTTACCCCCACTTTCAATGGCATAAAAGAAAAAAAGAAAAAGAAAAAAAAGGCCTGTAGCTACGTATCAATGTATGTAATATATATATTTATGAGAAATGCTGTTATTTTATACATAAAAGCTGTTTGTATATAAAGGGGTTTGATTTTCTCTGTGCAACCAAATGTATGTATTTTATTTTATTTTTTAATTTTTTATTTGTGGTTTTTGAGTGGTTTGTCTGTTTTTGCCTTGGGTAGAGGCAATCTATCCTTAAAAAGGAGGTGGGCCACTCTGACATGATGATGGTGACTGACGATGGTGATTAACTGCTGGTCTTCTGGCCTCTTCTCTATCTCCATTTTTGTCCAGCTTTTCTTTCTACAGCTCCCACGGTGTGCATTCATATGGGCTATGGCAGCTAGTGGACCGCACGCCTGCTTTTCTGGTCCGTCCAAAACTCGTCTCTCTTGTTCCCAATCGTCTTATTGGGGCCATCAAATGGACAGTTGAAATGAAATTATCAGGTTGAAATTTCAGTCCAACAGTGTGATCGTTGGCTATGAACCACTTGCACAGATTGGTTCACATGCCGGTTGGTTCAGGTCGTTCTATGGTATGAGCCATCATAGCCTGACGTTGGTTTTCTGCCGTCTTACTAGTAACCTTACTCAAATGACCATTAGAGCGAGAATCCACAATGGCAATCCATCAATTGCACGGTTAAGATCGTTTAGGTCTAGCACACCCCAGGGGTGGCCCACTGATCGGATGGTCCAATAGAATGGTAAAGATGGTTTATCTGCTGAGTATGTGAACAGCTTAAAATCAGGATTAATTGGTAGGTCCCATCCCCTCCACATCAGATTCGTAGAGAAAACTTAAAAAGGTTATCACTACAAGTATGTGAAAGAAAGCATGGTTTTAATGCGGCAAAATCGACATGGAGGGTGTGGGGCCCGCTAAAATCGAGATTAGACTTAAATCTCAATTATGCAGATCCCATATCCTTATGGGCCCTAAGCAAAACAACAAAACCATCCTTCCTAAACTTTTTTTTTTTTCTCTCCCCTCTTTTTGCCGCAGATCGGTTGAACCGGAATAATGCAGACCGCCGATAAAGAGCATGGCGCCTTGATGACTCATCTGAGTCAGAATTGACTCGTCTGAGTCAAACCTAGGCAATGCGATTTGGCAGTTGAGATATGCTCTATTTGTAGGGCTGTCAACGGCCCAGCCTGGGGTAGGTCTCTGCCCAGGTTTTGAACTGTTTTGGCTTGAGCCATCGGTCTGGTCCTATTCAAAAATCTGATTTTTCAGGCTCTAGCCTCGCCCATTGACATACTTATCTGTTTGGCTCAAACTCAGGCGAGTCACCATCTGACTCAGGGATGTGGATTGGATACTACCCCTCAGCCTGTCTGTTTGGCTCAGACTCAGGTGAGTCTCCCTCTGACCTGAGGACAGGCAGGGCTCTGCTATGAAGGGCTACTGTAATGTATGGGTTTTATCCACTGTCTATCCATTTTTCGATATCATTTTTAGGATATAAGCTAAAAAAATGAGGTAGATCCAAGGTTCAGCTTGTGGATTGAATTCTTATCAGCTTCTTAAGGGACCACATTAAGTTTTGGGTTAATTTGGGTCCTACCCTACCTCTCTCTAGCCATGAATGGGAAGTCCTGTGGGTGGGCCCACCATGATGTATTTATTTATCCATGACATTCATCCCTTTTCTCATATCATTTAAAGGTATGTGCACAAGATTAAGGCAGATTCAACGTTCAAGTGGACCACACCAAATAATAAGCTTGGGTTGCATTAAATGCAAGAGTCATCTTTGATGTGGTCCACTTAAGGTTTAGATCTGCCTCATTTTTGTACATATACCCTAAAATGATATAGGAGAAGGGATGGACCGTGTAGATAAACAGATACATCATAGTGGGCCCACCCACAAAACTGCCTGTTGGACAGAGGTCCGCCCGTTAAATTGATATTTGTGTTTGCCCTTCATGACCTTATGAATAGGTTGGATGGTAAACAATCATCACATTAGGCCTTAGGAAGGTTTCAATGGTGGGTTTCATTATCACTGTTCCTTCTTGTGGTGTAGTCTACTCTAGGTTTTTTTTTTTTTTCACATCCACATAAAATACAATACAATGGTGTGGTCCACTTGAGCATTGAATCTGCCTCATTTTTGGGCTTTAACCCTAAAATGACATGGAAAAAATAAATGAATGGTGTGGATAAAATCCATGGTGGGCCCCTCAGATTCCCTACCTATGCCGAGCTCGGGACAGTGGAGGTAGCACCCAGTCCACATCCGACTCAGCCGAATCCTGGCTTGACTAAAGACCACACAAGGCAGTCAAAGTTGAATTTAACGCGAGAGCACGTGGATGTTAGTTGGAATCATGTGACATGCACGTGGAGAGAATAGAACCAAACCAAAAGACGTGCAAGAGAAGGGATCCAAATAAATTGATATTGATATTGAGAGCTATCCTAATTTTACACGTGTGGTGCTGTGCACATTCACTTGTGGCCACTCTTGCAAATATGAAACACGTGTGTGAGATCTGAGCTATCTATAAGATGGGTCATAGTTTTTAGATCTTTTGTTAAAAAATTCAAAACTATTTGACTTGTCACTACGCTACAACGTTGATAGTAAATTGACAGTTACATTTCTTTTCCAGCCATTCATTTGTTTTGATAAGCTGTGGTGCCTAACTGATGGCTGAAAGTCCTAAGGAAAACTCATATCTCACGCAAGTGTCACATTGTCACCACTTTCACACGTGGTGGAGTATGTCACACGCTTCTCTTTTTTGACCATCCAAACTGAGAAATAGACCGTTAATGAATTATTATTGAGAAGTCATTTTTTTTTTTAAAGAATAGATATCCTTGATGGTTTTAACTTAATTATTCATTAAATGTCCACTAATTAGCTTTTAGATAATTGAATCGGTGTAATTTTCAGTATCTAAATACACACAAATTTACCTTTTAATTTTCAGTATCAAATATCTAATGTTATACCTTTTCAGTTTAAGACTTCTTTCATATTCTTGAATAATAGGAATACAGCTCAAACAGCTTAGGTTAGGCTAAGACTAAGCTCACCCAACCCAAAGTCTAATCCAACGTGCCTAACCTGAACTCAACACAAATTTCAGAAAAATAGTTTTAACCTAAGTATTTATTAAATATCCACCTATTAGCTATTTAGGTAATTGAATTGATATAATTTTTAGTATCTAAATACCCGCCGGTTAACCGTCATCGATCCTCTATCATAGGATAAAAGTTTTCTTTCGGAAAATACGCGTTGTTTTCGAAGAACACAAGTTTACCTTTTAAAACACACACAAATTTAAATTTTAATTACCTAAGTATTCTTACTTTTAGTTTAATTAAACTTTTTTAAATTTTTTTAGCATATCCTTAAATAATGGGAGTAACTCAAGCAGATTAGGTCGGGTGACGGTCAAGTCGAGCTCTAGTCAATCTAAAGAAGACCCAATGCAAATTTTTACCAAGGTGCCTAATTCAACCCAAATTCCACTGCACTCTACTCTCAACTTGACATAACACAACCTAACTCAGCCTCCTACGCATGTAATCATTCCCAGTACATCATATGCCAACCCATTTTAAATTGGGTTGTGCTTCCCAACCCTAACTTGATCGAAGGATGTCGACAAGCCGATCTAACCCAAGACCCAACCTAACTTAAGCTTAGGTTGGGTCAATTGGGTGCGAATTGACCTAAAGCAAAGTTGCAACTCTATTAAATAATATATATTGTAAAGAAATGAAAAATTATAGTTAGGGATTTTGTGCTCCTCTCATTTCTATTTATAGAGAAGGTGGCAAGGTAGTCATGAGACTATACGTATCTATGCACACTCATGCACAAATACTAATACTTCCCCTTAAGGTAGAACATAGATATTAAGCATGACTAACTTGGATACATTCACATACTGACGAGAACTCTATACAACTTTAGTAAACATGTCAACTAGTTGATCTTTGGACGGCAAGTGCAGTGTATAAAGAACTCCAGTGGCCAACTTCTTGCAAACGTAGTGATAATCCACATCAATATGTTTCATATGTTCATGAAAGACAGTCGATGACAATATGGATGTCCACCTTGTATCATGATATAAGAGAGAAAGAGACGCATTGGAGAACCCATGATTAGAAAGAAGTGAGTGCAACCAAAGGACTTCACTCGTATCTTGGTTCCTGAATCAATAGTCATCCCTAGCAGATGAATAAGCAATGACAAATTAACTATTTCTTACTCTTCGAGAATACCAAATTACCACTAACAAATGTGCAAAAGCTAGTAGTGGAATAATGATTATCTAAGGAGTCGGCCCAATCCACATCATAATAGGTTCAGACATCAAGTTAACCATGAATAGCAGAAAAAGACCCTTCCTAATAGCAGAGTTAACATAATAAAGAATACAAGGCATTGCATCAATGTGATGAAAGCAAGGGGGCCTTCAAAAACTGATTTACCACTTTTACAACATAAGTGATGTCAGGCCTACCAATAGATAGATAAAATAGCTTGCTTATTAAGGAATTGTTTGTTTTTTAATTCACCATCGTAAATACTTATAAATAGATAATAATTATTTACCAATGTAATTCCAACACTATTCTCAATGCATACCTAGACGTTTTGCTTTTTGAACGCTAAATTTGAGGGGTGTGAATTTCATGTGGGGCTCATTGTAATGTACATGGCTTATCTACGTCATCCATTTGTTATGCTAGCTAATTTTAGGGCCTGAGCCCAAAAATGAGGTAGATACAAAGCTAAAGTGAATCACACAACAAGAAACAATGGGATTTGAACACCTGCCATTAAAAACTTCTTGGGGGCTCCAGAAGTTTTGGATTAGCCTGATATTTGTGTTTTCCCCTTATCCATGTTAGTGTCTTATGAACAGGTTAGATGACAAATAAATAATGTCGTGGGCTCTATGAAAAAAAAACCTTGCAACGGTGGAAGTTCTATTACCACTGTTTCTTGTGATGTAGGCTACTTGAGCTTTGGATTTACCTCACTTTTGGGTTTATGCCCTAAATTTTTTCAATAAAATGGATGGATGACATGTGTCACATATGTCATGGTGGGGCCTACATATTTAAATAAGTCATCTTCAAATTGATTTTCGAGGTACAAATATACATATTTTCAAACAGATATAATGAGTAATGATGACATATTTCTCTAATATTTATGGTGTAAATGAAAAATCAAACAACCCTTGAGAAAAAATAAATATCAAGATTAGATAGAGGCTCATTTTATAAGCAAAAAAATCTATAATTGATTTTAATTGGAATATTTAGGAGCTTAAAGTCCAACATAATAATGATACTTTTATTGGGAAATGAAAATACCTTTCAAGAAATGATCAATCTCGGTACCAAGGAAATAATAGAGTAGATCAAGATTCTTCATTTCAAAATGCAGTATTAAAAAGGATTTAACCACCAAGATATCCATATCACTATCACCAATAATCATAATATTGTTAATATACACTAGACAAGATAATAGTTGCATCACCGTGTTACTTGATAAAGACCGAGTACTCAGATGCACACTGTTGAAAGCCTATCTAAAAGATAATTGAACTGTACAGTTTTTATCCGGGCACATGAAAACTCTTTATGGCCATATAATACTTTCTTTAAGCAGCTTTTTCCGTTATCTCCTAGTACAAGAAGTTAAGCAGAGGGCATATATAAATTTCATCATGAAGCTCTTCATTAAGAAAGATGTTTTGTATATGAAGTTAATAAATATTGTTTGCAATAATAAGTAATAATACTCGCACTAAATTGAGTTTAAAAATAAAAGAAAAATTATTTTAGTAGTTAACACCAAATTTCAGAATAAATGATTTTGTAGTAAGATAGACTTTATAATGAGCTACATATCCATCAATCCTGTATTTCATGGTATAAACCCACCTACAACCAACGATATGAACGACCATAAGGGAGATCAACCAACTCTTAGGTATTTTTCTTATTTATTTATTTATTATTTATTTTTTAAAGGTGATTATCTCCATAAGCATTGTGACTTTTCACTATAAATTTTTCTGAACATCTGACATTTAGATGGGGTGAGGGTTTTACTAGAATAAAATAACTAATATAGTGTGGAAGATTAGAGTGATACATGTATAGAATAATGATCATCTTTGCTTTGTAAATTGCTTTAGTAAGTTCAATAAAAAAAATCAGAGGGAATATATTCTATAGTCGTTAACAAAGATTGGTGGTATTCATCTGTAATCATATTGTTCTTTGCACCTTCGATAATATTATCGATAACAAGTAGATATGATAATGATTAAACAAATGATGAAGAATTAAAATACGATATATTCTTAAAAAAGTAACATTAAGAGAGATATACCGATACTTAGTTGCCAGAAAGTACCATTTGTAACCCTTTTGAAAAAGTGATACCTAATAAAAATGCACGTAATAGATCGAGGAAAGTGTCTATCCTAACTAGGTTCAACGAGATGGATAAACGAATTCGCCCGAGTACTTTCGGAAGTAACACAAACAAGGAATAATTAACGTAAAGAAATTTAACAAGATCACTTTGTCCAAGAGTATGTGGTGGCATTTGATTGATGAGATAGGCAATGGTTAAGACTACTACATCCCAATAGATCGAAGGAACACCCATCCCCGTCAACATAAATTGAGTTAAATCCATCAAATGATGATTTTTCTGCATGGAAACTCTTTTTGTTGCCGTGTATAGACATAGATTCTTGGAAACTAAATATCAAGATTAGAAAAAAAATTATGTAATTTTTGACATACATATTCCTTTACATTTCTAGATCGAAATACTAATAATAGTATCCAATTGAGTGTTAACATAATTAGTGAAATGTTTTACAATAGAAGACATCTTATGTCAAATTTTCATAAGAAATATCTAACTAAAATTTAAATAACCATGTATAAAAGAAATAATGTAATTGTCATGTTTCAAAATTTAAAACCCAAGTACAATTAACTTAATCTCAAGTTATGTAGTATGAACTAAATTATATGCACATATTTATTATTTTCATATTCAATACATCATATGTCAAACCAAACAACTATTTAACCATCTAAATAATAATATACATAACTTAAATTTTAAAATAAAATTAATAAATTCAAATTCTACTCAACTACTACTATTATCTCTCAATCATAAGTCTTTGCTTTATTTACTACAATTATCCAAATAAGATAAATTAAAGGAGAAACTCTTATAAAAATAATCATTTAAGTACTTTGCCTACCTATTCTTTACTTCCTAAACTTGAAAAGTTATAACATTGGGTGAATTAAAAGTCCAATGAGATCATATCCACCATAGTTAAATTTCAAGAGATATACCATACAAAATAACTTAAGTAGAATACATGAATCAAACAGAATTTCAATACGATAATGTTATGAATAAAGTTCATATAATGATGTCTTGAATAAACATATATGTCATAATATTATAAATGTAGGAATATATGCAATTATGTATTCTATCGTATTTAGATTCAATTTAATCACTTTTTCATCATCTTATATGATCATAATAATAAGAATATTTTACAATTCTTATAAGCTTACCTATCCGATCTATCGAGGTGAGCAATTTTTACATGCATGCCAATGAGTAATCCTTATATGCTCACCGATCTAATTTAACAAAATAACATGATCTCACATAGATCTGACAAAAGAAATCTTTTGTAATCTTTACATGTACACATATCCGGTCTAGTGAGGTGAAAAATCCTTACATGCCTGCCGAAGAGCAATCTTTATCTGCTCACTAATTCAATTTCTAACTAAATTTAATTTTAATTATTTACAAATATTAATAGAAAATTAAATTGATATAATTAACGAAATTAAATTTCAAGTATTCTATGATAATAATACAACCAATCAAACTAAATTTCAAATATTTTATAATTATAATGCAGCCAAAGAAAGTAACTTCCAAACACTACAAGATCATAATTCCTATAGATCACCTGAATTCCAAATAAACAACTTTAATAAATCATCGTTATTTAATAATTTCAAATGAGAAATTAACAAAGTAAGATAATAATCTACATTCATTAATATATCATTTTTTTCACGTAATTCAAGAAAAGCACATCAAGGGTTCCTAATTCTAAGAATAAACTTAAGAAAATAATATTCGTACAATCTAAGATTCATACAATCTGTTGTAGGTATTTTAAAAAATATAAAAATGTAAATATGTGTTGTTGGTTAATTTTTCAAATGTAAAACCTGTCCCATATCAGATAGCAAAATGTAAAAAAAAATATATATTTATAAAGTATCCTCTTCGCAAGAATCTTTTATAATATGGTATACTATGCATAAGCCCAAGTGCTCACATACGAGGGGTGCAATCGGTACGATTTTTAGCCTGAAGACCTTTATTTTCTCTCTCCCTCTCTCTCTCTCTCTCTCTCTCTCTCTCTCTCTTATATATATATATATATATATATATATATAGATATATATATATATATATATATATATATATATATATGTTGAATGTGGCCCACTCATCATTAGGCCGTTTCTATTGTGTGAAACGGGCACATTTCAATGGGCGTCGACTTTGGTTTTTATGAATAGGCATCGATTTTTTAAATGGTTGGACTTTTGATTTTTATAAAAGGGAGTTTTATCGTATAGAAAATATAAAAGAAAATCCTAACCCTAATGTTGTATTTTTCAAAGATCATTGTTTTCTCTAGGCAATCAAAAGACGAGAGAGGTGTTTTTGGAGTTGGGATATCTTTGCCCTGTGCATACCGAAATGAGTAATAGTTGGACATTTTATCCTTTACATAACGCATTGGGAGCCTTCGCATCAGTTGAATGCGTCCGAGGGCCCTTAACTATTATCCCAACAATAAATTGTTTTACTGATCAGATATGGAGTTCCAATTCGTTGCCGTTGATTTATTTCTTACATATGTTTACTGTAGTCTATTAACAATTTTGAGATATAACTACCCCTACGGGAAATACTCCGGCTGATAGAAAATCAATTCGTCTAGATACCTTCGATGGACAACATTACAAACGATGGAGGCAAAAGATGTTCTTCTACCTCACAAATCTTCACGTGACTTATGCTATTAATCAGGAAGGGCTCACGAATTTGAATGAACCTGAGTTAATTGTTGTCCGTCAGAAGTGGGATGAAGATGATTATCTCTATAAGAACTACATACTCAGTGCTTTATCTAATCAATTGTATAATGTGTTCTTTGATTTTACAACCTCTACCGATGTATGGAAATTAGGAAGCCTTGAAAAGAAATACAAGACAAAGGAAGCATGTGTGAAGAAATATGCAGTTAGTATGTATTTTAAATATTAAATAGTTGATGATAAATTTATAGTTGAATATGCAGATGAATTCAATGTAATAGCCTATGAAATAATATTTGAGGGGATCAAACTAGACAAATGATTCTAAGTTGCAACTGTGATTGAAAAACTGCTTACATCTTAGAGAGATTTTAAAAACCTTTTTTGACATAAAACTAAGGAGTTATCTATGAAAAATCTTCTAGTAAGTTTGTGTATTGAAGAATAAGCCAGACTTCAGGAGAAAAATGAAGAGTTGAATAAGAAATTTTCTAAAATAAATTTGGTGAATAAAAATGTCTAGTCTAAGGGAAAACCCTTCAACCTTAAACCAAATCAAACCAACTAGTTCAAAAATAAGTCTAACATCAAATTTAAGAACAACAATAACAACAAAAACAATAAGAAGAAGTTTGGAGAAAATTATGATAAATTTGTTGGTTTCTATATATACGCAAAACCAGGTCATTTAGGCAACACTTGCACCTCAAGCAAACTTCACCAAAGAATCTCAAGTCATGGCGATGGTTATAGAGATTAATGCTATTCATGTGGAATCGTATGATGGCTGATGGATTGACACAAGTGCTAACATATATGTGTGCTTCGACTGTCACTGGAAGTCATATAAAGAAGTCTCTTCTAGTAGAAAAGTCCATATAAGAAATGTTATTAATGTGATTGTTGTTGGTTATGGAAATGCGGAACTTATGTTTACCTCGGGGAGGCTATTATATTAGCCAATGTGTTGCATATTTCAGAAATGCGCAAAAAACTTGGTCTTAGGCTACCTTTTGAACAAGGTTGGGTATAAGTTTATTAATATGATCATGTTGTAATTACTAAAAATGATTTATTTGTGGTAAATGGCTATGTAGATCATGAACATGGAATGTTTAAACTTAATGTTAAAATTAATAAATTTACTTCTTCTTATATGATGCATTTTGTTTCTTTGTAGCATGGTACATTAGACTATATAAATGTTAAATTTATTAAAAACTTAGGTTCTTGTGGTATAATACCTCATTTAAAAAATAATGAATTTAAAAAGTATGAATCTTATTCACAGGCTAAAGTAACTAGAAAACTTTTTACTGTGTGAAAATGAATTCTGAATTAGTAGGTATATAGGACCTTAAAGAAACTCTTACTAGATGTTGTAAGAAATATTTCATTACGTTTGTTGATGCTGAAATCCAGCCGATCCAGCCTCATCTCATACAAGCTACTAAGTACCTACAATTAATGGAGAACAATAGAATATACCGGGGGTGCCAGTTAAGGTCAGGGACCCTCCAATGCCTAAGTCGGGCATATGGACTCACAATAGGTATAATAAAATCATGAAATTTTTTTGTACCTTTTTATATGGCAGGGGGTATATTTATAAGCTTTTTAGGATGTCTCATATTTAAGTTAATTTGTCGGATATGCTAAAAGTGCCATATTGGAGTTGGACTCTAACTTCAAGAATATATTCGACTTTACCTCGATCGACATGATCTTTGGCGAAGATCTTATAGGGTAATCATATCTTTATATATGGTAAGGATATTTCTATCTCGAGGTGGTGGTCGATATCCGATGTCAAGGTTGGTACCCGAGGCCAAGGCCAGTATCCAAGGTCGAGGTCGATACCCAAGGTTGGATCAGTATTCGAGGCCGACCTCCGAGGTAAAGGTCATGTCATGCCCCGAAATTCGAGCATTCAAATAGTGTAACCCATATCCGAATCCCAAGCTTGTGAGGTACACGATTCACTTTTATTTAAGTTTATACAACTATTTTCATTCCTAATATACCAAGATTTCCGATGACATTATTTACCTCAACTAAGCATAATTAAAAATCTCATACGCCATGCCAAAATTAATTAAATAAAGTTAACTCGACATTAATGCTTCAGTCTTTCATAAAAATAAAACATAGATGCACCTAAGGTTCTTCGAGTTGGAACTGTACATCGAAATCCTTGATGACGTTTAAGATCTCCCACTCTTTGATCATTAGACTGGTTGTAAGTTTTGGTGTCTTCCTGCTTAAGGCATCGGTTACAACATTCGCCTTCCCTGGGTGATATGAAATATCAAAATGGTAGTCCTTAAGAAATTTCATTCATTTTCTTTGTCGCATATTTAATTCATTCTGATTGAATAGATACTTTAGGCTTTTGTGGTCTGAATATAAGTTATATTGCTCCCCATAAAGATAGTGCCTCCAAATCTTCAGTGCAAAAACAACTGTTACATATTCTAAGTCATGGGTGGGGTAGTTCCCTTCATGAGGTTTTAATTGTCTAGATGTGTAGGCTATGGGCTTGCCTTCTTGCATCAGAAAACATCCCAAACTTTGATAAGAAGCATCTGTATAAATGACGAACTTTACTCCTCCAGTTAGTAATGCTAGGAGTGGGGCTGATGTTAGTTTTTTCTTTAACTCGGAGAAGGCCTGCTCACAATCATGGTCCCACTTAAAGCTCGTGTTCTTCCTTATTAAATTCGTTAATGGCCTTGATATCTTGGAGAATTCTTTTATGAATCTTCAATATCCAGCTAGCTAAAAAAACTGCATACTTCTTATGCATTTAAAGGTTACTCCCATTCAAATATAGTTTCGACTTTAATTAGCTAAGTCAACAGAAATTCCTCTTTCTGACAATACATGCCCCAAGAATTTTACTTCCCGCTTTCAAAATTCACATTTCAATACTTTAGCATATAATTGATTTTCCTTCAACGTTCGCATGGTGGTCTGGAAGTGTTCCTCGTGCTCCTCTTGAGTCTTGGAGTATATAAGGATGTCGTCGATGAATATTATGATGAATTGATCCAAGTAGGGTTTGAATACCTGGTTCATTAGGTCCATAAACACTGCAGGAGTGTTGGTCAGCTTGAAAGGTATAACAAGGAACTCGTAGTGCCCGTAACGGGTCTTGAAAGCCATATTGTGCACATCTTCATTCTTTATTCTCAGCTAATGGTAACCTGATCTCAGGTCTACTTTGGAAAAGTACTTTGCTCTATTAAGTTGATCAAATAAATCATCAATCTTGGAAAGAGGAAATCTGTTCTTGATCGTCACTTTATTCAGCTACTGATAATCGATGCATAATCTCATAGTTCCGTCCTTCTTCCTAACGAATAAGACCGGTGCTCCTTATGATGATATGTTAGCTCTAATGAAGCCCTGATATAACAGTTGTTGAATCTAGTCCTTCAGTTCCTTTAATTCTGTCGGGGCCATGCGATAGGGTGCCTTAGAAATGGGTTCAGTTCCTGGCATTAATTCAATACTGAAATCCACATCCCTTTTCAGAGGTAAGCCCAATATATCTTGAAAAACTTCAGAAAATTCTCTAACCATGGGCACCTAGGCTAGTCCTTCATCTGGTACCTCGACTTCTGTGATGGCTGATAAGATAATTAGTGACTTCGTCCTCCTTGTACCTTGGAACTTTAATGAAACTCAACCATTGACATATAACGTAATAATCTCTTAGTGATATTAGATCTTTGCTTGGTATAAAGATAACCAATCCATCCTTAAAATGATATCGTACTCTCTCATGGCTATAACATTGAGGTCTGAAGGTAAATTCTTATCTTCAATCATGATGGGACATGCTTTACATATATAAGTTAGTTTCGTAGATTTTTCAAAAGGATTTGCTATGACTAATTCATTGTCTAACAATACGGGTGCTAATCCCAGCGAGCATACAAAGAAATAAGAGATAAACAAATGTGTGGCTCCAGAATCAAACAAAATTCTAGCAAGAGATTTGAAGACAAGAATGGTACCTTTTACTACTTTCTTGTTAATATCATTGTCAGACTGCAGGGCGAGATCTGAAGGTTGTGCTAGATCCTCATACGTGGGTGCAGGGGCATCATATGTCTGTGTGACACTGTCCTGGTGCGTGGCTGGATCATCATACCCATGTGTTGGGTCTTCATACTCTTGGGATGTATGTTCTTGAGGCTGAGCAGTGTAATCTGTAGATGATGTCAAGGCATAAATGCATCCCTGATTCTGTGGCCGTCGAGCTTGGCTTCCCGGCCTCAATTGCTGCTTTTGGGGAGGCCTAATGTGTTGTTGTAGTTGTTTAGGTGGCCTCTAATAAGCTGGAGAAGGTCCTGAGTGTTGAGGCCGTGGAGGTGGCTATGCAAGCCTCTGAGGATAAGGCTGTGGTGGTCTCACAATTGGCTACATCATTTGAGGAGGCAATGAAGGTCGTTGATATGAAGTAGGTGGCGTATACTGTAGAGGGCCCTTAAAAAATGGTTGTTGTTGTCCTTGATTCGGTGGATACTGGGGGTAATATGATTGGTAACAGTTGCATGCATGATGGCCCAGACCTCTGCATCCATGACAAGTCTCAGAGGATGGTGTCGAGTGTTATACAGCGGCATGCCTAGTTATTGGTGATGACATCATTTTCTGTCTCTTAGTCACTTCCTATTGTGAGAGGGATGTTTGGGGTGCGGTCCCTACTCCATTCCTCACGTCCTTCCTCGCATGATTCTTCCAATACATGTCAGAGTGCTTCTCTATTGCAATAGCATACTCCAATGCTCCTGCGTGCGTTTTAATAAGAAATGGTGCTAGTCGAGTATGAGTAGACGGTTTCACTCTTGCAACAAACTTTTGCGCTTTAAAAGGTTATCCGGTATAAAAAAATATTACAAATCATACCAATTCCGTAAACTTTGCATCATATTGGCACACTGTCGTATCTCCTTGTTCTAATTTCATGAATTCCATCACCTTTTGGGAACGTACATAAGTCGGGAAGTATTTATCGTCAAACTTAATACATAATTGGTCCCATGTCCACCTTTCGATCTTTGGATTCTCTTTAACTATAGATTCCCACCAATGATCGGCTTTTTTTTCACTAGCTCAGCCTTGTGTTGCTCGTTACATCTCATAGCCATGAAAATCTTCTTCATTTGTCTCTTCCACCCCTCAGCTTCACTCGGGTCAGGTCGACCCTTGAAAGTAGGTGGTCGTTGCCTCTTAAACTTTTCCAACAAAGACCCCGTTTCTTTTAGGGGCTGTAGGTGTCAGCTGGATTTGCTCTTGAGATTGAGTTCTAAGCAATTGTGTACCCATAAATGAAGTAAATCCCTCCATCGCTTGGAGGATCTTTGTTAATAATGGCTCCTTGTCTGGCTGAATCGGGTACCTGAGTATCCGATGCAGCCACATGGTTCGTGTCTTGGTTCGACATTGCCTAATGTGTAAAAGAAAGACTACGTTTATTTATTAATTATAGAGGCTATAATAAGGTTAGGATGTTTAGAGTAGTCATACATGGATATCTAAGATAATTCGAACTAAGATATGGTTCAAAACTATGTGCAGAATTTTCTGGTCACAAGGGCATGGTTCTTTATATATATTTTTTGATATTTTTAGATATTATTTTAACTCTAAAATTTTTCTAGAGAGATGTTTATAAGTCTAATACATCTCTGTAAAATTTCATAGTGTTCTGAAGTCTTGCTATCAAGATTTAAATGATTTTTGAACAGTATTCCATTTACCTAAAATTGGTAAAGGAAAGATTAGTATTTTTATTTTTCTCATGTATATATATATATTAAAACTAGACTTATCAAATTTCAATTAGAATTTTGAATCGCCTAATTCGGAGTTATAATTAAATAGTTACAATTTTTTAAAATCAATTATTTTCTATTAACTATAGCTGTCCAATATAGATAGTGGGTCAAATTTTTCAAAAAAAATAAAAATACGAGGGTCCATATTTAAATTTTTATTCTAATATAGAGTCTATTTGTGATCTAAACTTCATTTCACCACAATGTACAAAGGTTTTAAGTATGTGTTTCAAATTCCATTTCTCCTACACGCTATTGATTGAGATAATGGGAAAATCCTAATGTGAATGTATATTGGCAACTGTATCTCATATTTCATTTTTTTGGTACACATCATAAATTAATTACTTTTCTCAAGTTTCATAGAGTGGAGAAGCTAACTTATCACTATATAGTTGTTACATTATCAACTTTCATATGTCAAATCATCAATATGGGCCTTTTCTCACTCTCATCTATTTATCCCAACTTGCCTTTTCTGCCAATATATATAATAGCTAATTATGACTAGATAATATAGTTGCCATCATCCAACTTCACAATAGTTATGCACCAACTTGGATGTTTGATGTAGAGCGGGTCGCGGACAGTTTCATGGCCAAGATGGATTAGAAAAGGCCCGGTCGACGACAGAAGTGATCCGGACCGTTGGACTTTAGATCGGGCGTATCTTGCAATCCGGAATGAGTTACCTGACATAAAATATATGATTTTAGGGTAGAACGAACTACTTTAGCCAGCCAACCCTGCTATGCCGGGTTGCGCAGCCCAGAATTGTGAAAAATCCCTAGATCGACGGTCGTTTCCCTGCTTTAATTTCGTTTTTACTATAAATAGTAAGTTTTAGTTTAATTATAACTCTTCATCCGTCGGGCTTTAGGAGTTGCGTCCAACGTGAAAAGAGCTTAGAATAATTAGGGGAATGGTTTGGTGAAGCCAAATAGGACACTATTTTTGGCCGAAAACCTTGCGCACTAGTAGACATCACGACCGTCTATAAAAAGTAAGTTTATTATTTATAGTAAGTCACGGATTCTAGGAGTTTTAGTTGTAGTTTGATTCTGATTTCTTTCCCATTGCTTGGTACCCCTATTTAAAGGGTTGTGAACTCGTCTTTAGGATCAATTAATCAATTTTGAATTTCTTAGAATTTATTTCTATTTTCTGCTTTCTTTCCTCGTGGATTTGAGAAGTCGCTGTGAGGAGTCCAGAGAAGCTCCGTGGATTCGGAGTAGTTATCCTCATCACGTTCATCCCTATGTCAATTGGTATCAAAGCGAGGATTCCCCTTGGGCCGATGACAAACAATGAAGGTATAAATCAAAATCCTGTGGACGGTGATCCAGGGATTCGTTATCTTTCAAAAAGAATGGAAGCTTTCCACCGGGAGAGTCAGTTGACTATATAAGGGCTGCAGGCAACTCTCGACCGTCTTGCGGATACGCTACTTCCGCCCTGAGCCCTAGGCGGTGCTCCACCACCTTTGGTTGCTCCACCACCTATAGTGGCAAACCGTAGGGCTACACCAGATGATTCAAGTTCTAGCGACGAGGACCTTAATGAGGGTTTTGCTTAATGACCAATCCATGGAGTTGATCATCTAGATCGTGCTGAAAGAGACTATCGAGGTAAGGCTAAACTTCATAATTTTAACGGTTTATTACGTATAGAAGATTTTTTCGATTTGCTAGCCGAAGTAGAGAGATATTTTGATTATATGAACGTGCCAGATCATAAAAGGTTAAAATTGGTAGTGTTTAAATTAAAATTCGGTGCTTCTGCATGGTGGGAACAATTACAACTCTCACGAGCCCGCCAAAACAAGGCGTCCATCTCATCATGGCCACGGATGAGACGTCTTCTTCAATCACGATTTCTCCCCAGTGATTATGAGCAGATATTATTTTAGCAATATCAAAATTGCTGATGAGGAAATCGAACCGTCACAGATTACACTGAAAAATTTCAACGGTTGGCTACACGAAACGATCTGTCAAAATCTGAGTCACAGAAGGTGGCACGATTTATAGGTGGGTTGCGACCGTCAATTCAAGACCGAGTTCAGATGTACCCAGTCGGGACCGTGGATGAAGCAGTTTAATTGGCGGGTAGGGCAGAAACACAACTTGCAAGAGCTCCTGCTCGTCTATATCATTCAACTCGACCCCCCATAACGGGTCCCACATAGGATCCAGTGTTGGCATGAGGAAAAGATCCAGTAGGAGAACGTCCTCAACCTCCTACAACAGCAAACTGTGATACGGAGAGCGACTCATTCAGACCTCAACGTGTAGTACCCACAACAACGGGTCTGAGTAGGATTCTAAATCCTTATGCTTGGCCAAGGTCGAACAATTGTTACCGTTGTGGCCAACCAGGCCACTTATCAAACACTTGTCCTCAACGTCCTACAACACACTTGACTATAAACGAAGGGGGCACTGAAAATGAGGCCACAGAAGAAGACCATGACTTTGATGAACATGAACAAACCATTAAAGAAATAGCAGGTGGCGATGAAGTAACGGGCGAGGATCGTGGCGAATTGCTAGTTGTGAGGCGATTACTGTATGCCCCACGAAAGGAATTACATCCACAACGACACAATATATTTCGTACTCGGTGCACTGTCAATGAAAAAGTCTGTGATGTGATCATAAACAGTGGTAGTAGTGAGAACATCATCTCAAGAGTGATGGTGGACAAGTTGTAGCTACCAACGGCAAAGTATCCTTCCCCGTACTCAATTGGCTAGATAAAAAAGGTGAATGAGACTAAGGTAACTAAACAATGCACTATCTCATTTTTAATTGGCAAAAATTATAATGATCAAATACTTTGTGACGTGATCGACATGGAAGCTTGTCATATGCTACTCGGTCGACCCTCTCAGTCGGACCGTGATGCGACCCATCAGGGACGAGATAATGTCTACATATTCGTCAAGGATAGTCGAAAAATAATCCTTGTCCCTATGGCACCAGAGAACCATCCTGAAGCTTTTAAAGTGGAGGGGAGTTCCCTCTTAACCATTCAAAATTTTATGGAGGAATCCAAGGAAACCGGCGAGGTATACGCCGTAGTGGGGAAGGGCGAGGAAGAGGAACCCTCAAACATCCCTCAAAGTTTAAGACTATTGCTAAACGAATTCAAAGAAGTCTGGCCTGAGGATCTGCCCAATGGATTGCCCCCATGAGGGACATAAAACATCACATAAACCTCGTCCCTAGGGCTAGCCTGCCCAACCGCCCTCATTATCGGATGAGTCCGAAGGTGTGTGAGATACTTCAGGGAAAAGTGGAGGAATTGATCTGTAAGGGTCTCTTAAGAGAGAGCATGAGCCCATGTGCCGTACCAGTATTATTAACGTCAGAAAAAGATGAAAGCTGACGCATGTGTGTCGACAACCAGGTAATCAACAAAATTACCATCAAGTATCGGTTCCCAATACCACGGTTGGACGACATGCTCGATATGCTAGAAGAGGCCAAGGTATTCTCTAAACTAGATCTAAGGAGCGGGTACCATCAGATTCGTATCCGACCCAGTGATGAATGGAAAACGACATTCAAGAGCAAGGAAGGGTTGTATGAGTGGTTGGTCATGCCCTTCGGCCTATTGAATGCACCAAGTACTTTTATATGTCTAATGAATCAAGTTCTAAAACCGTTCACTGGCCGATTTGCGGCAGTATATTTTGATGACATATTGATATATAGCCAGGATGAGGCGGCGCACAGGAAACATCTCAGGCAAGTGTTGCAGGTCCTACAAATTAACAAGTTATATCTCAACTTGAAGAAGTCTAGTTTTTTAACTGACAGCCTATTGTTTCTAAGATTTGTTGTAATGTCCATAGACATTCGTGTGGACAATGAAAATGTGCGAGCTATTAGAGAATGGCTGATCCCGACAAATATTCATGATATGAGGAGTTTTCACGAGTTGGCGACTTTCTATCATCAATTTATGTGAGATTTTAGCACCATAGTCACGCCTATAACAGATTGCATGAAAAAAGGACTGTTCCACTGGATCAATAAAGCTGACAAGAGCTTTCATGAGATCAAGCATTGTTTGTCTATAACACCGGTCTTAGTGCTTCCTAATTTTAGCAAATTATTTGAGGTTGAGTGTGATGCTTCATATGTCGAAATTGGGAGAGTCTTATCATAGGAAGGCAGGCCTGTAGCCTTCTACAGCGAGAAGCTCAGCGAAGCCCAAAAGAAGTGGTCGACTTATGAGCTTGAGTTCTACGCAGTTGTTCAAGCGCTGCAACATTGGCGGCATTATCTGATTCAAAGAGAGTTTGTTCTGTACACTAACCATCAAACATTAAAGTTTATTAATAGTCAGACTAACGTGAATCGTGTGCATGCTAGATGGGTTGCGTTTTTACAGGAATTCACGTTCGTTCTGAAGCACAAGTCAAGGCAGTAGAACAAGGTGGCTGATGCACTTAGCCGTCGTGCATCACCACTTGTTACGATGAGCAATAAGGTGGTCGACTTCGACTATCTCAAGGAACTGTATGCCGAGGATGAGGACTTCAAAGATTCTTGGGTGAAGTGACAAGAAGGTCACCCCAGTGACCTTCATATACAGGACAATTTTCTCTTCAAAGGGAATCGATTGTGCATCCCCGAAAGTTCTCTAAGGGAGCAGATTATTCAGGAACTACATGGAGGTGGCCTTGGTGGACACCTTGGGTGAGACAAGACATGAGCTCTTGTGGAAGAACGGTATTACTGGCTACAATTAATACGTGATGTGGGAAAAACCATACAACGTTGTCATGTTTATCAGACCTCTAAGGGGCAATTTCAGAATACGGGCCTCGATACCCCATTACCTGTGCTTGACGGTCCTTGGGAGGATTTATCAATGGACTTCGTGCTTGGTCTCCCATGAACACAACGCGGTATGGATTCGATGTTCATGGTGATAGATCGTTTCTCTAAGATGACACACTTTATCCCATGTAAGAAGACCCTCGATGCAACACACGTGGTGAATCTATTCTTCAGGGAGGTCTTACAGCTACATGGGGTCCCCAAGACCATTACTTTTAATTATGACACGAAATTCATTAGCCACTTTTGGAAGACTTTGTGGACTCGATTCGATACTCGACTTCAATTCAGCAGTGCTTACCACCCACAGACTGATAGGTAGACCGAAGTTGTGAATCGCATGTTAGGAAACCTCATTCACTGTATTTCAGGAGAAAAACCAAAGTAGTAGGGTTTGGCCTTGTCTCAAGCAGAGTTTGCATTCAAAAACATGGTGAACCGCTCGACAGAGAAATCACCGTTCCAAATTATCTCTGGACGAGTGTCTGGCCACACGCTTGACTTGATCCCTCTGCCCAAGCACGAGCATTGCAGCAAAACATATGGCAGACCAAGCTACATGCCTCGAACGAGAAGTATAATAAACAAGCGGACAAGCACCGGCGACAAAAAGTGTTTGAGCTGGGCGACCCCGTTATGGTCCATCTGCGCAAAGAGAGATTTCTGACCGGGACGTACAATAAGTTGAAAAATAAGAAGATTGGACCCGTCCTAATAATTTGAAAGATCAATGATAATGCTTATGTTGTTGATCTTCCAGATGACCTAGCGATCTCATGGACTTTCAACGTCACGGACCTGACCAAGTATCATGAACCAGTGCAGGATGAGAACTCAAGGACGAGTTCTTTTGAAGTGGAAGGGGACTGATGTAGAGCGGGTCGCGGACAGTTTCATGGCCAAGATGGATCAGAAAAGGCCCGGTCGAAGACAAGTGATCCGGACCGTCGGACTTTAGATCGGGCGTATCTCACAATCCAGAATGAGTTATCGGGCGTAAAATATATAATTTTGGAGTAGAACAAGTTACTTTAGCCAACCAACCCACTATATCGAGTTGTGCAAGCCAAATTTGTGAAATACCCTCGGATCAACGGTTGTTTCCCTATTTTCATTTCCTTTTTACTATAAATAATAAGTTTTAGTTTGATTATAACTCTTCATCCGTCGGGCTTTAGGAGTTGCGTCCAACGTAAAAAGAGCTAAGAATAATTAGGGGAATGGTTTGGTGAAGCCAATAGGACAGTTACTATTTTTGGCCGAAAACCTTGTGAACTAGTAGACATCACGATCGTCTATAAATAGTAAGTTTACTATTTATAGTAAGTCACGGATTCTAGGAGTTTTAGTTGTAGTTTGATTCTGATTCCTTTCCCATTGCTTGGTAACCCTATTTAAAGGGTTGTGAACTCGGTTTTAGGATCAATTAATCAATTTTGAATTTCTTAGAATTTATTTATATTTTCTGCTTTCTTTCCTCGTGGATTCGAGAAGTCTCTGTGAGGGGTCCAGAGAAGCTCCGTGGATTCGGAGTAGTTATCCTCATCACGTTCATCCCTGCGTCAATGTTGGTCAAAGACATCTTTTTAATCCTCTATCAAGAATAAACCAAAGAACAACACAAACTTGAAACAATCAAACAAATTGGATGGCCTCAAGCATAAATATAAAGGTGCCTAAGTGGTGCCTTACATAAGACAATGACGGCAATGGTGGATGGCGATGAGGGGTGGCTTGATGCTACTAGAGGCAATGGCGATTGCAACCCCGACGTTGGAGGCAGTCGTGCCACTAATGGTAGCGGTTGTTGCCACTAATGGCGATTGCAACCCCGGAGTTAGCAGCTAGTGCCGGTGATGAAGGCAGTATGTATTGTTTTCACTATTAACAATGGTGATGTAGATGAACACTGCTGATTTGATAATGTAGATGGTGATGACATTTGTAGTGATTACAAGAAGAAAAGAAAGAGGGAATAATACTCTAATATCATGTAAAAAAAAAAAAAAAGAGATGGGGGAGAGAATAATGATGTGAGATTATGTTGAGAAGTGTAGAGAGAGAAAATACTGCTCTGATCGATGCCATGAAAAAAAAAGTGACATCATCTCATTTATAAACAAGTGACAAAGATAAGATCGAGTTTTAACCCTCTCTCCGTTTACAGACACAGATAATAAGGTAATTGATAGATTACATATATCAATACACACTCACATTGGCTAATGCTAACACATATCTTGTCTGGAGATGCTTTGGCTTGACTTACCTAATTAGATAGGATTACATTAATCAAAGTTAAAAGTGCAAAAGCATCCACAAAATCTTTTTGAAGGGATTTTAAAGAAAAGAATCAAGTACACGTAGTTTCACAAGAACAACGAACCAACCATAACGTAAGAGTACGTGGTAGTGGCACAACATGACAAAAGAAATGACATCATTTAGAATAAACCAGTCAGCTATTTTTGAGTATCATTACGTCACCTTTATTGTCGTTTAGTATTGCTACCGGTTTATTATGAAAAAATAAACAAATGAACTCGCATTGTACAACATAAGCCTCCCTATAATCATCTGACTTGGAATTGTTACAGTCATCTGATTTTGATTGGACGGCTGTAAATTACGGGAACGGCTACGTGACGAGAGTCGGCCTTCAGAAGTAGTTGTCTATACAGCCGACACAACCATCAGATCAACATCAAACGGCCACGTGAACGTCTCACATCATAATGCGTGGCGGGCCATCTCTTACATTCCATCAATCATCCAATCTTATATCTTACTAGAATTTAATATAATAATTAAAGCCCACGAGGGATTACCTGGCCCAGATCTATAATAACGGGATTAATGTCCTGATGCATAGGACTGTACATGTGGAACTCACGTACGGAGGATCCTGACCGTTCATTCGAGAAACCCAGCAAGTATGGGTATGGATTAGAACACTATAA
Source organism: Magnolia sinica (assembly GCF_029962835.1). Taxonomy (NCBI): domain Eukaryota; kingdom Viridiplantae; phylum Streptophyta; class Magnoliopsida; order Magnoliales; family Magnoliaceae; genus Magnolia; species Magnolia sinica. Next base: position 30,371,584 of record NC_080585.1, read on the forward strand.
CACTTGGATCAGTGGCCTTAATTAGAATAATTGGAAATGTACGAAATTAACGGTTACAGATGGACGGTCTAGATCGCTGAACGATGAGCCCCATATGTGTAAGTATTCCTGTTCTGATGCATCAGGGCCTCATAGGGGACCATTGGAGATGATGGCCTTGCAATTGGAACTTTGGTCTGCAGAGCCGTACACATGCACACTACTGGCACGCTTGCAAATATGTAACACGTGTGTGACATCTGAACCTTCCATAAGACTAGAAAAATATTACTTAGATCTGCTGCCTAAAAATCAAACAATTTCGACCTGAGGTGAGCCATAAGGAAACGGATTGGCTACCCCCCTGCCACTATCCTGGTGGCTAGTGGTCGGTGCTCTGCGGGCCACACTATGAAGTATGTCTTTTATCCATGCCGTTCATCCATTTTTACATATCATTTTAGGGTTTGATCCCCAAAAATGAGAGGGATATAAATCTCAGGTGGACCACATCACAGGAAAACAATAGTGATAGGATATCCACCATTAAAATCCTCCTAAGGCCCACTGTACTGTTTATTTGACATCAATTTGTTGATTAGGTCATACAGACCCAGATGAAGGGAAAAAAAACAAAGATCAGCTTGATCCAAAACTTATATGGCCCCAAAAAGTTTTTAATGGTCTACGTTCAATCAACACTGTTTCTTGTAATACGGTCCACTTGAGAGTGGGATACATCTTATTTTTGGGCTCATATATACCATAAAATGATCTAGAAAAGTAAATGGACGGCATGGATGAAACACATACATCATGGTGAGCACGGACCACTAGCCATTGCCTTGTGGCAGGGTGAGTCGCCAATCCGTTGTCGAGCCATAAAGTATGAAATTAATCGACGGCTAGAAAATTTTCTTCTACCCATTCATTTCTGTGGGTATGCAGTGCCCCATCCGAGGTATGAAATGGTCTGATTTTTTTTGCCAAAAAATACAAAATAAGTAGCTCACATAATGGAAAGTTCAGATCCTTCACATGTGCCACTTATGACACACGCGCCAACATGTGCATGTGTACGGCACCCACACGCGCCAATGTACTGTACTAGGGTGCGAGAATCAGGTTGGTGCGTTTGGTTGCACAAAAAATCACAAAATTTCATGATATTTTTACATTAATCAAATTATTTTATGACGAAATTTCACGATATTTGATGAAATTTGGTGCAACCAAACAGGCCCGAAACCTCTCGCTAAGTTAAAAATAGATACGTCCAAATGAGACAGGGCGACAGAACGCAAGTACATCCAACTGGCCAATCCGTATGTCTGTGGTGGAGACACACCCATCTATACCTTTCATCACCGCTCGCGTTGCTCGACACATGGGCCCATCTCCTACCTTCGCTTGCCTGCGGGGCTACCCTGCAACGTAGCCATCATGTTATTAACCGTCCATTCCAGCAATCTTTCTGGCCATATGAGAAGATTCCTCGTCATCTTCGATACTGGAATTTTCCGGCCATGTTGTTTATTTAACATATCCAATAATCGACGAGGTGTGTGGACCACCAGCTGGGTCCCACACGTGCTTTAAATAATCATCCGTCACGTGAAAAATCGGTGCAAGTGATTGCACCGGATCGTCCTTCTAAGGGATAGTTACTTTGGCAGAGTGTGATAGTTCATACTCATGGACACAACTTGTACACGTGGCATCATGAAATGTTCAAATCAAACGGTACAAATTTTGGACCTGATTGGTTGGACTGTCCATTCATTTCTTAAATTCGGATTCAATCCGCTCATTAGATCCTTGTAAATCAGGCAAGCTAGTAAACTAGTAGAGCGAAATTCTTGGATTATGACCCATCTAAAGTGGGCCACACAGTTTGGACGGTTTATTTTGATTAAATGTATGCCACTTGTACAATTTCAAAGTCATGCGTACGAACTAGCACACGATCCGAGAGTGTGCGTGGTAATTATTTATTGAGAGGCGTTACGTAAATTTTGAGACAGCAACGGAACATTCTACGGTGGAGGAGCGGATTCCGTACCTCTCATGTCAGTGCGAACCCGGGGCATACATGTATCAGATCCAAACCGTCTGTTTCGTGCTTCCAATACTGATGGAGACATGGTCCAAAAATCACAGGGCTCAGATGGTTCTAGCCATTTACTTAGGGGTCATATAAATGAACAATAAAAGATTAAAAAAAAAAAAAAAAAACTAGTAATGGCTGCTATCAAATGAGAAAAGGGCCATTTATTTGATGGTTAAGATAATATAATCAAAGAAAAATTAAGTTAATGGTCCATCATCGGCTGATTCCGCAGGATGGCTGGTCGAGATCATAACGTACACGTGCCACGTGTGTTTTAGGGAAATCCGATCCATCCACAAGTGGGACCATCTACACGAATATCGGGTCGAACCACTCATTAGGTGGGCCATGTTGTACAAGAAAAATGGATGGCTTTAAGAAAGTTGCGCTGATGGTCCATATCCTTTATTCAACACACCTGTGTGGTCCAGATAGTAACTTGACCGGACTGATTTCAAGGTCAAGTCGTTTGTACTTGGACTGTGGGCCCCACATGATCAACGGTTCGGATAATCCACGAATGCTCGAGATTTGAAGATCTGGGCGCATTTGTTTTGGGGCGTGTAAACATACGTATGGGTGAGGAACCCATGCTGCGGAGTACCCAATTTGGTAGTCCATCAAACTGCAATTTCAAATATCCCAGCTCCCATTGATTGAAATGATGGGCCACTCTAATTTCTAATGGGAAACCCACATCATAAGCAGCTGGGCCCAGTTATTTCAACGGATGTTTCACATAAAGCTCGCACATCAGAGTAGCAGGCAGTTGGGGTGTCAATGGGCCGGGCTCGAGCTGTCAAACCCAATAGGACCAGCCCGACGGCGCGTATCGAAACATTTCAATATCCGGGCCGAGACCCACCCCAGGCCCGCACCGTAGACAGCCCTAGGTACAACCTCAAACGGTACTCCGGTGGACCACCCATCTTTCGCTGGATCCAACCGTCGACATGATTCCTGTCCGATGATCAGAACCGGATCCAAGCTTGTGTTTTCGAGTAGTATTCCCCCATGCACCTTAACATGCAGCACATGCCCCAACCTAGTACGTGTGTGGGGCAACTGGGCCCACCGTGATGAATGTGCATGCAAAGAACCAAGACCGTCCACTCAGGTGGGCCACATCCCTGGCCGAAAAGATGGACAATCAGATAACTTGCCAGCTGTCTACATTCACATTGGACGGTTGGAAAAGCAACTCATGACCCGACTTATGATTGTGCGTAAGTTATGGTTTCTATGTATGGTCGTTTTCGAGATGTGTGCGGGCCACCTTACGTACGCACGGGAGAGGATTTGGTGCTACCCGGCAAACATCGTAAGTGGGTGCTCCCTGACAGTGGGCTCCACCTTTATGTTTTTTGTTGGATATCCACGCCGTCCATCAGTCTTTCCAGCTCATTTTAGGCCAGGGTACCAAAAGCCGAAACGGATCCAAATCTCAAGTGGACAACATCACAGGAAAAAAGTGGCCATTGAACTCTCATCATTAAAAACTTCCTAAGGCCCACCGTGATGTTTATTGGTCATCTAATCTGTTTAACGGTGGGTATTCAATACGTAGTGTGATCCACTTGAGATTTCGATCTACTTCATTTTTGGTAATATGCACTAATATGAGCTGGAAAAACGAATGGACGGATTGGATATACAACACATAAATCAAAGTGGGCCCCACATTCATGAACACACCTACTGACGTGTTACCCTTGAACACACCTAAACCCTTGTAATCGGCTCCCCTAATGTACGGCTTAGATGTCCCGTATAATTGCAGGTTGGCACGTGTGGTCATATAAAGATGCGTGAGCTGTCACGTAGTACCACCTAGAGCCGGTGGATGTCCCGCACGTGCCAACTCGAAGGTGACCTCTCACGTGCGGAGATGACCGGATAAGGAGCGGGCAGCGACATGGGCAGGGGCATGTACGGTGCGAGAGGGGCACAAGAAATTATTGAGTCCGGCCAGCTCAGCTTCGCTGCCCGCTCTACCCACGTGTGCGGTCTGATTGTGGGTTCCACATGCCGGTCGCTCGATCGTATAAGGACGAAAATGACAATGGAAATGAAAGCGAGAGAAAGAGGAGAAATGGATTAAAAATGGAATTGATACTCCGCCAGACAGTGATGATGATACGCAGCACTTGCAAATTGCATACAACTACTTCAATAAACTGTCCAATTTTAGATAGAGAGTAGACCAAAAATTACACTTATCTGGCTATCTGCCCATTAGATTGATGGACACTTTTTGGACGGTTAGAATGAAATATATCCAACGGTCTTATTCCAACAAACTAGTATCCGTGAATCAGAGACTTGGATTGTTCAGCCAATCTCATTTTTGGGCCGACGCTCATCGACAGGGGGTTTCATTGTTTAGTCGGTTTAATTAGAGTAATATTTTCTATATATACGTTTTTGAGTGCCTGCGTAATGAGCATCATGCTTCGCCAGAGTATCAAATAATTCCCTTAGAAATGAGATTAAAGAATCATCGCTACTTCAGCTTTTTGAGGCCTACAAAAATAAATACACTCCATTCTATTTTATTTTAATCTTTTATAGAAAATAATATAATTTCATATGGTCCAATAAATATAGTGTCAGGCTAGTATGTTAGTTCATCACCATTTTTTTAATGGTGGTGACTCTTCAATCGTACATATGGCATAGGTGTACTATAATCAAGACCGTCCAAATAGCTGATTAAACTGATAATGAAGCATAAACCTAAAATTAGACCAAGAAAACAATAAAAGGCTCTGATATTTCCATTCAAAGCTGGACCATTCAATATCATACTTTTTAACCATCCATTTGATAAACATCAACAGTACGGTTAGGATTGCAGGAACAGCTTATTTTAGGGATATGATTAATCTGTAATGTGGCCCACTATTTTCTAAATGGTGATGAACTCCCACAGGAGTCTGGCCAATAAAAATATATGGTTGGTGGTGACGCTTATTTCCAAAGTCCGTCACGCTCTGTATTTTACGATTTTCGGTGTCACGCTCTGCAGGAAAACATTATTTTATTATTATTATTATTTTTAAATACTGTTTTGTAGCTCCTTTATATGGATGGCCCCCCTTGAAATAAGGGTCTTGAACGATCGGGTCACGTGGGACCACGTGGTCGGTCCTGGTTGTTCGGGGTGCATTGAAGAGACTCCCCACCTCAGCTGCTACACGAGGCTGGCTTATATAAATTCTAGAGCGAAAAATAGGGTCCTGATGCATGACGACTGTGAATTTTGTTTTGATGCACATGTTAGTTGGTAAATAATCCAGACCGTTGATCTAACGAACCTCGCTGTTTATGGGGACACCCAAAAAATTTCCAACGTTGGAAGATCTTAAACCTTTCAATCAAAGACAAGAAATGAACGGATAAGACAAAATATCGATACGTACGTGAAAAAATTGAAAAAAGAAAAATAGTGAAGCACAATACATGGTATGATCTACGACATGCATCAACGGTCAGATCGACTATTAGCTGTCTATTTGTATGAAATGGGCAGATAAGGACAATATTCACATCAATGGTGCAAGAGGACCCTATGATTTCTGAAATCTTGTATTATAATATTAGATGCAACGGATGTATAATGTTTTTGTATGCATGTATGCAATAAAACAATGGTTTGGGTGTATGTGTATGTGTGTGTCACGTGGCATGTGGCACTAGGAACGATCCCACTAAGGTTCGTTTGGTCAACATTGAGAGAAGGATGCCAAGCAAGTGGCATTTTCTTCTTTTTAAATGTTTGTGAGGGAAGAATGAGTGGGTGGTATGTAATTTTAATGCTATCTTGAAGGTGGCATTTTTGGTAGTTCCTATGGACATGGTCCCCACTGGGTGCTGATGGGCCATTGGTCCCTCTCATCCAACGGTTGAAAAGGCTGCTAAATTTTTTCTCTCTATTGGAGGAGGTGAAAAGTCGTCCATCAGCTGGTGTTAAGGTTTCAATCTATATATTAATTATCCTATCAACTTGGATGCATGTGGAGAGAGAAAAGTGATATGGGTTGGGAGAAAGCTTCTATGGACCCCACAAGTTATATATGCGGCTGGAACGGAAGGAGATTGCGTGGTGTGCCACACACCACTGACAGCTGTGGTTGACGTCACTCAGTTCTGTGGGCCCACCATGATGTAGGTGTTATATCTATACCATCGATCCATTTTTATGATATCATTTTATTCTATGGCTTAGGCTTAAAAATGAGAGATCCAAAGCTCGAATGGACCACGCGGTAGAAAGCAGTGGGGATAATGGCATATGCTGTTGAAACCTTCTTAGGGCACATTATTATGTTTATTTGCATAAGTTTACACAGACTTGGATGAAAGGAAAACATTTATCTAAATCTTCTGTAGCCCTCGAGAAGTTTTCAATGGTGAGTATTCAATCCCCACTACTGCTTTTTGTGGTGTGGTCCACTTGTGCTTTGGATCTACTTCAAATTGGAGCCATGCCCTAAAATTATCTTGAACATCTTGGTGAGACCTAGAGAACTTGGTGACGTCAACACACCAGGGAAGTAGCACACCACGCAGTCGGCTTCCGGCTGGAACCATTCATTTAGTTGGCCATGATTAGTGTGACACAAAAATGAAGCTAGTTGATTTGCATGCAAGTGAGGATCACCATCAATCAATTATAAGTCATTGACTCAATCCATCCTAGTCTTCCTGGGCCACCGATGCCATTGAGCTGAACAAAAAAGTGGACGGTTCAATGTGATTAGATCCAATGTGGTTCCATACCACGCGTGACTCCCAACTAATTCGAGTTGGACTCAAGCGAGTCACAACTTAGACTCAAGATTAGACAAGTTGGTTGATATTTAAGAGGGCATTTGGATCTTAAGTTGCTTAAGATAAGTTGTATATGTATTAGACAAATAGCTTATCTTGCCATACTGATTAGCTTTTCTCTTTTGTATCTCCTGATGCCTATTCACCAGCTTATGAAAAGTAAAAAAGCTATAAAAAAAAATTAAATTAAATTAACTGAAGTGATTATATACTATTATGTAAAAAAGATACTAATCATAAACCAAACATACTGATATGAAATAAGTAACTTATCTACTGCTGGAAGTAGAAAAAGTAACTTATTTGGTGGTATCCAAACGGGCCCTAAATGACAAATGACATAAAATGAAAACCAAACCACACATATGTGTGGGATCTAGCTAGTTTAAATGGCTATATGATAATAAAAATTATATTGATTTGTTTTCCTTAAATGGTAATTTGTCGATATTTAAAATGAAAATTGTCCACAGTCCAAATTCAACATACAAATACCTTTTAAGTAGAGAAAAGAAAAATCAAACGAATCTGAATTTTCAGTGGTTATTTATCTAGAGTGGATCACGCGGCATCATACCACTTGAATAGTTTGATTGACATAATGCATGTACCTATAAACCTATTGACCTCCAGACATAAGGAATAGAGTTTCACGTCACGAAGTCTCCTACTCATTAGAAAGCTCCATTTCTTCCAAGTTCAACATGTTCGGACTATTCAGCCTTGTTCATTAATTGGTCAGAAAGTCCTTCGGTTAGGTTCTAAAATTTTGCGTATTCTTTAGTGGAGACATACTCAGCATTATCCGTAGCTACATCTGCGGCACTTGGGCTGCTCATGTGAACACTTTCTAGAATGCTTGAGCATCAAGCATCATAGTGTAACTCACATTACATGATAAGTCAATAATAAAATGTTGAAAAAGGCGATGAAAGCTCATGTAACAGCTCACTACCCTTTCCTAGACGTGGATTGCATGGTGTCTCCAATACCACATAGCTCAATGTTGTTGGGATGTGGCGGGTTTTAATTGGGCCATGTGTTGTTGTTAGAGATTGATGTAGAGCAGGTCGCAGATACTTTAATATCCAATATGGATCAAAGAAGGCCCAATCAAAGGCAAAAGTCATCAAGACCGTCAGAACCTTAAAATAGACATATCTCGCAAACTGAAATGAGTTACTTAACGTATCATATATGATTTTGGGATAGGACGAGCTACTTTAGCCAACCAACTTGACATTGCCACCGCCGAATTTACGAGATTCCATCATATCAACGGCCAAATTTCATGTTTAGTTCCGTTTTTACTATAGATAGTAAGTTTTAGTTTGATTATAACTCTTCATCCGTTGGGCTTTAGAAGTTGCGCCCAACACGAAAAGTGTTTAGACAAATTAGAAAAATAAGGTTAAACCACATAAGACACTTACTATGGTAAGTTACGAAATCTAGGGAATTTTAGTTATAGTTTAATTCCTAAACTTCTTTCAGTCTTGGTATCCTTATTTAAAGGGTTTAAAATTTGTTTTTATTATCTATCAATCAATAAATTATTTATATTTCTTTTCCTCGTGGATTTGAGAAGTCTCTGCAGAGAAGCTCCGTGGATTCAGAGTAGTTATTCTCAAGGAAGACGGTGATTGACCTCATCACATTCATCCCTACATCAGAGATGGGCCTCGTTTTCAAACATGCTTTGCATGAGCTTATTTTTGATAGCTACACATAGTCCAATCGAGTCCCATCACCTCCCAACACCACTAAGCTATCGGGTCACCATGCAATCCACATCCTCCTCTCCCCACAGGTGCGGATTGGGTACTACCCCCTCCAGGACCCCTAGCTAGAGGTGGACGATCATCATCAAGGGCTCTATGGGGCCCACTGTGATCTATATATTTCATTCAAGCCATCCATATTTTCTGACAGATAGAGCCTAAAAAGGAGGCACATCAAAGGCCCAAGTAGACCATACCACATGAAGTAGTGCGGATTGAACTTTTACTATTGAAAACTTCTAGGGGTCCATTGTGATGTTTGTTTGCTGTCAAACCTGTTCATAAGTTTACATAGACATGTATGAATGAGAAAACATAAATATCAGCTTGATCCAAAACTTCCATGGCCTCCACAGAGTTTTCAACTGTAGGTTTTATTATTTTATCATCATAATGAGTTAGAACGATCCCACGGTCAGTTTGGTCATTTCCTTCATGTTTAATTGAAGCCATTTTACCACAAATTTAAATTCAATCAAGCATCCAAACGCATTATCATTTAAAAAGAAGTATCCAAATAACCCAAGTTATGCGAATATATTGAAAACACAACTGTTTTGCCGGGCTTGAGGTAATTGAATTGGACAACCCTCCATAAAAAAATCCAGAATTTTGATTCATCCAAGCTGGATCCATTGATACAACTAGAGTAAATGTACATGGGTCTACCGACTTTCCGGGCACATGGAAAGTGGGCCATAAGACAAGCAAAACCTCCCATGGAACCTCAACTAGAACCCACCCACACTATATCAGCATGATCCAGACCATTAATCCATGCACTCAAACATTAGATTGGCCATAGTCTAGAAATCGAGTAATCAGTCAATCCTTAGTCAATCTACCTATAGCTTATAAAAAAAGATATACCAACCGTCCATTTTCAACAGGGGATCAGTTCAGATTCACATTGATGGGTGGGCCCGATGTCAAGGTTCTAATGTTAGGTTCCATAGAGAGGTCTCTTGATGGAATGGTTTTAAAACAAAAATTGTAAGTGGTTTCTCTCTCTATACACTGTATGAGCACTCGTTCCTATAATCTCAATGTTAAAATAGAGTCGGTCTACCACTCAATCTCGTTATCTCAATGTTGAAACAGAGTCTGTCTACCACTAAGCTATGGAGCCGACCAATCAAGTTGATTCAACTCAAAACTCAAGCGAGTGCAAGGTTCTTCAAGTTTTGACTGAGTCATCACCAAATGTAAGTCTATCGAGTCCCGGTGAAATCTGGTTGAGCCGAGTTGACTCATCAATGTGAGTTGCGTTTTTAGACTATATATGCAGGATAGTGTCATTTTACACAGCCTCAACATCACGCCATCACACTTTTAATTAACACACTAATCAAGATGCTTAGTAGCTAATGGAGACATAAAGAATCCGTTTAAGTTATAATAAAATAGCTAAGCATCTTGTAATTAAAGAATTCATGTGAAAGATTGCAAGCATGAGATGGTCGTGCAACCGTACATTGATGAAAATGGCCACCACCAATCTAACTTAGCTAACAAACAAACAAAGAAAAAGACACCAACGTGGAGTAGAACATGTGCTTTATTTTATTTTATTTTAAAAAAAAATTCTTTTTTCTATTAAGTGGGCCATTACACATGCCAACATGGCACACATGTGCCAATCTAGGTTAGTCACGTTCGTGGTGCATGAGAAAAAGAACGGATGGTTAGAAAAAGGGAAAAAGAAAAAGAAAAAGAAAAGACAGATATCTGTCTGTAGTCTATATGAATGTGCAGTCCACCTGATGAGTGGAAAATGATTTGTAGGACAGGGCATGTTTAAGGGGCCAGACCCCACCTGATGATTTGTCCCAGAGCTCTCACACGTGTGCCATGAATGGCCTTTAAGTCACTCCTTAATTTTAAGTGTTAGACAGAGCAGCTAAATTACAGGCACTGTTTTTAAATGTGGACATGTACGGTTATCCAATGTGATTAATTAGGCCTTGAATGAGGGCGCGTTTGGCTGTACATTCAGAATGGTGCAGTACTTGAAATGAATGCAATTGTTATTTCTGGGTGGAAAGGAGGAATGGTTATAACCGCCACCCGTTTGGGTTTTATTTTCTATGCCTCAGAATGCAAGTGATGGCACTGATGTACTCAGCCAACTGCTGATCATAGTTTTAAAATGTGGAAACTCGACTCGACATGTCTATAGTTGGGTTGGGTTGACTCGAAAAATGAGACGGGGCTTAACTCAACTCGATATTTAATAATTACACTTTTTTTATAAATATTTTAAACTGATATATATATATATATATACAGAGAGAGAGAGAGAGAGAGAGAGAGGATTGTGCGCATGCGCTAGAGTTCTCACCTCAACTATTTTCGGAACTTATCTCCTATGATATGAGTACAAAATCTAAACCATTCATGTGATGCAGCACCATATGAAGTCTCCAACCAAAGTTTTGAACAAGAGTGAAAGTTGAGATCTTGGGATTTCATATGGTGCCGCATCACATGAACAATTCTAATTTTGCACTCATATCATGGGAGGTGAGTTATGAAAAAGTTCTCACACTGGTGAGCATTCCTCTCTCTCTCTCTCTCTCTCTCTCTCTCTCTCTCTCTCTCTCTATATATATATATATATATATATATATATATATACACCTGTGTATCTTACATGATGTGAGCTAAAAATTTGAACGGTGCAGGTGTACGTGATGCAACGGCTCATGAAACTTTCTAGGTTCAACTTTTACCTGATTCAAAATTTTGGTGAACCATGACAAATGAAAATAATTTTCTATCTTGATTTGCCTCTCCTTTTTCTTATGGCCTATTAAAGTTTTGGATAAGAATGAAAGTTAAGCCTCGGGGATTTCACATGTGGGCCGTTCATATTTTAGGCTCACATCATATGAGATGAATTCTCAAAAAGTTAGTTCTCGTGAGAACTGATGCGCAGGTGAGCATCACTCTCTTTTTCTCTATGTGTACATGTTCACATGAAAACTTTTTGAGAACTCATCATATGTGATGTTAGCTCAAAATCTGAAGAGTCCAAGTGATGCAGCACGCCATAAAACCTCTAGGGCCCAACTTTTATCTTGATTTAAAACTTTAGTAAGCCATGGCAAAAAAAAACAATTTCCTCCCTTGATTTGCATCTCTCATTGCTGTGGCCCACTCGGTAATTCCTACGGGTGACAGGCTCAGTTTCAAATTATTCCCCTCCAAACTGAAGGTAAAATTTATAGGGCCTACCATGATGTATATGACTTAGTCACGCCATTCATCCCTTCTGCCAATTCATTTTAAGGCATGAGTTTTTTTTGTTTTTTTTTTTTAAAACGAGGAAGATCCAGAGCTCTAAGTGGACCTCACAACAGGAAACAGTGGGAATTGAACGCATACCTTTGAAAAGTTTCTGAGGGCCCCATAAGTTTTGGACTAATTGGTAATGTGTTTTCTCTGTATCCATGTCCGTGTGACCTTATAAATGGGTTAGACGGCAAATAATATCATTGTGGGCCCAAGGAATGAAACAAGTTTCAATTGTAGACATTACATGGACCATCGTTTCCTTTACTGTGGCCCTTCAATTTTTGGCTCATGCCCTAAAGTCACATACACCACCGTGGGCCACTATTTTAATGGGATCCTTTCCCGATCAGCATTCGAGGGGGAAGATTTCCATCTACGTGTGAATGCAGCTAAGAAGTAATAAGGACCCATTTATCATTTGTGGTGTTTACTAAGGATTTGAAGAATCAAACACCCTTTTAAAGACTGTTTGGATTCAAGGAAAGGAAATGAAATATTGTTTTCATGATGGGTGAAAAGGAAAAGAAGTTTCTGATTTTTATTTTTATTTTTATTTTTTTAATAAAAATTGAAATTAAAATAAGGTTCATTTTTAAAAGCCTAAAAAAGAACTTTTCATGGCAATTTATTTGAAAATTGGTGGTAATCACACGTGGCATACACATGTGGGACACTTAAAAGATAGATATGGGCACATTTGGAACATTGGCAGGTGGCATATGTGCCACTTCAAGAGGACAAGTGCTGCATGTGATACATATAAAGTCTTTGAAGATGAGTCGTGGATATAGCATATGCGAATTGCTTAAAGATGGACAGTAACATATGTAGCATAAGTGCAGGCAACCGAAGATTGACAGGCATACCTGCAGCAAGAGAAGATTTCAATCTTGAGGCCAACTTTCAAACCAAGTTTAAGGGCCTATGCAATACCCCTACAAATCCGGGCCGCCTAGGCATCGTGCCGTTACATGTCTATAGCATGGTAGATGGGCATATGCAAATTCAGCCCAAGACGTAAGGACCCAACACCTGGATTTCAAGCTTTAGGGGCCCAAGATCCTAACCATACAGACTGGGCTACCTGGCCCATTCCGAGCCCTACTACTTAGAATGGCAAATGGGTCGAGCCAGGCCCGAGGCATATCCAGGTTCAGGCCCAACATACTTAATGAGATGTGGCATGCATGCGGATCGTAGCACTTAAATGCTCAGCCCACCAATGTTAATGGTCTGGCCTGGGAAGGCCTACTGGTTGAGAGTTTTGAGAGATGCCAGCATTAGATTAGTCCATTTGATCATGTAGACCCAAGCTCAGGCTCGAACCGCGGATAGCAAAAGGGGACTGGACCCAAGCTGTGCAGGGCCCACGGTTTTCACTTCATCAGCATAAGGACCTTTACCAGTTGTTTCGATAATCTGAACCATTGGTCTGTTGAGTTCGGCTGTGGATAAAAAATTCCTGCAAAATGCCACCCATTACTAGTTGGCCACCATCCCCATATGGTGGGCCACCACATTAGCAAGCAAAAATTATAACGCTGGATGGTAAGATTGACCGATGGATGTCAACTTGGGCTTGGACCAAGTGCTTATTAGCAGTTGCATTTCATATAATAATAATAATAATAATAATAATTCAAATAAAAGAAAATATATCTTAATATCATTTGTGTGGGCCTCACCATAATGTGTTCGTGACATCCATTCTGGCCACCATGCATGCCCTCCCCCTCTCAACTGATTTGCTTGTGTGGCCCACCTGACTCATGGATTGGCCTGATTTTTGCCCATCTCTAAATAAGAGATGGTGTGCATGATGGCCCAAGTGGATATCATGAGCACATCACTGTCGAGCTCATACAACTTATTTGCACTACAATTACAATAATTTACAATTTCAAGCTTAGGCTGAAATACTAGGCCCGACGGCTGTGGTCCATCATTAATCTTAGTATCCTAATGTACCATGCATGGCCGTCACAAATGCTTGAGACACACATGTGGGCATTACATTATAAGATGTATGGTTGACTTATGTGAGGGAACAGGCTTGTTTCAGGATAGATAGTTTCCATTAGAACCAACTTGATGATGGTGTGCCTCTTTTCCTCCTTTTTTATTTTTTATTTTTTTTATATTTTTTTTACACACGCACACACACCACCACACACTCATGTTATAGTGGGATTTCACCACCTATGGGTACTCGAACCCTCAACCAGGTGTTGAAACTCCTGAGAGTCTACCACCAGAGTAAGAGCAAGGACCCCTCTTTTACTTCTTCTAATGTATACAGTGTGTACCATGGAGATGTAGAATTCAGGATAAGACCTTTAGACACTTACATAGGAAGGATCAAGGATAAGTTAATAGTTTAAGAGCTCATTAGCTTAAACCATGATCGTTAGTGATTAGGATTTGATGATGCTTGAAAGATTGTCAATTTTTAGACTTGAAGATATGAAAGGTCATGATTTTGATTACTCAGATTTAGTTCTTATTACAAGGCCTATACATGGGCTATTGAAGTAGATGTAACTAGGTACTTTCATTGAGAGTAGTTGATTCTTGCATGGGCCAACAAGGGATTTATAATGTTTATGTAAGAAACGTGAGAGAGAGAGAGATAGAGAGAAAGAGAGAGAGATTAGGACTTATCAAGTAGTTTTATCGCTTGGCCAGACACTTAAAAGGTTGTTAACAGATTTTTAAAGGCTTTAAACAGTTATTACTTTGTTATAACTGAGAAAATATTTTCAATCGTACATGATGGTATTTGAAAACGAAAATTTGATTGTCCAAAATTTGATCAAACATGAAATATATGTATAGGGAAAAGGTACTATGCGCTGTACCTCACGATAAGCTCCTGTGAGGTCGAGCTATGTGGGCCCCACCGTGATGCGTGTCGACCATCAACACCGTGCATTTGATGGGTCCCCTTTAAATTATGGGATATGCCAAAAATCAACCGTATACGGAACTCAGATGGGCCATACCATCTAAAATCATGTGAAGACACCGTTAAAACATATAAAAGCACTTGGTGGGGCCCACCTGAGTTTTGAATACTGTTGAAACTTGGTCTGAACCCTCATATAAGTGGTACACACATAATGGATGGGATAGATTTGAAAAATACATCTCAGTGGGCCCAAAAAATGATTATGAATGTTTTAATGGTGCACAGCCCCTCCCCACTTCTATATGCGGTGTGGGCCACATAAGTCACGGATTGACTTGATTTTTTAGACCTAGGCCCACGATGGAATGGTGCATCTGACTGATGGGGTAGATGTTCGAAACACATCACGGTGGTGCCCACACAGCTCGACCTCATGGGACGGACTCGTGAGGTCGAGCGCATAGTACCTTTTCCCACACACACACACACACACAGAGTAGATGCCCATAATAGAATTCGAAGTATTATATCATAAGTAGATTTTGGGTGTAACCTTAAACCTTAACTTCTCCTTACATATGGTATCCTATACCAAAGAGGTGGGAAAAGTGAAAGAGCCTTGGACATCCCCTATTAGGCGTCACTTTGTGAGAGAGTATGTGCCTCGAGAAGTTTCTCCCATCTTCATCTCTCTACACACGTGTAATCATGTGTGAATGGCGTGTGTCTCCCTAGTCTCCTACTAAAAGTGTAAATGGCAGTGGTGTCATTTCTTCTTCAAAGCAATGCATGTATTTGTATTCAGATTCATCACAATCTTCATTGATTGCCATTGCAGTGGCTTTTCTTCAGTTTTCTGCTATGTTGGTCTCCTTCATTTAACTACCATGTTTGAAATTCCCATTGAATTTTAGATTGCATTATGTCAATATCTTTCTTTATAAGTAGGTTTTGTTTAATTTCTCTCTTTGAAGAGTGGAGATGAAAAAAAAAAACTGACTCAGGCTCGGGCTGGGACCTGTGTAAATGTTTTGGGCCGGGCTCGGGTTGCACTGTTTTGGCCCATCAAAGGTCCCAGCAGATTTGGGCTTATGTTGAATGATGCAGACCAGGCCGGGCCCTAATCACGCTGTACAACTCAGGTCAGAGGTATGAGATGAACTGACAAGTTTCCTGCGAGATTTTGCAGTATTTCATATGGTGTGGCCCACTTATGTTTTAGATCGATCACAACCATTGGAATCAGGACAAGCACGTGGTGTCTCACCTGATGGATGAGGTGGATTTCATGCAACAAGGCCTTGCATCCACGCTGGCTGTAGGTACACCACGTCCATATTTACACTAGCGCTTGCTTATCTGCAGTATATATACACACTCGTACAGTTTTCTTCACGTCCGTACTGTAGCCATTGCAAATGGACACGATTCGATGATCCAAACTACTTATATTAACGGTGGATCTGTCCTTTAATAATTCAACTTTTAATTTGAGCATGGAATGCATCATTTAAACCTTGTTTGGTGGACCATTTATAGTCTTCCAATCTCGAAAGATTGCTTATCACACATCCAGGGTCCAGCAGCTACAGTCCTACGTAGACCTAAGGTTTTGATCATTGCAACATGATTACAGAACCAGCAGCTACAGTCCTACGTAGACCTAAGGTTTTGATCATTGCAACATGATTACAGAACCAGCAGCTACAGTCCTACGTAGAAGGGGGGAAAACGTTTGGATGTATTCCAACAAGCTTCCTTCGGGTAAGGAAAGAAAATTGTTTCATACTCCAGCAGACTTCTCCTTCTCGAGGCTGGATTAGGGGCCAACTTGATCATGTGCTACACATCCACACTGTCCATACGTTTTTCCAGCTCATTTTAGAATATAGTTCCAAAAATTAAGCAAATCCAAATCTCAGATGAACCACACCACAGGAAACAGTGGTGATTGAATGCTAACTTCCTAGGGTCCACAGTAATGTTTATTTGCCATCCAACCTGTTAATAAGGTCAACCAGACATGAATGAAAGGACAATACAAAGATCAGTTTTTAATGGTCATTCACCATTGCTTCCAGTGGTGTGGTCCACCTGAGAATTGAATCGGCTTAAGTTTTGGGATCACGGCCTAAAATGAGCTGGAAAACTGATGGAGGGCTTGGGTATACAATACATTCATCAAGGTGGACAACACACAGTCAGGTTACAAATGTTTAGAATATTCCTCTGGAGCCAAAAATAGGATGACCAGTTGGATATTTAAAGAGCATAGCTATCATATAGAAAGCTTAGATTTCATACCTGTTCCATATTTGGCAAATTTACCTGTATGTAGAGGGATAGGGCTCACACAAGTGGGTAACATCAGCAAACCTTCTGAAGTGTAACAGGTTTACTACAACACATATCTACTGGATCTGGAGGGTCTAGTGTCGAGTAGCAATGATCCAAACCATTTATATGGTGGGCTTTGGCATTGTTATATGTCAATGATAAAGCAGGCCCAATAACAAATGAATGAAGCATGAACTAAATCAAAATTTCAACCTTCCTGAAATTAAAAATGCTTTCATGCTCACTTTTAATGATTTGGGTTTTTTCTTTTCACCGGAAATGATCTGGATTATTCCCAGAATCATATGACTTCAGTGAAACGAGTACAAGAAAGTGCGGTTTGGCATTTGCTTAACAAAAACCTTTTTAAAAATGCAAGACCATCCTACATCCAAAAGCTCTTTGATATTAGATTTTATTAGTCATATTCCAATGTTAGCAATAGACACAAAGGAAATAAGATATCCAATTAAAAGAACCACATTCTATACTGAATTCTTCAAAGCCAATGCTGATCAAGTCACTCTAACAAATGCAAACTAAAATAATATAAAAACTAACTAAACAAGACCCAAAGCTCAAAGTAAAAATATATATACCATGTTTGATACACGATGTCATGTGTACTAGTTAGAACAAGCGAGTTATGCTTAAGAATCTTGGTATTACTAAAATAACAGGGCAGTAAGCATCTTAACCAATCTACCTTTTCCCTTAATTAGTTTTATTTTCATCTGCTGCAGCTGTAGAACAGACTTCGGACAAGTGTACCATAATGAGGATTAGATATAATCATAATTCCGAAAAGAAAAGTGCCATGTCGGTTAAATTTTTTAGGACAATTATATAAACTTAAATCTTAAACACATTATGCATTAGAAATGTAACGATGGATAACAACAATTTACAGGTTGCATCACAAATTGCACACATGAAGTCA
This sequence comes from Magnolia sinica, assembly GCF_029962835.1. Classification (NCBI taxonomy): domain Eukaryota; kingdom Viridiplantae; phylum Streptophyta; class Magnoliopsida; order Magnoliales; family Magnoliaceae; genus Magnolia; species Magnolia sinica. The sequence continues at coordinate 30,389,769 of NC_080585.1, forward strand.
TTATTTGGTAGAAGAGCCACTTAGGTTATGCACAACATTTTAATCAATAAGAATAATCCTAACACTAAGTTTCAATTTTTCTAACGATGAAGGGGTACCAGTGTTAATCTACACACATCAAACCATATAATAACTTTATCATATGAATTAACGAAAATAAGTGCCAATATTAATAAAGTATCCGATAATCACCAATATTGATCATTACCACTCATGATGAATCTAATCATCACCATTAATAATCGCTCTTGGTGATGGATCATTTCATCAATGTTGATCATCATGGTAGATAATGATTCCAATCAATAGTGACAGTATGGATATTGGGAGGGGTCTACATTTTCATGCAGGCACACACGTACACTTGACAATCAAGGGACCCGTGGGGTTGCACATTTCATCGTGTTCCAAAATATGTGGCCCACCTAAGATCACATATATGGATATGTTCACAATATCAAATATCATACTCAAAATATGAAAATCCAAAATTTTATCATTTTATATCCTTTTATTTTAATGCATATATTGATCAATATCATCACAAGAGATCTCAATTGTTAATCGCAAAAATAGACTGCATCATTAGTTAAATCTCGTTGAAAAACCTCAAGTCGCTTTCCAAAACTTGGTCTAAATCAGTCAATAAATGGTCAATTAAAGGTCCTTATCAAGATGCACTTAATCTTAAAGAGGATTAACTTGGACTTTCTTGGGCTTATCTCAATTTGTGCATAAATACGAGGCCCGTTTAGGCACAATGAATGGAAAATGATAATATCACTAAAACCATCAAATAAAGGCATGATAAAGGGTAATGGGTCCGAGCCCAAATTTGGGCTGAAATGATTAATATAACTATGGGCATCATAAAAATAATCATGATTAACATTGTCCAGTTATTTTATTAAGTGGGGCCCATAATGTGTTGTAATTTTGGGCAATAAATGGGATAAAAAAACTTACCCTTTTAAGCCCCAAATCTAGACATGCCGACTAGGCCCTGACTTAGGCCTATACCCAAATCTCTTCTCCTCTTCTTTTTAGAAGCCGATTGCATCTTGCCCCTGCTTGGACGGGATTGGTCTAGGCAGAGGTTCTACGGGACTCACTATGATGTGTGGGTTTTATCCACACCATTCATCCATTTTTTCAAATCATTTTAGAATATGATTAAAATTGTGGCAAATTCAAAACTCAAGCGGACACAAAATTACATAATTGATAATTATATAAGTCAATGGTTCACACTAAATGGATTAGTCATGCATATCAATGGTCACATCTTGTACAAATTGAGGATGCATGTATGTATGGATGGATGGATGGATCTAAGCATGTATGCTTAAATAAATGCAATTGTATATGCATACACGTGTATGCATGCACATCAAAATCACATGTCATTACATTCTACATTCCTCAAAAGATTTTATTCCTCAAAATTCAATTGCACCCACTAAGAGAATGGGTAAGGATACTCATCTCTAATCAATGGTGTGTCTAAGTGCTTATTATGTTCCACATGTTGTAAGTTTGCGTTCAGGCAAGTACGTATAATTACGTATATGAATTCAGATTTTTACAAACTTCTTATAATATCGGTAATATCACAAGGTAATATGAGGACTATGATACCTAGCGGTAACCTCTAATCCCTCAACTTCTGGTGACCAAAAGTCCAATGATGCAGTGACAATACCCCACGTAGATGCAACAACCTCCTAGCCATGAGGACATCATAGGCATTATCTAAGAGATGGGTGGTCAACCCCACAGCTGATGTGTCACTCAACCCGTGTATTATAAACCCTATCCTAATTGGATAAATAAATACTTCAAACTACCTAGAGGGAATAGAGTTTTGGTGTAACGCCCCGTGCTTTCAGGACCCGAGTATATAACCCGTTTTCCAAAAATCCGAGATTTAGCTTATAAAATTCAGTGTAAACTTGAATCGTTTATCATTAATCAGAGTTAACAGCAACGAAGCTAGAATAAACCATGCATTAAATAAAAACATTCTGATTATTACCAAATTTCTAAATATGGCGCTCATATAGGACTTATGCAATTCCAAATACAAAGTTCATTAAACAGGAAAAAAAATGTATCATTTAATGATGGAACTCTATATGGGCTGCATGGACCCCGTCTAGCTCCCCAGCTACCCAATCTGTGCTAGCAACCCAGTGAACAGTATCGGCTCGCTCTACACCTGCATTTACTGTTACGGTTTGATAGCGTCAATGGCTATCGTAGTGAGGAGCACCTCCCAAGATTGCACACTCATCATTTATAATCCAATATAGACCGCAAGTCATGAAAATGCATATATTAAACAGGGCACTTCATAATCATGAACATATACTCAAAATCTTAGCACGTCAACAGATTCTCATCATAAGCAGAATATAATAGCAATTGCAACATAAAGGGATACATCTAGAAAATCAAGCACTCAATCATACGATATTCTATTGCACCCGAAGTCACATTGTACGTGAACTCCACAAGATAGATAGAAAATTGATAAGCAAACTTCAACTCCACCCGAAAATCATAGTACAAGTGAAAAAGGTGAATAGAAAATCAACCTTCAAACCTCTTCTTCATCCGGAGATCATGTCGTATGTGAACTCCGCAAGATGGTTAGAAAATCGATAAGCGAACTTCAACTCCACCCGAAAATCATGGTACAACTGAGCACCGCAGATGAAGAGACAAACAACATACAAACCCTAAACCACCTGGAAATCATGTCGTACGTGAACACCGTAAGATGGCTAGAAAATCGATAAGCGAACTTCAGCTCCATCCGAAAATCATGGTACGACCGAACACCGTAAGATGGATAGGAAACCAACATACAAACATCTACTTCATCCGGAAATCATATCGTACGTGAACACCGTAAGATGGCTAGGAAATCGCTAAGCGAACACCCACTCCACCCGGAAATTAAGGTACGACTAAACACCGCAAGATGAAGAGACAAACAACACACAAACTCTACACCACCTAGAAATAATATCATACGTGAATACCGCAAGATGGCTAGAAAATCGCTAAGCGAACACCCGCTCCACCCGAAAATCAAGGTACGACTGAACACCGCAAGATGGCTAGGAAACCAACAAGATATGCGAATATAATTATCAAGCCACAAAAGGGCACCAACTACCCATAAAAGCCACGAAGGGCAAATAAATGATCCAAGCCACGTAGGGCAAGCATGCGGTCCAAGCCATGTAAGGCAATGTGTGATATATGGACCGCAAGCTAGTGAGTTTGAGACAGGTTATCATTCGTTACATTACTTAATCGCAACCGACCAACATATAGTTAATCAATAATGTATGACTAAAGATAGCATGTTATCACCAAATCGTTTGTACATGTTATAATTAAAGAGATATGTTCATTATCTACCACAGGAATCAGGTGCACAACACGTTATCATATTCACATATTTACATAATAAGTTAAGTAACAAAATCAAGTAACTTACGAAATACTGAATGGAAAGGATTAAGGTAATATTTATGATTAGATTAATGAATTTAAGTGGGAAGCTCAAAGGGTGAGTCCTCACCTTACGTGTCGAGTCGCCTATCAATGTCGCTAGGGAACGCAAGTATCAATGGAATCAAATCCTACCATACATTGTAAAATTCTACGGTTAGAACCAAGCTTAACACACTATTTATGGTTTAAAGTCCCAACATAAGGCCTAGGTTACTTAGATTTAGGGTTTCATCCTTAGGGTTTATATCTAGGTGTTGTACTATGATTAAATATGTTCATTATCTACCACAAGAACGCAAGTTTCCACCATCCGTAACTCACTACTCCATCGTCCAAATGTGATGAGATTTGGCTAGCGGCTTTTATTTTTCGCGCTCTTTTCATTGCCCAAATTTGAGCCTTGATTTCTCGAGGATGACTAAGATGCTCTTTTAACGGTTAATATATTTCAAATTTCTAAAATAATATTTGTGCAGCTCCGTTCGACAAGTTACTAGGCAGTTTGGACCTAAACCCTAAGATCTTCATGATGATCGGTTTTCCATGATGTTTACATAGCCCGTTTGGCGGATCCAAACATGACGGATGGTCAGATGACTTGTTAAAAATAAGGGGACTTGATGGTTAGCACTCTAGCTATGCATGTCAGTGGATGTACGGTCAGTTTCGTAAATGGATGGTTATAAGGTGTGTTTCTGGAGTGATTAGGGGTATGACACGTATACTGTTAGATTCGAGTGACTTGTTCACATGTGTAAGTTCCTCAAATTGTAATTCTAATACTAGTTAAGCATATTTATGTGGGGTAAACAAGATGAACGGTTCGGAATCTCGATTTGATAAGTGTAGGGACGGATATAGAGGCCAAGTAGCTGATTTACTACGATCTAAGGGCTGAAATTCGACGTGTATGGTTAATTTATGATAATTAGGCCTGATATAAAACTTTACATAAAACGGATCATGGGAATTATGTGATCTAAAATTCAGGGGTCTATGTTAATGGCATTTTCATAATTATTATTGATCTAAGAGTTTTGTGAAATCTAATGGTTCTACATGGTCCTATGCCCATTTATAAACAATTTTTACAAAATGACTCATATCTAACTCATTATAGATAAAGAGTTATTCACCAATTTGGTCAAGGGAAAGTACGTATACCAGACCACATGATCAACGGTCGGGTGACTTGATTTATGAATGGAGATCATTCTTAATTGGTCTAATTCATATTAGAGGATGGATGTGGGGTTAGGTTGGCTACATAGGTACCATATATGTGTACATAATAGGTTGAATTCAATGTAACACTTGAGTACTGAAAGTGCGGGGTGCTATATTTGGAGTTCACCCTCTTTTTTGGAGAAGGTGATTAGACAACAATCGAATACATTGGTCGCTTCACCATGCAATGTGGAGAAGTTTTGACCGATGATTTCCTTAAACTCATGTTGTTTGAAAACTCCTTAATGAGTGCAGCTTTCACATGGTATATAAAGTTACCCCTAACTTGATCCATAGTTGGTGTTGTATGGTGTAATAACCTTTTTTTAATGCATGTGTGACCATCCACCATGCACTCATGCATTTTCTCCACCTACCATCCACCACACACGTAATTAAGGTATGTGATCACCCATTTATCTGTCCTTTTATAGCCTACATGATCAACCAACCAAATACATCCCAACCGTCCACTCATTTATAATTTAACTCACTAATACACCATAAACGTTTACATGCATGTAGCATGAATAGATATTTAGGGCATGGTTAAGAGCATGCATTGTATACTCTCTTTTTAATTAAAGTGTATGTTATAAATATTTTTTCAATAAAACAAATGACAAACTTGCATGTGTTAGTCACGTGGGTGTGTGGATTTTAGAAATTACGAGGCCCGTGATTAGGATCAGTGATCAATAATTTATATCATCCATCATACCTAAAAACATAACTATTAGTAAATACCAAGCTACAAAATTAGCTAACCATCCATTCAGTAACTTAGATCAACAACATGCAACTATTAAATTCATATACAAAACCATCATTGTCCATAAAACTTCAAAATCCATCCACTACCCAAATTCATTTGATCCATCAACCCACCCATCTGATCAATCGGCCATTGTACATCAATAATTTCATGTGTACACCTATGTCTACACATGAACACTACAACAAACGTCACGTCAAGCACGCACGTGGGTGTATTGTTATAATTAACGAGGAAGTAAGTGTTTTTTTTTTTCTTTTTAAGAGATGTTATTTAAGGGTACGTTTATGTGCTTTTAAACATGTGTGCATTTAAAGTGTATTTAAGTCATTTTAAACATGTGTGTATGGTAGGACCCCTCTATTATAAATGGGCCTGTAAGTGTTGGTTCGAGTAGTACAACATGAAAAAAAAAATTAAAAAACTTCTTAAAGTTTTTGTCAAAGAGGTGATCTCAACTTAAAGTTTGAAATTTTCAACTGATTGTTTATGTCATTTTTAATTCAAAATTTAATAATAATACCGTTTAAATTAGTTTCGGATTACTTATATAATTATTGATGTGATTAATCTTTTCTTTTCAATTAAGATTTATTTATTTATTTATTTTGCTTAATTATTGAAATTTTGAGATATACCTTAAAATAACTATTGAATTAAATCAGTTTGGTTCATAGTATAATTCTAATTTAATATTCAATTTATTAAAAAAAAAAAGAAAAAAAAAAGAAATTGAATCTTATTTACCTTAGAATATAACACAACTCAATTAATAAATTATTGAAAGTATAATTTGATTTAAAAATTAAATTAAAAATATGATTTTATTTTTAAACTTTTAGAAATTAATAATTTAAATAGATTTTGTTATTAAACTGATCGAATTCATAAGATTTGAAATTTATTTAATAAATTTGTTAGATTATAATTTGATTAATTTAAATTAATTTCATTCTAAGGTAAATTTAAATATGAATTAATTCCTTAATTGTAAAAATACGTAGTTTATATAAATTCATTGTATGATGATTATGATAGGAAACAACCTAAATTATTTGTTAAGTTTATATTATAATTTAAATAAATTTTAAATTTTAGAATTTAGTGAATAAAAAAATTTATTTTTATGTTAATATGATTTATTACATTATTTTTTTTGAAACATATGATTTAAGTGAAAATTTTAATTTAATTAAAGTTAGAATTTAAAATAAAATTTTCTTATACATTATCAAATCTCAATAATTCATAAATTTAATAATAATAGATTAAAAATATTTTATTTAAGAATTTTAATTATTAAAGTTTAAGGTGTAAAATTTTCTTATACATTATCAAATCTCAATAATTCATAAATTTAATAATCATAGATTAAAAATATTTTGTTTAAAAATTTTAATTATTAAAGTTTAAGCTGTGTTTAGGTCATTTTAAACATGTGTGTATGGTGTGACCCCTCTATTATAAATGGGATCGTATGTGTTAGTTTGAGTAGTATAATGTGAAAAAAAAAAAGACTTCTTGAAGTTTTTGTTAGGTATGTGATCTCGATTAGAAATAAAAATTTGTATTGTTAATATTTTGAAAATTCAATTAAATAATTATTGATTCTTATAATAATATTTTAAGAGTAGCAAAAGTATGTAAATAAATCTATAATAGGCTTATGTTCATATTTGAAATTTTTTATTGTGAAATAATGATTCATCTTACATGCACATTTAGCATTCATTGATTACCGAGATTAATATGTTGGATGTAATGTAGACAAGTAGGGCGATCGTGTCCCCTAAGCGAAAGACCCTAAAAATAACTAGAACCTTTGGAGTCTCCTTTGGATAAGGCGTATAAGTACAATTGTGTACGTGAACATATGTTAGGTACAATTGGAGCAGTAGTCTAACCAGCTAATGTATAAGTGGGTCCATCACCATGAGATATCGGTACGTGGGTGTTAATGGAACGTGGTCATCCACTCGGGTATGGTATCATAAAAAATGACGGATATTGTTTATAAGAATTCATGAAAAGTATCACATGCATAATATATTTATGATTTTAGTGCTTAAATTCATGTTCTTTTATTATCCGTTATTTTTTTCTTCTTGTTTATAAAAAATTAACATAATCTGCACATTTTAATTTTTTTGTAAGAAATAAACTTACTAGGATGTTATGATCACCCTATTATATAAAAATATGTACAAGTGCAGAATTGGAATACTACGAGCATGCGGGCCTCTACTATTAGTTTTTTTTCCTGCAAATTAAGTTTAGTTTAAATTTCAATTCAGTTTTGTTCCTTAGCTTTAGTTGGAATTCTAAATTTCGATGTATAAAAAAATATAACGAGAGTTAAATTTAGTAAACATTATATTATTTTAGCAGTATTTTCCTACTTGGATACCTGAATTTCGAGGCCTGACATATGGCGATGTGAAGGAAGAGTTGACTTTATGGTACACATGAGAGAGGGGTCGTAATGGATGGTGATATTATGGTAGGTGGTGTTGGGATTCCTTCACATGTGTGATTAGATAGGTATGTGTGAGTGATGTGTGTGAGAGACATGTGTAAGTTTGTTGGGTGTAATGTTATACGCACATGAAAGATGAGAAGTTCTTCACAACATATCTCACCAACAGAGCGTCGCAGGGACGCGCAGGTGGCACCTTTGCAACCGCAGAGATGGGCCATTCAATATGGCGAGGGCCTTGAGGTCTCGAGGTTCCAATCAATCAAGTGTGCACTATACATGGTCAGTCCAGGTCTCACTAAAGCTGTTAGACGTCGTGCACACAAACATAAAAAAGGTACGGAATGGACGGGGTCTTACATCTTCGAACTCTTTACCCAAATAAATATGTTTGAATTCACCAAATAATATTCTTTTGACATCACTAAGGCTGAATAAAATTCTGACCTCCTCTTGGACGCTAAATTCATTAAACTGTCAGAATATATATAATAAAAAAAATCATCTATTGAAAAATTGAAAAGAGAGAGTTTTGTAAATGGCACAAAACCAAAACCCATTCAATTAAAAATTGTGCTATTTTCAGAAATATGATTCAAAAAAACATTGACAATTGCCTTTTGAAGTTTCTGGATAAGTGTGAGGCCAAGAGAATCGACGGAGACCACTTGCTAATAACCAAAGCTAAGATTGTCCACGTTGAGGCATTCTTCAAGAAAATAGATGGCAACAACACCCCAACTAGCTAAAAGGGCGTCAATTTTAACTGGAAAAAAGATCACTAATCAACCTGCAAACTCAACCCAAAAGACTAGGGGGTAACAAACATAGCAGAAGAATAAAGGGAAGGGCCTTGTAGTTGATTCACCTAGGGCTAGGAAGCCCATACTATGTGAGCGTTGTTCAAAGAAGATCCATGAAGATCACAAATGGTCGTCCTAGTCGCCATGCATAGTGCTTTGTCATGACTGGCACAGTCATCTGGTGCACACAGAACCACTCGTCAGATGGCCGCAGCGATGCCTCACCAACAGCCCAAAAAGCCAAGACCATGGGCTGAACAGGTTCAAGGCGTTCGCCATGACCGTGCCACACTTTGGTACATAATGAGGATGTTCAGCCACACCTAAAATCGGTCTCCAAGGAATTATGATTCGAGGATCTAATAACAACCTTAGAAATCCCGACCCGAAGAGACGTATCCTTGAAGGATATGCTTATCCAACTAAGGGTCCTCCTAGATGCCCAATGATGGTCAGGCAAGTAGCACCCGGATTAAATTGGTGGATCATCATTGTTCATAGAAAATTTCTACGAGCACCCTAAGGGTTAACAAGGACATAGAAATGCTGGCTAGAAAGGTAGAGGATTGCTGCTAAAGCATTCGCGATAACAAAATATGTTATCTGAAAAAGGTCATAGCCGATGGCCGAGTGCCTAAGGCCTAGGATCGAAGACCAAACACTCCAGGAATAGAAGAGTCTAGTGGCCCAGACAAACTCAAACGACAATACTATGGATGAAGATTTCAAGGAAGATTATGTTCAAATTCATCATACCTTCCGTAGTACTTGCCACCATAGTCGAATCTAACGACTTTATCTTTCTATCGAGTTGATTTTATACTTCAGCTTATATATCTTAAATGTATCTAGGGCATCTGATTTATCGTTAATAAGGTATAAGTACCCATAATGAGAATAGTCATTTATGAAAGTGATAAAATACTTCTACCCATTCCAAGAAGCTGAAGAGAACGGTCCACAGATGTCTGTGTGAATTACTTTCAAGAGTCATATACTCCTAGTGGCACCCTTTTTCATAGTTCTAGTCTATTTACCTTTAATGCAATCTATGTAGACTCCAAAGTCTGAGAAGTCCAGAAAGTGAAGAATTTCTTCACATACAAGCCTTTTCAATCTCTCACAAGAGATATGGCCTAATCGCCTATGCCATGATATGGAGGAATTTTCACAATCTACCCTTCGCTTGATGCTTTTACTGTTTTCATGTGATGAGTCAATGTTGTAGACATATGAAACATCTAAATCTAGCTGATAAAGGTTATTAACTAAAGTGTCAGAACCAATCATAACCGAATCATAGGAAATACTGAATTTTCCATTTTCAAATTTAAACTCATAACCGAATTTATCTAAATGGGAAATGGAAACTAAATTGCACCTTGTAGAAGGTACACAAACAATATCTACTAGATCAAGAAAGTGTCCTGAGATAACCTAAGCCTATAGACTCCAATAGACTCCAATAGCTTCCACGTCTGCTCTAATGTCGTTCCCCATGTACACAGAAAGTGTCCTGAGATAACCTAAGCCTATAGACTCCAGCTTTGGAGCATATCTTGCATAAAATTACATATGTGAATAGTTGCACCAGAGTCTATTCACCAGGAGTCTGTAGACATATCAGTTAAATTAGATTCAAAACAGACTAAAACTTGATTATTATCCTTATAAGTAAGACATTTTTTAAATTGTGTGCAATCCTCTATAAGACCTGAAGAATAATTTCCTAAATAGTGCTTCATTTTCTTATAGTTGGACCCGATAAGTAAAGGTATGAAATTATACTAGTTTGGACCATTAGAAACAATCATGGCTGGACATAAAAAAGCATAACACTCACATCAATGAATAAACAAGTCTCACATAATACTACATGAATGTAAACCACAAACATTATGCATGTATTAACATTTGATTGATTTGGGCCTTCAATCAAATGACCCAGAATGATGATGGGCCATAATCATCAAATTCTGACAAGAGCTCGGCGTATCATCGCAACTCCTCCTTTGGGCGAAATTACGACATACAAGAGGCTCTACTAAACATGAAGCTGACCAATGCTAGTGAAATAAATCTAAGACGTCCATTACCTTTGGCAAAATGAATCTCTCAAACTTATATCACAATCACCAATCACTTCACCCCACTCATATCCTGTCAAGCGATGATACCTCTTTATTTTTACCACCGCCCACTATAGATACAAACACAACCGAATGCAATCCTATAATAGAATGTCACCGAATTCCATATACTGAAGTCTAAAAGCAAAAAATTTCACCAATTGAGGTCACTTTGGTGGTTAACACAACAAGCTCTAATTCTCACTCCCAAACTCAAGAATTGCTATTATGTAATAGTTCTGACTTGGCCCAAAATACGACTGATGTTGACCGCCCATAGGCTAAACATATTCTAAAGTGATGGTTGGATTAAATTTCTGATTGTCGACAACTTAATATCAACCTTAAACAGATGGGTAATGGACCTATTTGGGTCATATTAGAACTAAAAGATGTATATAACCATATTAATTGAATTACCAAGGCTATTTAATAAGTGGAACCTACCAACCATGGATTGATTTTTATTTAGGTTTCATTTATTCTGAACTAGCCCAAGTATAATTGTTCCAATGGTTAGGATCAGCATGATAGGACATTAGGCCCAAATCACCAAAGTAGGTCCCACAAAATCACAAAAAAAAAATATTTCAGATCTGCAGATTTCGGTACCATATTCGTCAACGGATTGTTGTCCATGGCTGCAGCTTCTATCCCGAATGAGAAACTGGAAGGATATGTAGAGGAGCTTCGTGAAGCCAGTAATGGCCGTCGCCCATGCGGTTGTCTTGCGGTAGCCAGATTCGGAGCTGATCTGTGCTGGGAGAGGCCATCGTCCTTTCCGGTGGCCATATCTTTGTTTTGGGATGTGCAGAGATCCCGTGCGGTGAGATTTTAGGCCGGGCCAGATTTGGGGTTTCCTTTTGGGGCCGAGAGTTGCGCCTCCACGTTGGGTTGATATTCTCATGACATTGGGTCCCCTTCTCTGTACCCTTCAGCATCCTCTAGTAGGCCCCTTTAGGGCCTGGTTGTTGTGCTCTTTTAGGCAGGATTTTAGATACAATGCATGTAGATCGCAGGCCCAATCTCAGGGCCAGACATTGGTACTCTTGTATGGTTATAAATGTACCAGAATTAGGACCTGTTTTCAATGTGTTTTAAGACCAAGCTGGTCAGGCCTAGGCATGAGGCCTGTTGTTGCATTGTTGTGGCCTTTATTTTATTTAGGAATGGGCTGGATTTTGGGCCCTAGTTAAGCAAATCTATGGCTCATTTTCTGGGCCACCTTTGTTGGCCACTTTGAGCCCCCATTCAATGTCTAATTGCTGGACTCAACGGGCCTGGTTTTGGGACTAACTGAGCCCAACTGTTAGCCTCATTAAGTCTGAATCTAGGGGCCCATTTGAAGCCTATTCCCGCCAGCCACATACCGTGTGTGTGTGTGTGTATATATATATATATATATATATATATATATATATACATATACATACACACGCTCACCTGCGAACCAGTTCGTACGTACTACATACGAACTTTTTTGAGAACCCATCATACGTGATGTGGATCCAAAATCTGAACCGTTCATGTGAAGCAGCACCTCATGAAACCCTCCAGGACCAAGTTTTACTTTGATCTAAAACTTTTATGGGCCATGAAAAATGAAAATAGTTTCCTCCCTTGATTTACATTTCTCTTTGCTATGGCCCACCAGAATTTTAGATCAGGGTGAAAATTTGTCACAAAGGTTTTCATGGGATTCCGCATCACATGGACCGTTCAGATTAGACACCGATGACACGTGTGCAAAGGTGCGCACGTGCTAGGTACGCAGGGGAGCATGACTATATATATATATATATATATATATATATATATATATATAAGATCTGAATCTGAATCTGAATGGAGTTTGGAGTCCATGGCAGCGGCGGTGGTCGAAATCTCGATGCCAGATAATGAAATCGTATTTGAAAATGGTTTCAATGGTTGCAGCAGCCGCAACCAATGTGTCTAAACCGGGCCTAGAGAGGTGATCTGAATGTGCGTTTTCACCCCTGATTTTGTCATAGCCAGAGAAAACAATCACCATAGCCGGCCCTGCATATGAACGGTGAGGAATTAGAGGGTGCCGATTTCCATGGCAGCAACTCATGATCGAAAACGGTTTGCCATAAGCCCAAGCCGATCATGAATCCTTAATGTGCTGAGATGATGGAAAACTATATACCCAGAATCTACCACATTCATGCATAGATAAGCTCTAATACCAAATGTGATACCTATGTTGCGGAATTGACGGATTGTCTATGCATCAATAATGGAGATCCAATACAATAATCTTGGCTCTACATCATTTTTCACAGGTATAAAAATATATCGTGACAGAGAAACAAGTATTTTGAAATTATCCCAGAAAACCCACATTGAAAGGATACTTAGCAGATGCAGCAGGTATAGTTGTGCACAAAGAGAGACTCTTATTGTCAAGAGTGATACATTTATTCTCTTACAGTGCCCCGAGAATGATATCAAAATGAAGGGAATGTAAGATATCCTATGTATATATATTTGCAGTGGGAAGTATTATATATGCGCAAGTCTAGACTCGACCTAACATAACCTGTGAGGTAGAATGCTTAGAAAATATATGTTGTATCTAATAGTAGATCATTGAAGAGTTATAAAGAAAGTAATTACGGTAGCTAGCCGCAAATGACAAAGGATTGCATGCTCACATACAGACAAATTGATCAGTTGGGTGATTACTCTTGCCCCAGTGGTAGACTCACAAGAGTTTTAACACTAAGTCAAGGGCCCGAGTGGTGAAATCCCCACTAAGCGTGTGATCTATAAATGTTATTTAAAGCTTAAAAGCTTGTAAATGATCAGGTTTGCATAGGCTTGTTTGCCTGTAATATGAAAATTTATATTTCTTGTTTGTTTCAGGCAAACAATTTCGGGTACAATGTAGAAAGTAAATGGGTGGTTACATTCATTTTTTTTTTATATGTTGCATCCTGATTTTTATGCGGAGGATCCATTGCAATGCACCATCTGGAAAACTCATATCTCACGTGGAGTATCACATTGTTTCACTTTCACCCATGTGACATGTGTTGAGAATTAGAAACTGAATCAACATTATGATAAGACAGATCTAGTGCTCAAAGTGCGCACTAAGATGTTTCCAACGGTGGGCATGGGCCCATTACATAAAATGAGCTGGAAGAAGAGTAGTTGGACGGGTGGATTTGTTAAAAACATCTTGTGGACCCGCGAATGTTACAAGGGGAGAGGCATTTAATTCCCACTGTTTCAAGTTTCTCTGGCCCACCCGGGCTTTACATCAACCTTGCCCTAAAATGAGGGTGCTAATTAAAAACTACTTCTCACGAACATAAAGGTGGGCCCCACTTTTTATGGACATCCCTGAAATCGAGGAGTTTAGTGTTGATTGACGTGCAATCCTAACTTAGACCATACGTGGGGCCCACCAAAATGTTCTTGAGAGATCCACTCCATTCATCTGTTTTGGAATATCTCATTTCTGGGCACGAACCCACCCAAAAATGAGATAGATCCAAAGATCAAAGTAGGCCCCATGATATTTCAACCCAAGGCATTCAATCCCCATTTGTTACATGTCAGTTGGGCAACTAACTATATAGCTTTGGATCAACCCTAAAATTGAGATGGCAAAACAGATGGACGGGTGGATTTCTCAATCAGTTGTGAATGAACGTTCATTTTTTGCATGAGCCCAAAAATGAGGCTGGTCCAGATCTCGTATCACATTCACGGGACCCTCTTGGTCCTGCAGGTGGATGACATTCAGTCCACGGATTGTGAAATAGACGGTGGTATTTTAGCTAGATGAAGATTTTCTGGAGTTATAAACTGTTCCACGGTAGGCGTTCAATATTATCTTTTTCTTGCCTGGTGATCCACATCTTCAATCGATTTGTCTGATTTTTATTTTAGCTAATGCCCTAATGGATGGACAGCATGGATCTTACACTGACAGAGGTGAGCCCCACCAATGAATGCGCAGAAGACAACAATGTCCGGACTGGCTTGTAGAGGGGTAAAATGGCAGAAAGAGAGCATCACGGGTAGAAATGTACTAACAGGGCTCTTCACTTTTTGAACCTTTCAGTCACTCAAAATCGCCTTCTTTTGGAAGGTATTAGTAGGCAGTTATTTTGACTAAGGCGCAAACAGTAGGCAATTTTTAGAAGGAAAGAAAGAGAGAGAGAAATAGATAATGATGTTTGAAATTTCTCTAGCCCTTAATTTTTTAGTACGTAGTTGCCCAAAAATAGCATGACCATTAGGATATTTAAAGAGCATATACCTTATAGAAAGCTTAGATTTCATATAGGGAATTTTAAATTTCACCTGCATGAAGATGATGTGTAGAGCTTGCACATGTGGGTAACATCAGCAAACATTCAACAGGTCTGCTACAACACATCTCCATTGAATCTACAGGGTCTACTGTCGAGTGGCAATGATCCAAACCATTTATAGGATGGGCCTCGGCATTTGTCATATGTCAATGATAACACACCAACGTGATGAGGCCCAACAACAAACGAATGATAAGCATGAACTACAAATTTTCAACCTTCCTGAATCATTGGAAATGCTTTCATGCTCACGATCAGGGTTTCTTCTTTTCATCAGAAATGATCTTTGGATTATTCCGAGAATCATATGATTTCAGTGAAATAAGTACAAAAAAGTGTGGTTTGGCATTTGCTTAACAAAAACCTTTTAAAAATGCAAGACCATCCTACATCCAAAAGCAATAGACAGGAAAGAAATAAGAGACATCCAATTCAAAGAACCACATCCTATAATGAATTCTTCAAAGCCAATGCCGAATAAGTCTCCTCTCAAACAAACACAAACAGGAACAATATAAAAACCACCTATGCAAGACCCAAAGCTCAAAGTAGAATTCTCACCTGAGCATCTAACAGCAAGCTTATAGTTGAGAAAATATAAAAATAAAAGCTCAGCGCTTCTTGGAGACACCAACCGTCTTTCCTCTGCGGCCCGTTGTCTTGGTGTGCTGACCGCGAACACGGAGACCCCAGTAGTGCCTAAGACCGCGGTGGTTCCTGCAGAGGCAGATGTCAGATCGTATGTATCATTCCATGGAAATCAGGAAAGCATAATGATTAGGTGTGCCAGTTGGTACACATCACATCATGTACCAAAATATCCCACCATTGCACCGACACAGCAATGGGCAGCGGGAGGTGTAAGGCACAATGTCATGTGTACTAATCAGAACACGTGAGTTGTGCTTGAGAATCTCTGGTGTTACTAAAATAACGGAGCATTGTCTCAACCAACCTAGCTGTCCCCTTAGTTTTATCATCTTCGTTTGCAGCTGTAGAACGCAATACAGACAGGTGTATGTATAACCAAAACACCACTAAGAGGCTTGTCCAAGAACTTTAATTTGTTAACTTTCCACGGTAAAAAAGTGAAACTTGTCAAATAAACAGTTTGGATCACTGGAATATGACCCGGATCATGGTGTGCCGTTACAGGTCCATAAAGGCCACTATGTAAAGGTAACAGTGGCAATTGTTACACATTATGGGATTGTAATGGCTGTACGGGAAAAATGACCTGCAACAGCCGTTACAACCCCTTACAGCCCTTGTAAAGGCCCTGTAATGGGTCCACCATAGGGCTGATACTGGTTTTTTGGACTTTTTCAATTTTATTATTATTATTATTATTTTTTATCTTCTTTTTTTTTTTTTTTGAGAGAGAGAGAGAGATTGTAACAGCTGTTACAACCCCTTACAGCCCATATCATAAAGGTAATGGTGATGGCCGTAAAAGCCACCATTACCGTTACAGAATACCTTGACCCAGATTCAAAAGCTAAAAGGCCTACCTGATTTTCTTCAGTCGCTCCAAGTCATCTCTCAGCTTCATATCCAGTGCATTTGAGACAACCTGAGAATACCTCCCATCCTTATAATCCTTCTTCCTGTTCAAAAACCAATCTGGGATTTTGAATTGCCGAGGGTTGGCAACAATCACCATGAGATTCTCCAGTTCCGCTGCAGACAATTCGCCAGCCCTGATAAAACCAGACCAGATATACTTTAACAAAAGTCTCAACATGTATGAATGTATATTAACTTCAAAAATGCCCACAAAACATGGCGAACCCATTCACATAGAAAAGGTAATAGCAAAATCCAACATGCACAATTTGAGAATTGTAAAACCCATTCACAGAAACCCACCATCTATGCAACCGAGCAGCCAAACATATACATCAAGCAAAAAAAGGAATCACAATAATCAGAAGAGAAAATTATGAAACACCAACACTAAGAAAACTTACAAAGACAAAAGAAGAGAACAGAAACACGTCCACAGAAACCCACAAATCTATATAACCAAGCAGCCCAACATATACATCAAAGAAAAAGGAATCACAAAAATAGGAAGAAAAAAATACAAAACACCGAAAAACATCAACACTAAGAAAACTTACAAGCCAAAAGAAGAGAAAACAGAAACAAGCCCACAGAAACCCACCAATCTATAGAACTAAGCAGCCCAACAAATTTTATTTTTTTTGAAAGATAACTTGTATTAAAGAAAAAAGAACCACAAAAGAAGGGAACCGCTGAGGAGGCAGACCCTTAGGACAACAAGAAAGAAAGATCTACATTGGTCCCTTCCCTAAGGGACGCCCATTCGGCAATAAAAGATTTAACAAACGAGGGAACTAAGTGGGAAGGCTTCGCCTCGTTCTGAAAACATCTCATGTTTCTTTTAGTCCAAAGAGCCCACCAAACCGCTAAGATTCCGGTCCGCCAGATCTTCGTTTTGAGTTTGCCTAATCTAACCCCATGCCAGGCTTTAAGAAGAGTGTCCACATCTTTAGGGAAACACCAGCTAATCCTGAAACAAGAGAGAATGGCACACCAGACTGAGTAGGCGAAAGAACGGTGAATCAGCAGGTGGCTAACCGATTCTTCAAAAGACAAACAGCATAAACAGACATTGGAAAGAATCATTCCTTTTTTCTTAAGATTGTCCAGGGTCAGAATTCTGTTGTTCCCAGCCAGCCAACCGAAAACCTGAAACTTTGGAGGAACAGAGTATTTCCAAATGAAGTGGGGGTGTTGAGAGGGGGCAGTTTCATTGCTGGCCGATCGAATCGTGAAGAAAGACCGCACCGTGAAAACGGACGACTTATCAGGCTTCCAAATGATAGTGTCGTTGCGGCCGAGATTCAGGGGCGCTTCTTGGATATACTGCAACAGTTCAACGAAATGATCAACTTCCCAGTCCTCCAGGTTCCTCCTAGAGGGGATATTCCAAACCACCTTGTCCGCAACTAGGGAGTAGTTATCTGCTATGAAGTTGTTCTTCTTACTCGCCACCCGGAAGATGGAGGGGAATTGTCCTTCAGTGGTATATCTCCTATCCACGTATCTTGCCAGAACTGAATACAATCTCCCTTGCCCACTTCAAAACCGGTCCATCGGATGACCTCTTCTTTCATCCGACTGATTCCTCTCCATATAACAGATGCCCTGTATAGGGAAGAATCAATTGTCCACCAGCCTCCATTCGAACTCCCATATTTTCCTTTAATAATAATATTCCACAGGCTGTCCTTTTCATAGCCAAGTCTCCATACCCATTTACCTAACAGGGCCCTGTTCATTAAACTGAGATTTTTGATACCAGCTCCACCATCTTTAAAGTGTTTACAGACTTTGTTCCATTTCAATAGGCTAAATTTCTTCCTATCTTCATTGCCACTCCAGAGGAAATTGCGTTTGAGCCTGTCGATGGATTTAAGAAGCGCAACTGGACAACGAAAGGGAGACATAAAATAGGTGGGAAGATTGGATAAAGCAGCTTTAATTAGCGTTAGTCTTCCGCCAATTGATAGAAAACGGCGTTTCCACCCAGCTAAATGGTTACGGAATCTTTGTAAGATTTTTTCCCAGTCCTGCTTTTGGGGCGGCCCGACAGATAAGGGGAGACCCCCAAAAACAGTTGGTAAGGACCCCGTACCGCACCCCATAAGATCAGCTAAATCCTCACTCTCCTGGTCCTCCAGATTGACCCCAAATAATTTGGATTTGGACAGATTCACCTTCAGCCCTACAACCGCTTCAAAGCATCTGATCACTGTTCGCAGATTGGCTACGGATTCAAGAGTTGCTTCAGAGAAGATTAGAATATCGTCCGCGAATTGCACATGGGAAAGCGGGGCTTGCATACCTTTCATTTGAACTCCTCTGAAGATGTTTTCAGATTGAACTTTCAGGATCATGGCTAATGAGGCTTCTCCAATGATAAGGAAGAGGAAGGGGGAAAGGGGATCTCCTTGTCTAAGGCCGCGGGAACTTTTAAAAAATCCTTTCAGGGATCCATTTACAATAACAGAAAAGTAGGCAGAACTGATGCATTCCTTTATCCAATGTCTCCAGCGAACACCGAAGCCCATCCGCCGCTTCATTAGATGGAGGACTTCCCAATCCACGTGATCGTACGCCTTCTCCATATCCAATTTACAGATAATGAACTTCCTCTTCGATTGTAGGCTAGAATGAAGGCCTTCATTAGCGATGAGGGCTACGTCGATTATTTGTCTTCCTGGAATGAACGCGCACTGATTAGGACTTATAATCGGATCAATAACTTTCTTTAATCTGTTAGCAAGCACCTTCGCCAGAATTTTATACAAACTACCAATTAGACTAATCGGTCTATAGTCTTGAAATTCAGAAGCTCTCGGACGTTTCGGAATCAGTGTGATGAACATGGCACCAATATTTTTTGACAGTCTTCCTCGTTCGAAAAATTCATTAAAAAAGGACAGCACTTCCTCTTGGAGGAGATCCCAGAAAGTCTGAAAGAAGAGAATGGGGAAGCCGTCTGGGCCGGGAGACTTATCGCCTCCCAGGTCCATCAGGGCTTTATGGACTTCTTCCTTAGAGAAATGAGACTCCAAAAATGCATCGTCTTCTTCACTGATGCGTCTAAATTGAAGATTGTCCAAACGAGGTCTGGCCTAGTTCTCATTTGGAGGAGACGTTGAAAGAAAGAAACTGCAGATATGCTGATCGTAGCGCTATCATCTGTCCAGACACCATCTAAAGAGATACAGGTGATGCGGTTGACCTGAGCTTGGATTGAAGCTATGTTGTGGAAATAACTTGTGTTCCTATCACCTTCCTTGATCCATTTCATACGAGCTTTCTGTTTCCAAGAGATTTCCTCCTGATAAATTTTATCAGAGAGAGCTTGAACTAACCGAATTCTATTCGCCAAAATCTGGGAAGACATAGGACTGCCTTCGGCTTGAGTGTGATCTTCTAAATATCCCTGAGGATCGAATCCAACTCCTGTTCCGAACGGATCTTTTCCTCTTTAGACCACTGTTTCAGTTTATCTTTCAAAAACTATAATTTACAGCAAAGATGATGACCCGCGTAGCCCTGGTACTAAGCTTCATGCCACCAATTAGCGATCATCAATTTGAAACCTGTCATATGGAGCCAAGCAATGTTAAAACAAAACGGCTTCGGACCCCAGTCTGAAAGTGCCCTGGTTTGTCAAGTAGCGTGAGTGTTGAGTCAGCTAGACTGCAGAGCCTCATAGGAAGATCAAATCAAAGCATCTGTCTCAACCGGATGTGTGCAAGCTCGCCACAAGTAAATCTAAGTCTCACATCCCATGTCCCAAAACACCATGTATATAAAACCCTTAAAACAAACTAGAATATCATAGGGTTTTTAAGTTAAGAAAACTTTTTCAAAATCAGAAAATTCTCTAAGTTTTCTTGCTTTGTCGATTTTATCGATACACTTCTCGATAGAATCAACCTGTGCTGTCGATGTCCTCGATGCTTAAACGATATCATCGAAATAAGGACAAAATACGTCCAGCAAACACATATACCTCTGGACGGATTTATCAATGTATCGATATACCTATCGATATCATCGATATTTGAATCTCAAGTCCATCGAAGTTGACTCGATAATATCGACAAACAGATATCCAGCGCCTGTGTTTTTACTTAAGAAAATCACATGTTCATTGATATATCGAAGCCGTTATCGATACCATCGAAGTTCAAATCTCGATGACATCGGAGGGCTCTCGATATTATCGGTCATGGGTGCCTAGTCTTCCAGCAATTATTTCAAGGTTGTTTATCTGTGATCGATGGTCACTCAATAGAATCGATATTCAAATATCGATGATATCGGTACGGTTTCGATGGCATCGAACAGGGACAGAAACTGTCCAGCAAGCTTAAACGAAAATCCCTTGGATTTATCGATGCCTCGACACATCTATCGATATCATCGACATTCAAATTTCGATGATCTCGAAGGTCCCTCGATCATTCTTGTAAACCTGAAATATTTCAAAGCAAGTCTCTCTCATTTTCAAATGTCGAGAAATCAAACCTCGCATCTATGAAATTGGAGTTTGAAATCCGATGACATCGATACGTGTTTCGATTCCCTCAACCAACTGGCAATTGGTTTCAAAAGCGTATGACATTTGAGTTTGTGTCATCGAGCAGACCGTCAATGCTATCGAGAGTATACGCTCGGTGATATCAAACTCTGTCATAAATGTGACCGTTTTATATCCGTTGAAACCTTTTGTCTATGTAAAGAGAGCTTGTCTATTGTTGCTGACAGAGAAAGAAGAGAGTGCTTTTGAGTGTTTTACCTTAGATCATATACCCAAAGCCCTTTCTCTCGGGGAAGTTCATCCTCCAATCCACCATCATCATTGATATTCAATAGAGTGGATTGGGGAATAAACTTCCGCATTCAAGGATCCTCCAGCTACTACCTTAATGACAAATCATTAAGCTAGGATGCCTTGAATGCATAATAGGAATCACTCTATCTTCCTTATAGGAAACCATTTTATAGAGTAGGATTCTGTCTTAACCTTGACCCAACCCGAAGCCTCGTATTGGTACATCATCTAAGTTGCGGATCAAGGAAGTCAAAGATTCTTCATCAACAAGGAGGAGAACTTCGTCAACGTGCTGAATGGGACTCATCCACTTATTTGTAAGTAATTAGAGTCTAAAGGACACTTGTGATCATTCCTTTTTCGGATTGGGTCTAAGGTGTTTCTCACCCTTGCAAGCCCTCGTAGGAGGCCTCTGGCAGGAGTATACGTGGTGGGTGTGTTGTGTTGACCCTTGCTCTGTAGAAAGCATAAACAGTTAGGGTCTTGTGGAAGATCCTTGGCCAGTGTGCCTAAAAGTGGGTGCTATGTGTTGACCCTTGCTCGTAAAAGCATAAACAGAGGTTCCTTGTGTGGATCCTTGGCCAATGTGCCTAAAACCCGGGTGCTATGTGTTAACCCTTGCTCAGGGAGCATAAACAGTCAGCCTCAATGTAGGTTGTAAAGGTTGAAGGTGAACTTGATTTAAAACCTTAGGTTTGAGGTGAACCGCTGTGAAACCTCCTTAGTGAAATCCGACACACTCAAGGGTTGAGTGCGGTTACCGGGAGTGGAGTAGACAAGTAGTCGAACTACTATAAAAATGATTGTGTTTGAGATTGTTATTCTTTTGATTGTGTGATTTACTTTAATACTTTCATATCTGAGATCACACCTCACACACATACACAGTCATATCCATCATAAATTAGTTTGCATATTGTTCATTTCTTAAATAGTTTGTAACTGGATCCTCTACCGGGCTTAGAAGCCAGTAGAGTTACTTTCGAGTAATCCTGATAAGTATCGTCTATTAGGATTAGTGTAATAGGATTTTTAATAAATCATAAAAACTTTAAAAAGTCCTATTCACCCCCCTATAGAACATATTGGCATAATCCTACTTCAACTAAAGCGGTCCTCACCGCAATTTCACAGTCTACCTCCTCTGTCGATAAGATCAGAGGCCAGTGATCAGAAGTAGCTCTAAGAAGAATCGACTGAGAGGAAGTAGGCTTGAGATTCAGCCAGTCTGCGGAGATTATAAATCAATCCAATCTACACATAATTGGGTCTAACCTCCCATTTGTCCAAGTGAAACGGGAACCTACCATCGATCCAATCTGAGAAAGCAGACATCTGGGATTTAGAGGAATTCCCCGAAGTTTTTTCTGCCGAAAACCCGATAGAGTTGAAATCCCCAGCGAAACAGATAGGACCATTAAAACTCTGGCAGACAGAGGATAGTTCTTTCCAGAAATCGCTCCTCAAATTAATATTGTTGGGCCCATAAACTGAACAAATGAGAGTCCCTCCCCGAAACGCTATTCCTGAGAATAGCATAAATTGAGAAAGATCCCACCGAGCTGTTTAGAAGGGACCAATGCGCAGATCTCTAAGCTATGACAATGCCGTCTGAACTTCCCGAAGCTTCCTTAATCACCCAGCTAGCATCAGAGGCTTTCCATAGAACTCGACAGTCGCCGAAAGAGAGACCCAGTAATCTGCCGATGTGACCCATGGCATCCCGTATCCACCTCTTAGTGTGCATCTTCTTACTCAGAATTGCCCTCTGCTCATCCTCTAACAAACCAACCTCTGAAATGGTTGATCTCGTCTGAAGAGGTTCTGCTATTATGATGTCTGCGTCTGAATGATCCTGGAACAGAGAAGGGAGGTTGACGTCGGAGCCCTCAAAAGGAATAGAGAAACACTCGGATTTGGAGGTCGCTAAAGACGACGGGGATAAAGAACAGAGGGATGATTCTTCTTTGAGAAACAGAGGATCTGGAGGGGCATCGAACGGAATTAATTGCAAAAGGGAGTTTCTATCTTCCTGCCTTATGGACCCTGAATCGCTGAGGCAACTATCCTCCTCGACTGATAGAAAAGCCAGCCCTAAAGGATGGAAAGGGTGGGATGATTGAGGGGCGATATGTAGGTTAGGGGTGACAGGTGTCCAGTTGAGATCAAAAGGAGAAGATCCCTCGACTCCAACTGAAGCGGGATAGGTGGACTCGTATGAGAAAGGGAGGGAGGGTCAGGATGAAGGCTAAGGCTGGAAGGTGGGGTCGACATGTGGCGAGCCGAAAGGGATACCGCGTTATCGGATCGAGGTACGGGATCTTGACATATAGGCGAAATCAGACGGGCAACATCAGTACAGGGAGAGAAGCCTCTCCCCGCGCCACGTGGGTTAGACTGTACAGAAAGGTAGGCAGTGGGCGTGGCTCGAGACGGAGAGGCAAAAGAGCACCCGCCACGTGGAGGGAGAACCGAGCGATTCGCAGTGGGCGCAGCTCAAGACGAAGAGACCGAGTAGCTGCCGCCACGTGGAGAAGGAACTGAACGAGACGCAGGAGATGAATTAATACCTCACCTACCCCTGAGGAAATGTTCGGTACACAGCGGGTGCACCGAAGTCGAAGGTCATCTACTCCACACTCTCGGTCGAAGCAGCCCAACATATATGCCAAAGAAAAAAGGAACCACAAAAATAGGAAGAAAAAAATATGAAACACCAAAGAACGTGGAAATAGAAAAACACATACACACACACCACCTGCATGAACCAATCAAGCTATCAAACTAAGCAACTTCAAAATATCCAACAGGCAAATAAATAAAGCATGTAAAGCCTGAAAACCATCGCATTTAACAAAACCTCACAAACCAAAAAAAAAAAACCATTTACAGAAGAATGATTATAGGATCCATGACCCGAGTCTTTGCACAACATATGCCAGGTTTTCAGTTCTGAAAAAGCTCTCTATAGGACAATCATAACATTTACATTTGTGGCCGACAAATTAACAGTTACAAATAGATAAATGGTGATGGTCCATATTGAACTGAAGAATATCACAACAATGGTGCCTATGATCTACCAACCTCTGAAATTTCTGGGGATCAGTCTTCATGATAGAGAGCAACGGGGCAATGGTGTTTGCATTTTTTAATGAGTAACAAAAATTCATTAAGAGAGAGGGGAGGTTATCCGATAAGGCAATGGATAAGAGTCTCCAAGATACAGAGATTCCCACCTCATGCCTTCCTTGGCCAAACAATTAGCAAGGGCACTGGCTCTCAGGAAAAGATCAAATGAAAGTGAAAATGAAGACAAATCCGACAAGGAATTGCCGCTTCCATGAAGACAGCTTTGACCCAGAGACCCAATGCACTCCTGGAATCACCCTCGATGATGATCCAAGGGTGATCCACCACCTCTTTAATAAGCTTAAGACTGGTCTTCACGGCTCCAACTCCGCTTGATTGCAGTCACCTAACCATGGGCCTCACTTGCATAAATCGAAAACCCAGATATATTGTGCAAGCCTCAGGTTTTGTATCTCATAATTCATCCTGCAATCAACCGATGCAACCAAATAGAAAATGGAGAACATTCCATCAATATGAATTTGGCTAGCACAGTAGGCTAACTGATGAATGGAGAACCTTCCATCGATATGAATTTGGCTTGCACACTAGGCTAACCCATCAATTCAAAACATCTATAATTTTGGGCTCATTTGCAAGTCAACACAATAGGCTTTCAAATGGAACCAAATTTATGTCATGCATACCCACAAAAGGACTATCGAGTGAGTGACAAAAATACTCAAGGGAAATTGGTTCAACTAACTCTTAAATCTAACAACTGCCTATACAACCCTAATTTGGTCCAAAATGTACAACAGGATTGTTACTCTTCTATCAGATCAATATAGACCCTCAAAAGTAGTCCAAATCTTCAATCTGAACATTTGGATGGTCTAGATCATTGATAGGATGGGCCTAATCTTCGACTAGCCAGCTTGTGTCACTTGGATGCATCATCAGTAGAATTCATTGTTCCACCATATACAGTAAATTTAAAAATACATCAAATTCATTAAAAGCATCTGTTTACAAAAAATTGTCTAATTTTCATCACAATTTTAGTTCAGTCTGATTATCACGACAGTGATACAACATTTGCACTAAAAATGCCTTGTTGAAAGGCTTTTCAATAATTTTGGGAACAATACATTCCAGGCCTTGATCTGGCACAAATCCTTAATTACAATCCATAGAGAAAGAACCCTTTTTTAAAAGGTAAAAACCAAGGACAGGGAAACCCTAAAAGCATCTGTTTACAAAAAATTATCTAATTTTCATCACAATTTCTGTTCAGTCTGATTATCATGACAGTGATACAACATTTGCACTAAAAATGTCGTGTTCAAAGGATTTCATTAATTTTGGGAACAATACATTCCAGGCCGTGATCTGGCACAAATCCTTAATTACAATCCATAGAGAAAGAACCCTTCATCTAAAGGAAAAAAATCAAGGACAGGAAGAAAAAAAATGCACAAATGATGCATAAAATCCTAGTCCAATGTCCTTTCGTGTCAGAGTGTCTAAATCATCGATCTAGCTAGAGCATTTTGGTGCTTCAAGAACGGGTTAGCCTTTAGCATTTAGGCATCTCATATAGCCAACTGGGCATCTAGAATACTTGCGTGGGCCACGAGTCACGCATCCAAAGAGGCATAGGCTTCAGATAGCTATGTAGCCTTGTAGCATACACCTACCCCGTGGAACAATTTCTTACTACGCTATCACAGTTAGAACTTCTGGATTCCAATATAGCCATGTGTCTAATATGCTATAAGTAATGAATTTCAAC
The DNA here is from genome assembly GCF_029962835.1 of Magnolia sinica. Taxonomy (NCBI): domain Eukaryota; kingdom Viridiplantae; phylum Streptophyta; class Magnoliopsida; order Magnoliales; family Magnoliaceae; genus Magnolia; species Magnolia sinica. The sequence continues at coordinate 30,416,308 of NC_080585.1, forward strand.
ATTAAATTAGGGTCAGCACCTATTGTCTGGTGACAAGGGTCCTAGTGCCTGGTGGCTGGCGCTTTGGGGCACCTGGTGCAGGCAACTGCCATGGTGTTCAGGGCTACAAAGGAGATGTCAAGGAACATGTTTCAGTCTTAACGCCTGTTGTTCAGAAGAGTCATGGCTAGGGTGCTTTGCACCTGGCACAAAGCCTTTCCCTAAGAGGTGCTAGGCATAGAGCCTTTTCAGTGGGAATGGGAATATTCATACTAGTGAGCCCCACCTCAGCTTAGGAGGAGAGCATCAGTGTTTGAAGTCCCAAGCAAGGAATCAAAAACAGCCGTTAAGTTCTTACAGATGAAACAGATCTCCTTGGCACAGAGCCTTTCCCTAGGAGGTCTGCATTTTGCATAGAGCCTTCCTAGTGGAAATGGGAGTGTTCAAACTAGTGAAACTCACCTTAACTTCAAAGGAGAGTGTTGGTGTTTGAAGTTGCAAATCAAAGAGAGTCATCAAGTTCTTGCAAATGAGGCTTTTGGGGGCATTTAATAGTTATAGCCTTCGGTGGATTGTATTTCCCGCCAAATAGCTTGTTAGACAATTATGTCAATTTGTCGCTCTCTTATTAGACGAGAGAAATCTTCATTCCATAAAATCTTTAAAACCAAACAACTAGTGCAAAGGCTAACTGGTGTAACCAAGATATCCTGTCAATGAGATCTCGACACCCGAATCGCAACAAAATAGACAAGATCACACCCACAAGAATATTCAAATAGAGAGGTAGGGAACTTTATTGATATCAAACTTCTTCTTTTATAATACTTAAGACAAACCCACACTTTGAAAAATATTGAAATTTAACTACTTCCTACACCACCATCCCTTTTTATAGACTCTAAGGGCCTGTTCAATTTATCAAATACCTTGTAAATACTTTAAATAGGTAATAATTACTTACCTGGGTAATTACCACATCATTCCCAAGGCTGACGTTGACACCTACTTTTTGAACGTTAAAATTGAGGATAAGTGCAAAATATATGTGGGACCCGTTGTAATTGAATGTGGCTTATCCACCCCGTCCATCCATTGTACCATCTGATTTTGGGACATGAGCCCAAAAATAAGGCAGATCCAAAGCTCAATTGGACCACACCATGGGAAATAGTGGGAATTGAACACCTATCGTTAAAAACTTTTTGGGGCCCCAAGAAGTTTTGGATTAACCTGATATTTGTGTTTTCCGCTTATCCATGTTTGTGTGACCTTATGAACTGATTAGATGACCAATAAACATTAATGTGGGCCCAGTAAAGGAAGCAACTTTCAACGGTGGAAGTTTTCAGGCCACTGTTTCCTTTGGCATGGGCCACTTGAGCTTTGGATCTACCTAATTTTTTGGCTCACACCCCCAAAATGTTTCGGTAAAATGGATGGACAATGTGAATATGCCGCATATATCGCGGTGAGGCCCACAAATTTAAGTCAATCTTTTTGGACCAGTTTTCAAGGCGGAAATACCCTCCAATTTTCAAACAAATGAAAGAGTAACAATTACCTATTTACAGTGTATTTACATAGGATTTGAAAAATCAAACAGGCCCTAAGTGAATCCCTAATGAGAATCCTCCCAACTAAGAGATCTACCTAAGATGGTAAAAGCCTAACAATAGTAAAAGCAAATATAGAAAATCCTCATTATATCTCTAAATTAGCCCCATATCTTAAATCACATCCCCCTCATATCTTCAATCACATCCTTAAATCAGCCCTCATATCTTCCAGAAATACCACATTGCATTCCTTGATTTAAGCTCCCAGGTCTATAAATAAACAGCCCATAAATCAGCACAAGTTACGCCCTATGGTGTGAGTTGTGGGCCAACATTATTGTTGGGCCCTACAGTGGGCCTAAGTGGGCTATGGGCCTACATCAATTCTTCCCAGCCCTAAAAAAACTCGTCCTCAAGTTAGAAACCAATCTCAACATTTGAACTTGTACCACCTCTACAACCAATCTTCTTCTTCTTTGGTAGAAGCTAGTGGTGCAACACTAAACATCGGCTTGGCATAACCTTTATTGGAGTCCATTGTGTGATGTCTCTTTCACCTACACTTTTGTGGGTGCCTACTTTCTTTCTTTTCTTTTCTTTTTTTTTGTGGGTGCCAACTTGTTTGTGGTAACTTTCAAGTTCTTTGTGGATCCTGCAACATTTGCTCCGTTTTTTTTGCCACTGTAATTTTTTTTGCAAATGTGATTTAATTTGAGGGTTGAGACCCATTGGCATGTTTATAAATGTGACTGCCACTATCAGACTCAATTGATCTATTGGTAATTAAAGTGTAGGTCCAATGTTAATGCATTGATCGCATCATATGTCAATTGTTCATTAGACTTTGTGGATCTCTTCATTATTTCCGGAATTTCTACCTTAATTCCCGATTTTTTGTCACATCCCAACAATCAAAAGATTCAATCATTGATGTCTTCATAAGTAGGGGCCGCCCATTGTTGGTTAGAACCTTGACGAGGACCTTCTCCTACGTATCCACGTGCTCCAACTTCGATCTGTAGATTCCCTCTATGGCGGAGCTCCCCCACTTGATTAGTGAGATTACTTACCACATGCATGAATTGATTTGCCCGCTTTGCAAGTGCATGGATCAATTTAATTATTTGCACAAACTTTTCTTATGCCAACCCCTTCGAAGCCATTAGAAGATGATGAAGAGTCGGCAGTTTTCCAACAATCACCCACTTTGATACCAAAATGGTGCAACACGATTATCGAGTTAATGAGGTGGGAGAAAACTTTATTGATATCAAACTTCTTCTCTTACAACATCACAAATAGTAGGGCTCCGCAAGCCAATAAAAACAAAAGAATCCAATGTAGCAATGTACTCAAAAGCGTGGGACTTCTTGCCTCCATTTCTTTTCCTTTTTTTCCCCTCTTTTTTAGGGATTCCACTTCTTTTTCAGTTATCCTTAGTGACAAGAGATGGTCTAAGGACACCCTCATGCTCTAAGGCGTCCTTCTCAAAATTCATGGGCACTCTTCGAGTAAAGAGAACCTGGTTACTTCCACACAGTGAGGGTCTCTCATCTCTTATATCAAATCTAATCACCAAGGTTATGGACTGATTACATTTGCTACAAATAGAAAGCTATATTGATACCATGGGCCCCACCATGGATGGTCCATGTACCAAATCTCACAAATGGTGAAGTCCTAACTGTTGATGGTCAGCAAAAAAAGTGCCAAATGTTTTATTTATGGCTAGGATTTTCCAAGCCATTAGACAAGATATTTTTGGTGAATGGGCCATCAATTGTAAGACTCATCATTTCAATGGTTTGGAACACTAGAACATGAGTCTTAGTACAAACTGACAACCAATGCACAATGATTCACAAATTCTTTGGGCCAAGCATTACATAGCACCTCTACATAAACCCATCATCCTAAAAGTGATTCTACGAGGACATATTGAAGGCGCGATTTGCAACACACATGCCAACATGGACACACAAATGTGATCTGAGCCATTCATTGGGATTTTGGTGGGACCTCCTTGAACATAGGCAGCCCGAGAATCAGGCTGGCCCACTCATCAGGTAGGCCACACATGCTAACAGTTAGGAAAATTAATAATAATAACCACCAATAGCATGCATTTAGAATACATATCTTGCCTACCACCCTGTTTCTTGGGCCAGCAATTTCAAAATGAATCCCAGCTGATGAATGGCACTGATCTCCCACATGTGGAAAATCACATCTACAGTCTGCCCTTGTGCACAGCATATCACATTTATCAAATCAAACAATCCAGACATAATAATACCCAAAAAACAAACGCTTCTAAAAACGATCGAATCCTACAAAACACTACAAAAGGCCAAAAGGAACAGATAGAAAAATCCCCAAATTACAGAAAAAGAAGAACCTCTTGTTCATGTCGACATCGGCCTTCTTGCAGACGATATTAGCGAAACGCCTCCCAATACCTTTGATGGAGGTCAGAGCAAACATGATCTTCTGTTTCCCGTCCACATTCGTGTTCAAAACACGAAGAATGTGCTGGAAATCTTCGTTTGCGATAAGAGACTGATTCAAATCCCGCCAGAAAAGAAAAACAAAAGAAAGAATAGTCAGTTTCAGAGAGATAAAGAGAGAGAGGGATTGAAGGGATGATTTGCACGAGATGATACCATGTTTGGAGGAGGAGATGCAGAGAGAGAAATAGAGGTTGACGCCTCACAGCTGCTTGTAGAAAGGACCGCAGTGAGTTCTGCTACTAGGGTTTTGGAGTTATTATATGGGTGACATGAGAAAGCGGCATCTCGCTGCACACGTGCCACCACGACACACGCGACGACGTGGCACACGAGTGTTGGATCCGAGGCGTCTGTTGGATCTCACTGCACACGTGCCATGCTTGTATAGTAGAAATGGATGGGTGGAGTTACAGTCGTCCACGTTCAGTTGTAGGCCGGAATAGTTTTGGGCCAGAGCATCTCCCACAACAGCACGTGTGTAGTGAGGCCTCGAGCCGATTTGGTGAGGCTGGGGTCTCGCCAAGCACGGCGGCGCGGCTAGCCCAAAGTCGTCTAAAATTCTTAAAGGGTGGGAATGAGTTGTTTTTGAACTGGGCCCAAGACCGGCCTACATTTAAAACCTGGGCCCGATCTCAACATGAGCCTATCACAACAAGCCCAAGTCCAAGTTGAGAAATGATAAAATCTTCTTTTTCCCTTGAATGTTCTTAAAAGCCTTTCATATAAAATTCATGCGCTGGAAACTTAGGTGGGGCCCACTGTGATGTTTGTGAGAAATTCACACTATCAATCTATTTTGTGAGCTAATTTCAAGACTTGAGACCAAAGATAAGCGAATCCAATACTCAGGTAGGCCAAAAACATGAGGATTGAACGTCCACAGTTGAAATATTCATGGGACCATAGAAGTTTTGAATCAGCTAATATTTTTATTTTCAGCTCATCTCAGTAGACATCACAGTAGGTCCCACCTAGGTTTAGGGTGCAGGAACTTCCTACGGAAGGCTTTCACATAAAATCCACGTCCACCATACATGCATAAAGAAATAGGCATTTTAGTGGAACCAAAGGAATGATTTACTTCACTATGTATTATTTTAGTGGAACCAAAGGAACGTTTTACTTCACCATGTATCGGGATGAGTTGGGGTGGCTAAGTGAGGTCAGTAGGTCCAAGACCAGCCCAATTATAACTTAGATCATTCAGCATACTCAGCCCATTGTCACCCTTGGAAACACCAACTCAAAAAACCAGGCACGAAGCTCCTTCCAAACCCCTTTTGAAGATGTATTTTTCTACGCACTTCCTCAAAAGTATGATTCTACACCTAAATTTTATTTTGAACCAAATCGCTTTCTATATTGTCCGCTTCAATGCACTTTGGAATATATCATTTGATTTCTTTACCTGTTGAAACAAGTGTTAAATGCTCATTTACCGTAAACCAACAAGATTGGTTTTCAAAAAAATCGATTGAGAAAGTTGATACACTTCTCGTTGCTGAAAAACTCCTTTTGTAGAAGATGCATCTATGGCCCTTCAAGACTGTCAAGTAGGTAGGTGAGGTTTTGTTACTCCCAGCTGTGTGAAAAATGCATGTATATGGTAGAAGTGAAACAAATCAAATTAGATATACTTATAGACATGCATAAATTAATAAGAAATTAAGATTAATTATACCTTTTACAGAGAATAAAGGATGATAGGCATTCATTCATTCTTTCTTTCTCATTTTTCTTTTCAACCGGTCATTTCAGTATTTCTGCTCTATATGCTAAGGAAGCTTTCCTAACATAAAATGAGTTAAGAGTGAGGGAGGAGCTAAGAGAAACACATCTAAGCAGCTCCACTTCTAAGATTTCAGAGATTTCTTGACTAATACCAAGGTCCTACCCAACTCAAGAGACTGACCCTTATGAGGAATAATCCACTGAAAGAAGCTAATAAAGTCTAGAGTAGAGTTGGAAGTGGGGATATCTAACTATCCCTTTTACATAAAACAAGATATATGATCTTTCATTTTCTTTCTCACATTTCAATAAAGCTCAAATCGCATTTTACTCCACACATTTCCAGTATATATATAATATCAACTTGTATTTTTATTTTTCTTTGTTTTGCATCTCTTTTTCTTTATCATTTCTCTACCCGGAGTCCTAAACTCCATGAAGTAATACTAGAATTGCATTTCATTTCATTTATTGCAATTTTTTGTATATTGCATACCCAAAGCTATTTGACTCTGTAAAGTAAGATTATGATTTTATTTTATTTTTTACCCGCTCAGCCCCTCATAGGCTTTTTGAAGCATGGCTAGATATATGATACTAAAATTTTACTAAATCCCTATAAAATCATAAAATCTCATAGAATAAAGATCGCATGTTGCGCGGACAGAAGATAAGGCCTAACCTCTTCTTCTTCTATCACTAAGACCTTTACCCAAAATCTACTGTTATAGATTAGCCACAAGAATCACTTGAATTGGGAAATTTTGTGATTCTTATACCTATAAATGATTTTATGGTTCATGGTTGTAAATTCAAAGCATATTTGGCTAGTGACATCTAAGAAAATTATGATATACGCTTACTCACACCCCATCTACACAGCTACAAAGGATAACAAAGCAAAAGGCTGATGGGCACACACGCTCTTGTGTGGCGGCATTAATACTATGTTATCTTCATCTAAACTGCAAAAGAAGAAAAAGAAAGCCACAATCTCACAAAAAGTACTAGAAGAGCTTGTAGGCATGATAAGGGATTTATAAGACTCCTTTAACACTTTGTATAAACACACAACCTGTCTAAGAGATGATTAAGTTTGAGTCATACGTGATGTAGTGTTCGACGAGCATAACAAACATCGCCAAAGCACGTAAGTACAAAGTGTTGATGCAGTTTTCTGATAGAAACTTCTTAGACCCTTGTGTACTTGCCATAAAACAAGCAAGGAAGACCTTGGCTTGTGCAGGGGACCCTCCAATGTCAAAGTCAGGGATTTGTGTCTTTGTAAAAACGGTCTTAGGAGGAAAGGGGTTATCAATGTGTAAAATTTTGTGTGTCTTTCATCATTGGAGGTCCTCCCTATTTATAATAGAGGGAAGATCACACCGTGAATAATCTTTTTTGTTTGGTAGGTAAGTGTTATAGTCAAATTAGAGCTCCTGATGTATCGGAGATCCTTCTAGGATCTCTGACTTCCAAGATTTTCGGGATTCTGAACTTGTCCCTCGGGATCTCTAAAGAGATCTTAGGGTGGTTTCCTAGGATAAGATTGAAGGTCAGTCAGAAGCCGATAAACCCATCTGACCCATACATAAGGTCGGATGATAAGGGTAACAGGGGCTTAGAGGGGAACGAAGTCAAGCTATTGGGATGTCGATGTCGTTCTGATGATAATACCAACAAAACATGTTTGCGATATCCTTGTGATCATTAACTTCAATAGCCCTTAGCTTCCTTCATCAGGCTTAACAACCCTATTAAGCTATTCTTCTGGGAAGCTCGTTGAAGATTATGCCAACCTATGGTTGTGTCGACCTATGGTTATCCGGCTCTGACCTTAATTATACTCTGAGTAGTTTCGCTCATTAGTGCATGCTGGTAGCTAGTCCGACCTTCTCTTATGGATTGACCCATTCTTCCCATAACACAAGGCACTAAAGCATTTCATGGAATATGAAAAATTAGCAAAGCTCGTTATCTGAATGTCTTTCAAATTGAGGCATGAAGTTTTACTAAATATTACAGAAGATTAACAGCTTTACATATAGGGGTTTTTTAAAAAATAAATAAATAAATAAAAATTTACATCATTTACACTTGTTTATCACTCTTTTTTTAAAAAAATAAAAAAAACTCGGACATCTATAACTCTAAACGTCATGTTGTTTTTCAGTTTTAAACTATGAATTGATTATCAAGAGCTTTAAAATATATATGGTACCTTGTAAGTTAAATATGTAAATTCTTTATGCAATTGTTTTATAATATCATGAGACAAATTATATTATATTTGTTGTCGATTACCTTGGTATTTATATGATTTGGAAATAATATTACAAAGAATCGAATAAATTTAGTTATAACAAATATAAATCATTCACCTCCAATGGACTTTTACATAACCAAAGAACAAGTTGGTAACGTGAATGATTCATGATCAAGTTGTCATCAATCCACAAGAAAAGACAATAGATAAATACCATGTCATATCCAATGGTCGTTGCCTAGGAATTTATGAATCATAGGAGGAATGTTCTATACATGTTCATGATTTTCTAATCGTTGCTACAAGTTGTTCAACACTTTAGAAGAAACACAAAATGCCTTAATGCAATTTTGTGCGTATTGGAATGAATGATTGTGGCAATTATTTATTTATAGTCTATTATCCTTTCCAATAATGTAATTTGCATGGTCTCTAAATTTAGATTGAGTAAATCTTTCATTATCTTAGATATAAGATATTTTGTTTGTACTATAAAATTAGTGGGCTCACTTTTGTGGCCCAATTGAGTCGCAAAATCAGCCCATTTCAAATCAAAATATTTATTTAGCGGGCTTGTTAAAATGAATATTTAAAATGATGCAAATGCATACTATTTTCGGGTATTCAAGGTGATTAACTTGATAATTTATATTCTTGGGAATATATTACAGAATTACTATGCATTGTAAATCTAGAAAATTTGGATTCCAAAGTATTCCAATTACAGGCAACCAAGCATGACTGAAGATTTATAATCACTTCAATTCAATTGTATTTGTGATTTGAAATCCAATGCATTCCACACACAAGGTGCCAAATGAGGCCCAACTATAAACCGTCCTTTTGTAGTTCTCTTTTTAACCACCCACTTGCTGTCCACAAACTGAAAGGTGAGAATTGTCCACAGTTGGAGATTTTGAGGCATGGTGCATCCATACAAGGGCGGCTTGGAGAAGGGGCAGACGTTTGGCCCTGCCTATGTTCAAACTGACAACCCAGGAATACCTTGCACACGTTTGGCCCTGCTATCAACATGCCATCATACATGCCAACACGGCAGGTGTTCAACATTAACCTTCCGTGCAATGGGACGCATCATGTAGAATATCTGACTAAAACATTAGGCTGATTCAGACCATTTTGGGTCTGCTTAATGATGTAAATTTGGTTTTTATATGTTAATCGTGATGTAATATGTTTTTAATTTAATTATCTTCCACTGGCGTTTTTTAAAACCATGTACCGGATTATAAAAATAAAAAATAAAATCAAGAAGAGATCTTAAAAAAAATAAAAAAAAATTGAGCTTTTAAATATAAAATAATAGGTTTTTTTTTTTTTTTTTTTTTTTTTGGGGGGGGGGGGGGTGGACTGTTTGTATGTTATTTATGCTATACAATCTAACGTTTTTGAGTTGATCATGATATATATAGAAATTTTCAAATCACAAAGGATATTCAATACCTTAACTGGTACTCAACACCATAACGACCCTGGGTGCCCGAAATGGGAATGAGTGCAGCCAACACCTTAACGAGTATGGGTAAAGGTACGTAAATGGGGATGAGTGCAATGCCCATTGCTGAAGAGGCATGGGTACCTCGACCCCAAACCAGTCCATAGCCACCCTTAGAAATAACATGTCTTCGCTTTGTTTAAAAAACTAAAGTTTTAAAAACCTTTAGTTGTGTTCCACGTTGCTAAATTCTGTTGAGTAGAAACGGGCTATTGCCTGAAATGGCGACTGTCCTTGTTTCTTACTTTTTTTTAGCACACTGTCATACTGGACCTTTCTCATCTTGCGGTAAGCAAGCACTCCACAAAGCGATTAATGGGATGAATGGCAAACACCAGTTTCATCTGGATGGCTATGCTCTTCCGGTTTGGTTTGGATATAAATGCTCTTCCTGCGTGGTGCTTTCTACAGACGTATTGATGCAAATGCTCGCTTTATTTTTTTGCAGGAAGTCGAGATCTATGTTGCATTCCTTACGATTTTCCTTCAAATTGGACAGTTTTATCATACCTGCTTAAATGTGAATATGGTTCTGTTCTTCAATTTCCCGTTGATTATGATAGAGAAACTACAGTTCTGTAAATTTGACGGTGTGGATATCAACGGCTCTTCAAAAGCAAGAGTATTGAAATCTCAGTCACACCAACTAATGGATCAGACAAAAAGTGACTTGAATTGCAGATATTCAATTTAATCAATAGAAAATTGTTGAAACTATTGATGCCTTGTAGCTGAAATAATTAGTAGGTAGCAGCCCTTGAATTGCAGTCACATCTCTTTCAGATCAAGTTGAGAGATAACTGCAATTTCGAGCTGAGCCCTCAATTTGAACACTAGAAAACTACAATTTGTTTATTTGTACTTCAGGAGATGATCAAGTGCAATTTGTTTTGATTGTGCATCCAAATCCACCTTAGTTCACATGCTTATGCTGATTTCTGGCAACCACACAGTATCACAATCCCGATTTAAAGATCTCCATAGAAAACATTTTCCGCAGATCTGGATCACAATGTCAGCTCTATTTTGAAAATTAGTTCACCTTCCTACTTACCTGTTAATGTGGCAATTTCCACACTCTGGCTGTCCATCACTTTCGGAATTGCTGCAATCATGATGGAGAGCCGTGTAACTGAGAATCCAAACCAACACGGAACATATACTTCAGTCTTACCTTTGTGCAGGGCAGATACAAATGCTCCCAAACATGGAAATGGTGCAGTTAGTCCTCGTACATTGACATTTGTCAGTATCCAAGGACCTTCTGGTCCCATTCAGGTTTGCCATATTCAGAATAATCAAACAGACGCTGAGAGCCTTTCTATCTCCATTCCAATATTTTGTAAGGTTTCTTTCCACAGATGACAACAGAAGATCAACAAAGCATCAGGTTGTGAAATTACCTTGGGTTCTCTTGGGCAGAGTCATGGAAAGCATATCAGGAATGCAGAAACTTAATGCCGTCTTATCCAGAAAACTTAAATCCTAAGACTGAGCCACGCCAACAGCTACATTAACTAGATACTTGAAAATAAATTATCAACCCCGTACTTGATACTTCAATATGAAGTGTAACCAAGACTTCTATACACGTGCCATTCACACTACAAACACAGCGAACATATCAGCCCTGCTATTACAGCAAGTGAATTGGCATCTTGATTACATCAGATGAATGCAAAATGGACAGGAAAAAGCTAAAAGAAACCCGAATTTACTAAAAACTCAAGCTTATATCTTAGTGTACAAATTGAAGAGAAAACACCTCTTGTTGGTACAGCAAAGTATTACATATTCAAAAATCATTGAAACCTGAAGAATGGCACTCTCATATATAATTGTATAATCTGTCTTAGAATAGAGCTGCAACCTGTTCTCGCTGATGCAGGCTGCATGCCCAATTCCCATTATCAGGCCCTGATTATAGCTCACCAACTTCTAAAATCTATGGTGGGATTCATGTTTATGACATATAATTTAGCATACAGAAATAAACAACCCAGATACAGCCCCATCTCTATTCTCTATTGCAGATCATCCTTTGGTGTAAAGGACTAGAATGATGGGAAAGAGAGTGCTTCGTCATATCTACAAGAAAATGTTGTGACTGCTTCTTTAGCCTATCCACATTCTTCAAACCAATGTGTTAGGACTAACAATTTGCATGTTCGAGTTCCTCCATATGCAATAGAAGCCTAACTTGTGTGTCAAATGAGAATTCACTAGCTACCCATGTAATCATGTAGGCAACAACACAAGTTTGACGAGGACACCGAAGAGGTCTCAGTAGGAAATGACACAGTCTAATTCCTTGGCAGCAGCATCAAGGAATGCCAGTTGCAGGCCAGTTGCACGCCTGCTGTGAGCTTCCCATACTAAGCACTTCTCAATGTCTGCATGCCAGTCAATGATGCCTACAGTTAAGTATCGGTAAGCGGGACTGTGGACGCCCTTTACATCCTCTTGTTTACAATTGGACTTCACTGAGCCGATGTGTAAGATATCCCGAAGAACGGATGTGCTAAGAGCACGCACATGTGCACTTGGATGAGAAACGCAACGGATGGTAGCTGGTAGACGGCACTGCATCCATGGGAAAGCAAAAAATGTCAGTCAAGGTCTTACAAGAGACTTAGATCTGTTCAGTGTTCTCCAGATTGAGAAGGGAATCGAAAGAGCACAACAAGCCAATGAGCATTCTGCAAGTGGAGCTGTCTGATACATCCCAAAAAAATGTAGATCATGGGATGTGCAAAATGCTCCCACCTGCAAAATGCCCCAAAATGAGAATGGAAAAATAACAGACCAGAGATGTCATCATAATTCCATTCTCATCTGGCCCTGTATGTATTTGATGGACAACCTAGCTGGCCGTTGATGTTGGACCAGATTGGAAGACAGTTATCAAGGATAGTTACCTTCAACAAATTTAGAAGGCCATCGGCAACAGCTGAGCTGGATTCTCCCCAATCAAGCACAAGTTGAACTGCACTAGCTGTGGCTTCCAGGAGCTGCTCATTTTTGTATAGATGGGAAACATAAACTCAGAAAATGACAATAATAAAGCCTTTAGTCAGTACAGTAAGTCATATAATCACATTGGTTTACAATCTAATTAGAGAAAATCCATTCATTAAAAGAGATAGTTATGTAAAATGACAGATAAAGTTAATGCAAACACTATATGGCACCAATTAGAACAAAGAAAAGCTACTTTCTAAGATGTATAAGATCAGATCACATGCCACAATGTAAGCTATCAAACAGTGCAGCAGATTCTTGGGCAAAAACATTCTCAACCAAAGATAGAAAACAAAATATTTAATCATCTTCAACTGACAGCTACTGCATGGTAAGGTTATAAATGCATGCATTAAAATTTTGGAACTTGTATTAACAACACAATTAACAAAGTGACAATTCTTTCACTGAGATGTTTACCTCTAGCTGTGGTAAAGTACAAGCTTCTCCGTCGACAAGCATTCCATCAGTCGCACGGAGAAGAAGATCAGAAGCACTTGATAAAATTATTAATGCTTCTGGGCTATCATGGTTCCTCATGATCTCCACCATTAATTTTACAATCCTCTGGTTGATTTTCCACATTTTCTGACCTTGTTCATCATCTCTAGCAATCCATGGCTGCAAATCCTTTTCTGCCTGTCCAAGGAAACATGCCCACAAAGTGACTAAAAACAATGAAGTGATTGGATATCTGGTTAAAAAACCAAGAACTTTCATGACACCAAAGAATTTACAAATAAACGGATATCGCACCTGAAGAACAACTGCAGTTGATGCCTTTGTCGGTGATGCCGATACAACATTACATAGGGCATCAACTACCTAGACATATCATGGAAAAGTCAGACTATCTGATTACCTACCAGAAAGTATAACAAATACATAGATGATGGCGTGTCTGCAAGGTAACAGGAGATAACACATTGTCAAATGCATTCATGTTTATGGCATCGGTTCCATATTGGTTGCTCAATTGAACCTCAACATTGAGTATGATCTGCGATTATCCCTTGTATGATCATGGTGAATGATATCCAACTCTTACCCTAATAACTTTGAATCAGAAATAGCGCCCACTGCTGCTCAGTACTACCTTGTATGAAGATTTAAAAGTTGAATTTAAAATATAGATCAAAACTCACCTTACTTATGTTTTATGTGTTTCCACAGAGAGGAGTTTATATGGGCTCCATGGCAAACATACAGTTTGCTGACCCTTTGCTGATGCTCAGATTCTTTACACTTGGGACCATGGTCTGGTGATCCCATCCATTGATATGAGGGGCCCCATAGTGGATGAGATATGCCCTAAGAATCTCCCTAAATGGAAGTTCCTAACCTTTTTATTCATTGGCCTACAAATACATGGTTAATGAGAAAATACAGCAACGGTCCAGATTCAATGGGAGATAGTTCAATGATTATAAGGTTATGAATATCAACCTGAGAGATTTTAAGCAATCTCCCATCCACTTGTGGGGCCTATCAGATCGACAGTTTGGATCACCTGACTTCGGCCCCAAATCTACAGAAGCATGGGTGCCAGTAGACTATGATTGCTGATGAGTAGTATTCTATAGACTTGTTGAACACAGGTGAGCCCTAGAGTTCGTCACATCAAATAGTTGAATTCGGCACTGAACAATAATGGAAATAACAACCGGTTACTACCTATTTACAAGTGTAGAGATATATGCTAGACATGTGCTTTTAAGTGCTTTATCGTCAATTTAGTTTTTTTCTGTAAGGATACTGTCTCCTGCACTCAAGGCTGTTGTAAAGGTTTAAGATTTCAGTCATAGCTGATTTTTTCAGGAAAAAAAAAACTTACATTATGAGGGCACTTTGAACTTCATGGTTCTGTTAATCATTAATAGCCTCTCCCAAAAACCAAAATCATGTGATTTCATTGCTTGTTCACAAGTTGCAAGAAAACATTCTACAATATACGTTATTATGCTCACCCTTCTGTCTTACCCCATTTCCTTCTAACAGGTTCCAAAATCTATCTTTCCTAGGTCATTCACCTTTTCTAGGTTCCAAGTTTAATTCTTCTTTGGTCTTGTTTTCAATAGGGATGCCATTTTATGCATGTTAGTTATCACAGAGATGGGTATAAATGCATATTAAAAGATTCAGTATGATGTTTTCATTATTTATTAATCTGCATTAGGTTCGGTGACTAGGAACCTCTATATGTTCCTATGTTGAGCATAAACCATAAAGACACATTTCGTACCCCGATCTCCTGATTTAGGTCTCTTTTAAGATCTGGCAAGCTGACAATGCTCTGCAGTCCAAACCTTTAATTTTTATGGTACCATGTTTTACAAAGTTTTGTGAGGTGTAATAGTAGTTTCTTGTGGCATGCTATTTAGAATAATGTTAGAGTACACAGTTATTAGTGTATCACTCAAACTGACAGGGAAATTTTACAGGATAGCTATAAGGCTAGCCATGCTTTATGGGACAGAATGTTGGGCTGTTAAAGAACAACATGTTCAGAGGATGAGTGGAGCTGAAATGATGACATTGAGAAGGATGAGTGGCAAGACGAGGAAGGACAGAGAAATGAATGCATTCAAGGGAACTTAGGAGTAGTACCAATAGGTAATAAGTTGAGGGGAAGTAGACTTAGATGGTTTGGTCATGTGCAACAGCCAAGAACCACGCTGGTTAGGAGTACAAGGGCTCTAAAGGGGAAAAGGGAAGGCCCAAGGGGGGGGGGGGGGAAGATGCTGAAAAGAAGCGATGATGACAGAGCATAAAGGAAAGAAGAGAAGATGGAGTAGAGTAGGAAAATAAGGGGGTGTCTGTGTGTGTGTGTGTGTTGGGGGGGGGATGGGGGATGCTGACAAGAAGCGATGATGACAGAGCATAAAGGAAAGAAGAGAAGATGGAGTAGAGTAGGAACATAAGGGTCCGATCAATAAGTCCACGTAACATTCACATTCAAAATTGGAATTGATGTTTAAAAATTAAAGTTTGAAATTTGAAATTAAATTTTAAAATTGAAAATTTTACAATATGAAAGTTTAATTTGGGAAAGGATTTGCAGAGTTCTTGAAAAAGATGAGTTTGGGACTTTTTTTTCTAAAGAAACTGATAATAGAAAAATCAGTTTGGGTTTATATGAAGTAAAAGGGAAAACTTGGATTTGATCAGATTAAAGGATGGAAAATATGAACAAGTATTCAATGGAGAGAGATTTTTTAAAAGAAAAAAAAAAAAAATCTTTGAAAAGAAGGTGATTTTGGAGGAAATTAAAGATTTTTTTAGGAAATTTATAACTCTATTATTTAGGAAATTAACCATGGAGCTGTTTTTAAACATTTGGTTTGATTGAAGTATGCATATTCTAATCAGTTATGAGAACTCAAATACTAGAACCCATTCCATGGCCATTGTTGACTTAATATAGTTTTTCATTGACAAATTTCAACTTGACGCAACAACATTGCTGTTATAGTTGAGTTAGACAACTAATTACCTGAGCTGACTTCTACGACACTAATGATGCAAGTCATGTTACATGGATTCCTCAAAGTGGGATACACATTGCGAGATTCTGCCAATTGAATCGAACAGTTCAGACACCTAACAAAAAGAATCCTCCTACAAAATACGTCCAAACTGGATTTTTTGCATTATAGAGAGACAAAAATAGAACCACTTTAAAACATTATAATACTTTACAAGCTAACTTATTAGGCTTCTTTTTTTTTTCTCTCAATTTAATAAGCATTTAAAACTTTAAATGTTTGCTGGATGTTTATTGTCTCCTCTTTTGAGGTTCAACAAATCATACTTCGGTACTGGTATCAGATTCTAGTATATGTGTTTTTTTTTTGTTTTTAGTTTTTTTGAGAGAGAGATTAGTATATCTATGCATGCAACACAGGCAATAGGAGTCATCGTAGAGCTCCCATATCTAGGGTGCCTGTCCATCCAGACACTTGCTATTGGAGCTAATTGCACTGATTTGAAATAAATTATTAACCTGACTAAAGAAGATGAAAGGGCTGTCTAAGCAACAAGTCATAATAATTTTTGCAAATCATCATCATTGTCATAATCTAAGCCTTCTCCCAAGTCCCAACCAATTTTCATGAATCTGGTGAAAACTATAATGATACAGATAATAAGATAAGAATAGTCCCAACGTATCAGATGTATAAAATTTAAGAAATTAAAAAAGTTTACCTGGCGCCAACCTTGTTGGGCAGACGTACTTTCAGCATTCATTTGTGTTTCCGGGGTTGAAATCAACTTGTGCCAGAGCAATGAAACAACTGAGAAACATACTTCTTGCTTCTCTGCAAGTACAGATCTTAGAAGAGCTTGAGCGCTACAATTAAATCCAATGTGCCTGTCTGCTGTAAGAAAATTGGCCAAGTCCGATGCATCCACTGGCAAACTTGTGATACTTTTCCCCGAGTTATTTAGCATATCATCAGTCAAAAGCAGAGATTTCTCAGATTTTAGAAATGTTCCTTTTTGGGCCAAATCATTATCGCCTTGATGCTGTTGGGTCAATGGAGGCTCCGATTCACAGCTGTTACTGTTTGAAAATTTTATTTGTTTGCTACCATTCTCACATGCTGGAGCATCCTTCCAAAGTGGTGCGCGTATTAAGTGTGCTTCTAGTGGTTCCGCCTTATCAACAATGGATGCAACCGCTTTGCCATGAATGTCGATGAGGTGATAAAGTGAAGATGCTCTGGTGTAGATCTCATTATCCCACTTACATCGCATCAGAACAGAGAGAGCATGCATACAGGCCTTTGATCGTCCAAACAGTTCAGAAACATGAGCAGCAACCATAGCTGCGGCAACAATCTCATTCGAGCTGTAACTCCATGATGTACCAACAGAAGATGGCTTCAATGAAAAGAGTGCTTCTAAAATTCCTAAGATCCTACGAGTATGACGAACTGCTGACGAAATACCATTTCGTAACTGGTTAGAAGTTCCATTAATTTTTGGAGCCTTTGATGAGCTAAGGGATTCTTTAGGATCTGAACATTTGCTTGCTTTTGAAATCAAAGGGACCAGCTGTAGCTCACAAGCCAAAGCACAAACAGCAGCCAGAACATAGGAATCAAAGGTGGCCACAGGGCCTTGCTTTTTCCTTTTTCTAGTTCTCATGTCTGTTCGGTTACCATTTATTATATGCTGTTCGTCGTCAGAAGGATGAGATTCACCACCTGTTGGCCTCTTGCTCCCATTGGGCAGGGCTTCATGACTGACACAAACGGTTAACACGACAAATAGCAGGCGGGAGGCGAGTTCTAGAGAAGCACATGAATCCAGAAATAGTGAATGGACCATTGAACGAAGCTCAGCAACAGCAAGGTTCTTAAAGGAAGATCCAATACCACAATGGTATCTTGATCTTCTGCTTTGTTCCCTGGAGGATTGCATTGGAAATGTTCGTCGTAGAATCGCTTCCACTGTAGCTACAAAAATCCTCATCAAGCATGCTTCAGACGGGCTCCCTCGAGGAAGATACTCTAACACCTTAAGGAGTGGTAAATAAAGATTCCATGATAAAACAGGAGGTTGAAGCGGTGTTGCAACCACAATTTCAGGCAAATCAACAGCCGATGAACTTAAAGGAAGCAGGCCATAAGCAGCTTCCCAGATGGTGCAAATTCTCCATTCAACCTCAGGGCCATGTGCACATAGCATTGAAGCAATCCCTTGAGCAGTTGCCTCAATTGTGGCTTCGTCAGCAGGAACTTCCTTCTGCTCAAAAGTTCATTTGATGATAACCAGTTACATTACAATCAATTAAGCTTGATAACAAAACCAACAATTCAAAATCAAGATGGCAATGGATGCACAATACAACAGAGAGTGCATAAAACCAAAACCATCAGATTACCTGCTTTCTATAGAATGAATTATAGCCACCCAGAGGTTCATGCTGGATGTCAACTCCTTCAGCATGCCTTAGTGGAGGAAAAAGCAAGGTAGGCTGAGAAAGTATGCGGAAAAGTAAAGCTGCTGCAGCATCTGCAGCAATACCTGCTCTCATAGACATTGCAGTCCCAATTGCACGCAAGAAATGCAATTGCATCCAGTTTCGTGGAAGCTGCAAGTGGAACAACAATAAAACAAATAGCAAGATGTTAAAATGAGAAGCATTCACTGATCAACCCAACATGCTATTTCATAGGCTATAAATTCAGAAACTGGCACTCTTATGAAAGAATTCAAGTATAAGTAGTGAAGCTGTAAAACTTAAAAAGTGACAATATAGCCACCACAAATTCCATTTAATAAATTGGAATGATGCACGTGAATCCAATTAAACTGACACATCTTGAAAGCACAATCAGAAAATGATGCTATCAGGAAATTATGAAATGTGATTTCAAATGGATCAAATATTGATTCTTTTAGTTTACCACGTTCCAACAAATATGATTTCAAAAGATCACTGCTGGGGGTGCAGCCATTACCTTTTCTATGAGAGAGAAGTTTCAAAGGGCAAAAGAAGTCCTTTGACCTCAAGTTTTGTTGATCTGCAAATTGGGGATAAATATAAAAGATGAAAGAAGAGGCCTCTCCTTGAAAACTTTTGTTGCGTTGTCTCATTTCCTAGAAATTTTTAGATGAGAAGGAGAGGGTTCCACTCATGGAGTCTCTTCATGTTTGCTTGGTTGAGAGAACGATCAGGCAGTTCTCTTTGAGATTTTCTTGGTTGCAAGGTGAGGACAAAACGTAAAGTCCTTTGTTGCAAGTTGGAGAGAGATGGTCAAATCACCTTTCTCTAAGTTTCTCTTAATAGAGCAGAAGATATGCCATGTCATCAGTATAAGATTATCCTATCTTTTGGGATTTTCTTCATTTAAGTCACAATTATCTCCTAGTGATGAGTTGTTAATTACCTTTAGGTTTCCTATTGCAAACAAACTATTCAGTAAAACTATTATAAATACAATCTCCCTTTTACTCTCTCCTTAAGTTGAGAAAGCGACAACAGTTTCATTAAATCTTGAGTGACGTGATCATGGTTTCTCTTGAATCTTGTATCTCCTTAATTTTCCTAGTATATTTATTGCTAGTGTTTCCCCATGGATGTAGCCCTAATGCTGGCCACGGAAATCTTGTGTCTGTGTCTGTTATGTTCATATTCACCTTAATCCATGGTGACACTAGTTTCTTGTCATCATCAAACAATCAAATCTTTTGCCATTAGTCCTTTTCTCTATTTCTCTTGCTCTTTTGCACACTTAAACGAATACTGCATAGAGCATATGACAACATATGGCATTGAGGCATATATTTACATATTCATACTATAACACCTCCAAAATAAAAGAGTTGGGGAACAACAGGTTGGGAGCTGCAGTGCATCTGAGCATGACTCAGATAAGAGGTATGAATCGCATTCCAGAAGAGAGAAAAGCTGAGGAGACTGCTTATTCTAGATTTTAACTACTTCTGAGCTTGATCCATTTAATATAGATGAACCTTCATATAGTAATCAAAAAATAGCCATGCACAATGGTTAGAAGTAAATGCTTATGGCATCAATCTATATGCAGTTAAAGACATGCAGAACAAAATAATTGAAGATTGGGAATTGGTACAAAACCGAATGTGTTAGATGCAAATTGAATAGACCAATAACATAATATTGCACAACAGCCAGATGGTTACAAATTGGCAATCTCACTTACCCTCATTCCAGATGCATAATCCTCAGCTGCCCTAAGGAGTTCCACAAGTTGCACAGCTGCATCCAGTGCATCTGGAGCCCATGATGGTGGTGCTTCCAAAAGTCCAACCAGAAGCCTTTGGGTAGCACTTGGAGTAGCAATTGCATAGTACCTGTACAGAAAGAAAGACAGCCATAAATGATATTCCAGAATACTCAGTGTAAAGCAATAAGTTGTCTAGATATTTACCGATGAAACAAGCGAGCATATGGCTCAAGAGCTGGCAACCCCGCAACCAGATGCTCATCTAAAGCAGTTGTTGGAGGAGGAAGCAAAAGTGCAGGAACAGCAGCTGCGGTTAAATTAGCAGTTTCGTAACGAGCAACTTCTTCATCGCAAACACTTAATATAACACCAGCTCCATTTGCCACAGCCCATCTTGGAGTTGAAGGCATAAGCTGGGGATGCTTTCCTGATCCACGACCATAAGCTAAAGAAGAAGTAAAAGCTTTCCGTGAGGAATCCTCAGTTTTCAAGCACTCAACCATTACACAAATCTCGTAGTACATTAATTTTTGCATCATCATCTAGGAAATTTTATATCATAGATTTCAGAGTTTATCATTTAACCGAATCCACACTGATCATCAGATGCGTCAGCCCATGTTAGGCCCAAGGCCCAAAATACTAACACATCCATGATTCAGATGGGCCACGTGATCAGTAACAGCGTACAGGGAGAAGCCCACCCTCCAAACTGTTTCCCTTGGTATGGCCCATCTTACATTTGGATCAGCCTGATTTTGGGGCCCCATGCCTAACGTGTTATGAATCATCTGATGGTTGGAGTGGATTTCACATACAAATCATAGTGGGCCCTGTAAACAATCAATGCTGGGCATCCCTCTCCCAACTGTCTCCTTTGGTGTAACCCACCTAAATTACAGAACAACCTGATTTTAGGACCGCAGCCTAGTGTGAGACGACGAGTCTGATGGTCAGATTGGATTTCACATGCATATCATGGTCTCGCACTTAAGGCTGTGGCACTATGTACATTATATATAGGGAGAGACCCCTCTTGAATCATTTTGAAATACACACAAAAAGTGTTGCCTATCCTCTCTCCCTTGTATCTTTTAAGCAAAATACCCAAAATGTTGGCCCATTGGCTTTATTTGACAATCAACTAGAGTTGGGAATCTTTTAGGAGAGCTGCTTGATAATAGGGACGTTCTGCTGTGAGAGCAATTGCACCTACCTGTGGTGGAATTTCATCAGATTGCTGGTTGTACATAGCCTCATCCTCATCTCATGGATCTACCCAACCAATAATACTTGTCATCGTATTCTGTGAAACTAGTTTGTGGTAACAAAGAGTGTTCTTTGTTCATACCCTATACTGCTAAGCAAAGATGTTTCACATATGTTTATCCCCACATGTTTGTAAATCCAAAGTCAATAACGATGGTCCAAACCTCTCCTATATTAGAGCCCTGGACATGAGTAACAGAAAAGGAATTAGAGCCCTGGAGCTCATTTATTTCCTCCACCCAACAGATAATCTCCTAGGATTCCTCTCCAAGGTTTCCGACGTGGATTTTATCATACGGTGTTCACCACCCGTTCAATTCAGGTGATATTTTTCTGCTGATTTTTTAATTTTCTTTATTTTTGGATCTTGATCCAATCATGATTGCATACATGTGGTTTGAATAGCTATGACTGATTTACTAGTTTCTAGTGACATCAGTAGAATCCAATCCCAGAAGGGATGAAATTTGATTGTGTCATACAATTTCATTGGTGATAACCCTAATTTCATGATAATTTAATAGAAATTGGAGGTCGAGTTACCTATGATAATTGTGTGCCATTGGGCTATTTTTTGGAGGAAAAAGGTTGAGGGGTTCATTGGTGGATCCAATAAAGGTCCATCACCTAATGCTCTGACCTATGCTTAAAATGCTTGATTGGACAAAAAGCGGAAATAAGAGATTCACTTTGGAGAGACCTACACCAACTTATCACTCCATCAATATCCAACCATATAAAACAAATCATTCTAGAATCTCATATCATCCAGTGTTTTATCAAGTGGAAATATTCTAAATAAATTGAAAAAAAAAAAAAAGAAAAAGAAAAAAAAAAAGGAACTCATAAGAGTGAAGGCATTGCATGCATTAGCTAGGAATTGAAATTTTAAATTATTCATGTAACAAGACCCATCTTCTTAAGAATGAATTAAGTTTAAAGAGAAAACAACAGACATTGACATGATACATCTTATGCATATCTAAAAGATCCAGGTGAAACTGAGATAAGAGAAAATATTATTACATCCAGATCATAATATCTGCAGATTAAAATATCAACCAACACCTGAATTCAAGTAAGCATATTTATTGCAGAAAATTTTCACTAACCAGTTGTTGGTGGTTTGAGTTCTCCACCAGCTGCATATTTGCCCAGGACCCCACTACACCTAATAAAACATGGATCTCAATGAATAATGCTCTCAAGCAGTGATTTCTTTAAATATTCCAAAAGAAATAGAGAACAAACACACAATTTTTATGCCATAAACAATTTTCAATCTCAAAAATACTCTCAATGCTTGATGCAAAGTAAACTCAACACCACAACCAATGTAAAGCTCACACTGAAAGGATATAATGCCCACAGATCTAAAAGAATGGAATAGCATGAGTGAAGAGACATTAACTAGGAACAGTGGCCCAACTTAAATAAACAAATGCATTGAAGAATATGACAATAACAATAAAGTGATCAAGCTTACAGAAGCTTTAGCAATTTCTATCAAGATCAAATTATAAAATTATATTGAAATGTGACACTTAAAAATTACATGTCCTCTTAAAGGAAATAATATAACAAAATAGGACACAGGTGAAAAAGAACGATATAACCACGATATAATCATGGCATTCTCAAAATGTCACAATCAGATACAAGGATGAAAGACATAAAATAGAACCTAATCTTTTCACCCACTTCTATCAACTCCGTAATCTCACTTGACCACTCAAGCTTCAAAACATTTCAAAATTGCATTCCCCGTTCTACCTCGTTTAAGTATATATTCGTTCGCATCTTTCGAACCACACATATGTTCCATTGAAAATTCCTACTACTAATATATTGAAAAGGGCTAGACTATGGTGATCAAGGTATTCCGTAATGGTAACGGTGGCTGTAACAGCTACCACTGTTACTGTTATGATACAGGTCATTACGGCCTCCATAACAGCCATTATGGTCTCTTTTTTTCTGCAAAAAAAAAAGTAAGAAGAAGAGAAGAAACCTGTATCAGCCCTGTAATTGTCCGTAACAGGGTCTTTACAGGTCTTCCTATGACAGCTGTTACAACCTGTACTGCGTAATAGTTGCCGCCATTATCTCTACGTAACAGCCGTTACGGCACACCAATGGTGATATTTAAAGCTAGGGGCCTGGTTATCGAATGGGCCTTGTGCATGGGAGGGGGTAATGATTATTCTTTTTTCTGTAATTAGTCGGTGGCTGTTTACTCCCCTTTCGTGCAGCTTCTGTACCTTTTTGGCATCTGTTTATAATATTTTTATTACCTCTCTCTCTCTCTCTCTCTCTCTCTCTCTCTCTCTCTATATATATATATATATATATATATATATAGTGGCAAGTCATTCACCATAAATGTGGTTTGCATGCATGTCATCGAAACAGCCCAAATTGTAAACAACATTCTGGGTGGAGCAAAGCCTGAAAATCTTAACCATCTAACAGCACCCTTCGAAATTGGACCTCTGACCATTTTAGTTCCCAACATTCAGTTACTAGCCAAAAATTGGATGATTAGGATTACTGAAAGTGATTTTGTTGATTTCCATTCCCAACAGGTCCAATGATTTGGAGAGTCCAGAATTTTATACAAATGCAACACGTGTATGGTGAATGAGACACCACCATTTTAAAATGGTGCTGCACTATGAATGTAGTCTTGTCCTTTTCAAAATAGAAAAAATGGAGTTTTATCTTGATTTGCTACAACTTTCGACCAAATGTGACAGTACATAACTAGGTTAGGACCATCCTTCTAGCGAATACCCTATTTCACAAAACTTCAACTGTTTGAAGATCCCAGCTGTCCACTTAACAAACTTTTTTTCACGTTTGCAGCCTATAGATAACATGAATGGGCCAACATACATCAGCCGCGGGGTGGGGGGGGCGGGGGGACGCTGATGGTTAAAATCATTCAATCCCTATATCTTAGTAGATGATGGCCAAAATATCCAAGGTTTAGGTCAAGAGAATAAACAAAGCAAGATGAGAGGAGTGAAAGAGAGAGGAAAGAAAAAAGGATTTAGGGTGAAATGACTTGTCAGTCACTCTGACTAACATGTATTATTTAATAAGAAAGGGAAAGACCAATATAGCACTCCGCATAACTACAATGACCATACAATGAAAATAAAAGTAAGCACATGTCTAAGAACATGAATGTCAGGCATGCCCAGCTATGCTTGATGAAGAAGGTCCAACTCCTTTGCTAAAAAATCATCAAGTTGGTGTTCAGACTTTTGATACAGTATGTGAATTTCCTCAAAAGCCATCTTTTCTCAGAGGAGGTGACAATACAACATCTTAGGGCGTGTTTGGTGTTCCAATTAGAATGGTAAATGGCTGGAAATGAGTAATGACTACTCACTCTTATAATTGTGTGGTGACATCACCTACATTTGACTGCAATGATGAGCTTGCTACCATTGTTTGTTTCACCCAAAAATCATTGTAAAAATGGCAGTTTTATAATGTAAAAATGTAATGATTACAACTTTCTTTACCTATTTTCTGTACAAGTGTATTTGACTCTCGATTTATAAGCCATAAATGATGGTCCATTTACTTTGCATTACACAGGAAAGTGGAAAAACCAAACAAGCCCTTAATTACTCATCATAGATTTTCTAATTGATTAAAACTAAAAGTTCAATACCTTTGATGCATACTGCATATTCTAATTTAGTTATTTCATTAACAAAAGAAAACGTAATAAAGTCAATGAATGACAAAGATTGCCCAACAGAAAAGCAACTCAATGCACCCTCAATACCTTGAACCCCTTTTGCTTTCCAAAGAATGTATGGAAATTCAACTTCAGTTGAAGAAACGAGATTCACATTTTTGTCAATAACGAAAGCAAGACAGAATAACCCTGGAACCTTCTCGTAACCTCATTAATGAACAAATAAGACCTCTCAACAGACCATTTGCTTGTCTCATTGGACCTTTCTCCCCAAAATGGATGAGAACGCGAAAACAAGCAAACACTGATACTACTGATATTACAATTCATAGGGGTGAATGGGAAAAGTGGCTATCCATCTAAACTTTAAGTTATCCTTTCAAACGCCACTTTGCACCTCCTTCCATTTCAAGTTGAGATCAGTAAACAACGTCCCATAAAGTGCCCATGAATAGAAAACATCAGTTTTCTTTTTATTACTAAAGAAAAGAGATAGATGCACTCGCCATTAATAAACAACCGGGATATTGATCCTTACAGCTTAATTTATATGCTAAATTTATTGGTAAAAAAGAAAGAGCATATCGATCAAACAAGATGAGTGCAAATATCAATTCTTTACATTAACTGTAATATGCATTGACATTTTGAAGTACGATACAATGATAAGTTTTTCTTCTATTCTCTCAACGAGAATAAAAGTTCTATTGGATCAGATAAATGGAAGCCCCATATCACAAATGGAAAATGGATAGGATAAATATGCACATTTCTGAATTTATGCACCGGTTTCCTTGAGTGCCAACAACACCTTGTCATATCAAAACATTCTATAGCTATCTTAACCTAACCAACACATTATAAATGAATAATGTTTTCAAATAAAGAAGCTCACAATTTCTAGTGAAACCTGTAAGATCCAATTAGCATTACCAACAACAATGAATTCACTTACCAACGGAAATAGTCACTTCTAATACCCAAGGGTGCAGCAAGCAATATGTCAGTAATCCAGGGAGATAGAGGCCTTAATGGTTTCCTCTCCCGTTCCTGCAGAGGTGATTGGCAACCTTCCTCTCCCTGAGAATCACTTGTTGTGGCATGGTCACCACTGCTGCTCCTGTCTGTTTCACTACTCTGACACTCAACCTTGTAAATTGGGCGATTGTAGTGAGTTAACACCCGTAAAATTTCCCCACACGCCAAAGCCCATTGCTCAGAATATTCCCTCTGTCATTAAAGCATACATTATTCATGAATAATCGCATTTTCCCTCATTCATCAATAACCATATTTATTGCAAAACAACATGGTGAAGCCCAATCTACATTAAAATAAATCTGTAAAATTTGTAATTATCATAAACTCAAAAGAAATGAATGCCAGTGCTACTAGTTATGGTAGTTACGTACCTCACTACTAGGGCTGACTAAAGAAATGAAAGAACAAAAGGGAGGATCATTCTTATCATACACCAATGTCCCATCAATTATACATGAAAGAATTGGATGGACAACGGCATGTGCATGCTCTGGATGATGAAGAACAAAGGTTGCTGGAAATTATGCAAATAATACAAAATATCATTATACTTCCGAACAAAGAAAACAAATAAAATCTGAGAAATTTTGTATAAATTGCTATTTTATATGTTGAAAAAAGGTTTACCTAATACTTCATCCAAAAGACGTGTTTCTTTGGATGGATAACAGTGTTGAATTAGCTACACAAAAACCCAAAAAGAAGCTTATCAGCATGGACCAAGTCATTTTACAGGCTTCTAGTTCATTTAAGTTAGTTTGTAGCACCACTAAATTGTATAGAAGAAATAGAAAATCCTACCTCAGCAACATCTTCTGGAAATCGTTCCGAGGTGAACTGACCAAAATATTCAACATAGGCCACAATTTGTGCCTTGCAAGGAAAATCAACAAAATACATCAGTTACAGAGGAAAGATGGATAAGGAAGGTTCATGACTTGCCCCCAAAACATGCAACTTCTTAGAAAACACAAGCAGCTATCCAAACATTAAAAGAAATATCTGCAAGTACTAGTAAATCATGGTCCCACATGTTGCTTTTAAAAAAATCATGATGAAGTTAAAAGTATTAATGTTGAGAAGACTTAAGGGACGTGCCAGGGCACATATATGTCAAGGATAAAATAGTTGGTAGTTTTTTGTTTACTGATATATTTGGTAGAATTTCAATGAATTGAAGTCACATTAAAAATGATGTTGTTATGAAAGATAAATATACTCATTCTAGATGAAAATTGCACCATCGCTAGTTAAATAAAATAATAACTCCACATTTTACTTCTGTTTTTTCTTTTTATTTTCACTTGAATGTAAGCTACGACTAGAAAAGCGGTTTTTTGGTAGATGGACTTTGGAGGCATCAAATTTTGGAGCAATTTTGGCGCAAGAGCATTTTTGTCCTCTGTGGGTTTTGCTTTAGGGATTTGTGATTCGTGTTTTCGTCTCCAAGAATACATCGATTTTTGTGCGAGGGTTTTCTGTGCACATCTATTATCTTCTGTCTGCCACCTTCACATACCTTTGATGACGTATCTTTCCCCTAACAAGCCTTTTAACAAGATGTGTCTCATTTTTGTGTTGGGCACATGGACCGGATTCGTTTTTGTGCTGGGCGTATAGACCAGATTTTTCTGCCAAGAATATGTACAAGACTAGTTTGTGTCAGGCGTATGGACTAGACTCGTTTGTGTAGGGCATATGGATCAGACCCTTTTTTTTCGTCTTGAAATATCTAGAGCCACTGGAAGTGTGTATCCACCAGAAGAACAATAGTTGAAGTCCCATTCACTAGAAGTACCACTAGATCATTCGTCAATTGTTGAAAATGCCATCCGTTCACATCCTAGAAGCCGTCAAAAGTGCTTGCTGGCCTCATGCTTCTCGTTGATTCGTCACTCATGCTATTCATTGTCTCATCACCATGTTACCCTTGGATTTTATTTTTGCTTTTTAATAAATGTTCATCATGCTTTTCAAACTCAAGTTCCTCCTTTTAGAATTCATCATGCTCATCACCATGTTCCTCCTTTTTGCTTTTATGTTAAGAGGTGTATCTATTGAGGTCTCTCCAAAATCTCCACAGATCCCCCATCTCTTCTATATATTCCAGTTATTTTCAGATAAATAAACAATTTGATAGTTTCTAAAAGATATGGTCCTTGTTGTTTTTAACCGATCATACAAATCCTCATTTGCCTTACATTTGGCCATTTTATCAGTGGCATACAAATAGTTAAAAAGTAGAGGAAGTGGTCTGGAATGAAGTGGGAGAAGAATTGGATGTACCAGGGTTCATGACCGTATTATTTCTCTGAAGTGAAAAAAATTGTGCCACGAGGGATTACAAGCGTCCCCAATATCAATCTTCTATACTGATCTCCTCCCAAGAACCATAACAGATTACTCCAATCCATTTCAGTTTATATCAGACCTGAACCAAGTAATTAGATAAACAAGAAATGATCAACTAGAGGCGTGTGCACCGCAAGGAGTGGTACAGGGTGTTTCCGGCCGTTGGATGATACGCATACAGGCAAATTTTTTTTAAAAAAAAAATACTCATTAACAGCCATCAACTTATTGGCAGAGCTCTGAGCTGTGAGGCTAAACTCTGATTTTCGCAGAATATTATTTGATCCAATCATCAACACAGCAGATCCTGTTAATATTGCCATCTGTTTCACTAACTTGACCAGATCAAACTGGGAAACCAAAAGACGTTGACCAGAATCCAAGTTTATACAAACAATCTTATCAGGAACATCCTTCAATGGCAAGAGGATTGACCAGAATCCAAGTTTATACAAACAGCCTGATCAGGAACATCCTTCAATGGCAAGAGGATTCATGCACATGTGGGAGATCAGTGCCATATGTCCGATGGTGGCCGACCACAAACATGCAGTGGCCCAAAACTCAAACCGGTCCATTCATCAGATGATCATACCTGTTTGTCCAATACGGACCATTGATCACCTTTTACTGACTGCGTATTTCTCATCATACAGAAGTAGCCCACCAGATGGGTGGACACATGTGATCTAATGGCCAGGGAAACTTCTTGGTGGCCCCAGGAATGAAGGGCCCGGATCTCACACATAGAGCGTTTGCACATGTGCTAAATATCAACTCATCAATCCCTCCCAACAAAAATCGCCTTAGCACTTCTTTTCAATCAGACATATTTCAGGGGGATCGCAGCAAGAATCAGAAAAAATTAACAGCACCCTGATCCATAGCTCAAGTGGTAGACTGAGTGAAAGATACCTCGTTTCAACACTGAGGTCTTGGTATCGATCCTAGGGGGGTGGCACTGACAGTGGGTGTACTAACAAGTTAACCGAAAATAATAATAATAATTAACAAATTATTAAAATAAATAAACAAACAAACAAAATTACCGATTTGAACAGAGAATTAGAGAAAGAAAGAGAAGCAATCTTTTTCAGGATCCTTCATACCTGCCGCTGCTGTTCATCATGTGGCGGGGGCCAGACCAGCGACGAGAACTGGAGACCGTCGATCCATTTCTCACACGAAGCCGACATGGGAAACTCCTACTCAGAGAAACCTTCCTACCAAGCAAAATCCACCGAACCGGAAACTTCCACCGCACGAATCCTCAATCAAGAAGCAGAGCATCCGTATCTCGATCTCCCAAACTCAATCACAACCGTCGAATTCCAATTTCAGACGCTCGCAAAACCGATCACCGATCTCGATTTCACTTCAAAACATCAATCAAACAAAAAAAAAAATTTACCTAGAAATACAAATAAATATCTCCAGACAGATATTCTGCAGAAATATCAAAAACTAAAAGAAGCAAAAATATCTCGGAGAAACTACACAAAATATCTATATTTTCTTCTCGAAAAATCCACCAAACAGCTTCAAACAGACATCAAAAGAACCGAAATTCAGAGCAGAGACTGAATTTATTTTTTTAATGAAAAATGGAAGAAGCTTAGTAAGGAGAAAAACGAGAAATACCAGTTTCTTGAAGCTCTAGGGTTTTTGTTTTTTTTGCTCTTCCTTAGAGCTTTCAGCGAGAGAAGAAGAAGAAGACGATGAGAAGGAAAATGGGACTTATTCTCATTTTCATTTTGGCATTTGGTTTTATTGGTTTTGGGTGGAGCGAGATAAAGATCCTCCCTTTGAGTATACTTCCACCTGGGTCTGGCAATGATCTCCTTCTCTGCATACGTGGCATTGATATTTTCGATCTCCCATGTCTGAAATGCATCCATGCATGAATATCATGCATACATGCATCCCTTCTCCATGCATAGGACTTTAGAATTCCAAAGGCACACGTCGCGTCTTTGAACATGTATACGCGAGTTTCCAATCCTGTCAGGTAAAGGCTGTATTTCCATGATCCAGACCATTGGTATACTTTGCCTCACTACTGATGGATTTTCAATTCCGGCCTTTCTTTTTTGTCCCACAGATAGACGGTTAAAAATTGAAATACATCAACGATCTGGATTGAAGGATACGTGGCTGGGATCTTCTATTCTGGAAGTCTTTTCACGGTAGACATTGTCTACCCATATGAATGCGGACGCGGATTACATGCGCAGGCCTTTCGCAGGAATGCAAGGTGGGGTCCACTGTGATGTTTACAAGAAATCCATCCTGTCCATCCATTTTTAGAGCTCATTTTAGGACATACGACTAAAAATGAGGAGTATCCAAAACTCAAGTGGCCCATACGAGAGGAAACAGTTGGGATTCAGTGATCACCGTTGAAACATTTGTATGGCCACAAAAGTTTTGTATCGGTGTAAGTTTTTGGTTTTTTCACTTCATTCCAGTGAAAATAACCTTGTAAACGGTTTGGATGGCATATAAACATCGAGATCGAGCCCAAGAAGATTTTAACGGTAGGCATTCCTTTCCCCACTGCTTCATCTCGCATGGCCCACTTGAGTTTTGGATCCTCCTCATTTTTGATCGAATGCCCAAAAAGAGCTTAAAAAAATGGATGGACGGGTTAGATTTCTCGTAACCATAACGGTGGACCCTACCTTGCATCCCAACGCAGGAACTTCCTGCGCACTTCCGCGTCCTGTGAATGTCCAGCATTCCTCACAATCGGTTTGGGATCGGATTGGCTACTCCCCCTGACACCAGCCAATGGCTGGTGGTCGGTGCTATGTGGGCCCCACCATGATGTATGTGTTTCATCCATGCCATCCATCTGTTTTACAGATGATTTTACGGTACCAGTCCAAAAATGAGATTATCCAAATCTCAAGTGTACCACATTACAGGAAAGAGTGTTGAATGAGGGTCGACCATTAACAACATTTTGGGGGCCATAAAAGTTTTGGATCAAGCTGATATTATTTTTTTCTCTTCATCTGGGCCTGTATGACCTAATCAACAGATTGGATGTCAAATAAAAAATATATTGGGCCATAGGAGGATTTTAATGGTTGATATCCAATCACTATTGTTTTTATGTGGTGTGGTCCATCTGAGACTCATATCCCTCTCATTTTTGGGATTAAGCAATAAAATATTCTGTAAAAATGGATGAACGTAATGGATGAAACACATACATCATGGTGGAGCCCACAGAGCACCGATCATCAGCCACGGAGCTGGTGTCAGGGGGAGTAGCGAATCCGTTTCCAATGGGCTCTGCGTGTCAGAATTGCAAACAGAGTGTAATTGCAAACTCGTGTGTGGAATACCTACCATTCATCACATATTCAACCAAGCGCTGAACAGAAGCGCCGCGAACATGCGAAGTGAAATACGTGTGCCAGATTCAGTTGTTTATGTGGGATCACGTTAAATTTATCCTACCTTAATTCAGAACGGCCCAGTTTTCAAGTGGGACACGTGTGGTAGAAATGGACGGTCCAAAATCATAATGAAACCCAAGATTTCAACGTGTACGCTTAACCAGCATGAAGTAATTCGGAGAGAACACTTATAACGATGTCCTCCTTTCGAACGGCAAGGATGTCATACATGCGTACCATTCTGCCATGTGTGCTGCGTTTATTTTGGCGCTTGGAGTTGCGCGTCTGCAAGAAGCAGTCTTCGAAAACCATGTCCTCCATTCCCGGTTTTCTGAAATGAATCCTTACATGTTAATCCTTACCAGGATACAATGTTCGTTGGCCACAGTTTACAAAATTATGGTGACTTATCCAAGGAACATTAGACACATAAATTCCTCAATCTAAACCGTCTAAATTGTATAAAACAATGATGATCGATCGTATGTTTAAAACTAGACTCGTTGGATAATTGTACCCATCAATCGCCTGGTGACTAGCAAATGAATGGAGAAAATGGCCCACAATCCAATCTCAAGAAAGGAAATTGAATGGTTAGGCTCGTCCAATCAGATAGATTTCCCACCCACAGTGATATCCTAAATTTTAAGTATATATTGAGGTGCATGTGTAACTACATGTATGGTCGATTAGTTGCCAAAGTTTAGTAAACTGCCAGACGCACATTTTAGGAGCCCAAAGTTACTTTTGTTTTTGTTTTTTTTGGTTTAGCTTGTTAGTACACACCCACTAGGCTCGATGCCAAGACCTGAAGTGTTGAAACGAGGTATCTCCACTCAGTCTGCCAGTTGAGCTATTGATCTAGGTGTAGCTCAAAGTTACCTCTCACCACTGCGCACCACCGGTGTTACTTTCACTAAACTGGGAGAAACGATTAACATGCATGAAATCCATGCCATCCATCACGTACGGGACCTCTTGTTGGAACTGGATCCCAAAATTCAGGATAATAGGTGGGCCACTCCAAAAGAATATATAAACCTTTAAATTTCACGTCATATGGCCCACCTTAGATATGCAAGATAGTGATTTTTGGGTAATTCTTCACTGGATGAGATGACACGTAACCAAAACGGTGGGTCCTCCGTACAACTAAAAGTAGGCATTACATCTCAACTTTTTTATGTGTGTGGCCCACCTGAGTTGTGGATGATCACGAGAATTTTAGGTTCCATTGGTTAAAATGAGTCACAGTACGATAATAGACAGAGTGGATCTCATGAAAATTCCACTCACGTTGTTCACTGTTCATTCCTGCGCTGGTAACCCAGGCGAGGCCACTGTGACGTTTGTGAGAAATTCACTCCGTCCGGCTGTTTTTGCGAGTTCATTTTAGTACATATTTCAAAAAATGAACCGTATTCAAAGCTCAAAAGAGCTAAACGTCCACCGTTGAAATATTTATTTTCAGTTTATCCCGATAGGAATGACGTTTTTAACGGCATGGATGGCATCTAAACATCATTGTCGAACGAAGGTCTCAACGGTGGGTGGATTTCTCACGAAACATCACGGTGCCCCCACCTACGTTCCCAAAGCAGTAAATTCCTGTGAAAAGGCTTTCGCAGGAAATCCGCGTCCGGACTTAAGGCGGGTTTTTGAACACACCATGATACACGAACAGGGTAAAGTTATTTCGTACTCTGCAGTGTATGATGCTTCGTATTCGAGTATCCACAAAATGTATACGTGGCATTCATTAACTCAAAGTAGAGGGACTAAATCGTAAAACAGTCTAAATTAGGTGAGACTATTCTATTAATTCATGAACACTTATTTGTAAAAATAGGACTACTATATATTTAATAATTGTCATTATGTATTAGTGTATTAGTTATAATATTTCTGTCGTTTCTTAATGCCATGTTTATTGGTTTTTAGCATTGAGATCATGGGTTCAAGTGCTAATGTTGTGTGTGTAAATTTATGTTACAAAAATCAGAAAGATAAAATAAAAAATCTTAAGAGGCAACTATAAGCATCTCTAATACATAATGGTGATTAACTAAAATGTGATGCAGTCATTTTTAAGTCCTAAGAAAGATGGTAGTCCTAATAATTATTTAACCGTGTTGTCGTGGATGACATTTAAGCATGTATTAAAAATTATACATAAGCTTACACAATGTAAAATAAGATGCTAAGGGCTCATTTCGATATCATCAAATAATTTACTTTTTCTACTTACAGCAGTAAATAAGTAACTTATTTTGGATAAGTAATTAGTTTATGATTAGTTATACTTTAATTAATTTTTTTAGCGTTTTTACTTTTCATAAATTGTTGAAGACAAGCATATGAGAGACCAAAGAGAGGAGAAGCTGATAAATAGGCTATTTAACAAACATACTTACGTTCTTAACAAATGGAAACTAAGTGTCATAAGTAACTTTTCTTAAGCAACTTAAGATCCAAGCAAGCCCTAAATTGTAAAAATAATCCCAAAATCTAATTGCTTGAATGAAATTAGTATTTAATGAAAAAGCTTGTGCATAATAGAAGCAGAGGAAAATCAAATTAGAGCTGGATCTATGCATGCATCAACTAATAGAAATATGAAAACTACCTCTCATGTGCATTTAAAAATAAAAAATAAAAAATTAGCATTAGTACTTTTGCCCTTTCTTCTTATGATATTTCAACTCTCTTTTTAGAGTTTTTCTTTGTATATTAAGGGAGCCATTTTGAATGATTGAACTCCTTGAAACTTATTAAACTACTTTTCCATATTTGTAAACTTGTAATCTATTTATTTAGATTTTATTGTCAGGACTTTTATACGATAATCCACACTCATAATATACTTGTTTAGCTATGCACGTTATAACTTTGACCTAGTCAAATATGTTTAAATTTAACTGGCTCCCAATGTAAGTTGCATGGATGTAAGTGATCTTGTCTCATAATATTATCATACACATATTCTTTTATGTAGTGTCCTAGACTTTAATACTTTAGGGTATGATCGATCATCTAAAAATAAACTCAAACAAATATATATATATATATATATATATATATATATATATATATATATATATATATATATATATAATGATTTCAAAATTAATTATTAAATCAAAATCAAAATAATTTATAAAAGTACGTTGGATGCACTTTTAGCTTCTTTATTGAGAATCCTAGCCTTGATGGGATCGTACTTGACCACCATCTTACGCTAATTCACTTAAAAGGCAGATGTATTAGTAAATCAGGATAACTAATCAAATCACCATTAGGATTTTAGGTCATTTCAAATCTAACAAGAATTATGAAAAGTATGAAAAGTGCAAACTAATATCAAACAATACATGTAGCTTACCTTCCTAGATCATGTGCACAAATGCTCTCCTACACAATATACAAATAGGACCTTATATATAATCGTTCTCTTAGCTGTTACTTCTCACGTTAAAACCATTTCATAAGATAAGAACCCAAGCCTGCATCATGCAACATGAGAAACATAAATTTAAGGGTGGTTTCTCCTTATTTGTAGAGCCAAAAAAAAAAAAATCGAAATCAAAATATTATATATAGATAACTACTAGCTTGTAGACATTAGAAATGAGGTTATTAAAAACATTTTCAAGAATAAAGCTTGCTAGAAATCATTTAAAGAAAATCCAATCTCAACCATCAATTCACAAGCCCTGACCAAACCCAAATTACCACTGAGGTATGTTTAACACCCTGGAAAAGTAATGGTATATCCACTCCCAAAGGTGGAAATTCAACATCCCAAATGCACTTTTTCATGAGAGCCATTGATGGAAATTCAACTTTCCAATGCACTTTTTCATGGGAACTATTTGATGGTCCACAAATGAGTACAAAATACAATTTAGTGTCACATCTTATGTGGGGCTAACTGGACCACATTTGCCTGACTGTTGAGATGCTGATTGGGTACTACAAGGAACATCCCTAGCTAGGAACGGATAGGGTCTTTGATGGGCCACTGTAATGTTTGGGTATTATCCACACCATCCATCCATTTTTCCATGTCATTTTAGCATCGAAGGCAAAAAATGAAGCAGATCTAATGACAAATTTGACCACACGGTGGGATTAAACACTTACGGTTGAAAACTTCTTGCAGCTGTAGAAGTTTTGGATCAAGCTGTTATTTGTGTTTTTAAGGTTTATGCGACCTTAAACAGGTTGGATGGTAATTAACTATTATGGTGGGCCCCAGGAAGGTTTCAACCGTGGGTGTTATTATCATCATTGCTACGTGTGGTAGGGTTCGCTCGACTCCTAGCTAGAGCCGGCGGGGGTAGTACCCAATCCGCGTCCGACTTTTGATCCCATCCACGCAGTAAGCAAGTGGCATATGCTATTATCAGAGCCGTTCATTTGGTGGGCCTCAATGAAAATCACATGGATTGAACAAACACTGCTGTTTGTGGATGGCCTACAAGCAAAAAGTAAAAAAGACTTGTCCATGGTGAGGCCCAATGAACGCGGTTCATTGAATCCATTTATGGATGTGGGGAAGATACTAATCTTCTTCGATGAAATCGCATTCACTTACTAAACGTTGAGTATTACTTAAAATAACCCTCAATTATAATGTAATAAATGTGTTGGTATCAAATTTTTAATGCATGTTTTTTTTTTTAGCCTTCAATACTTTTTGGTTTTTGGAAGGACGAAAATGTCCATCTATTAGTCATCTCATCGTACAAGATTAGCTTGTCACAAAACTTGAGAAGACATTTTGATAATAAGATGTGGGCCCACTAAATCAACGATTGAGGCCATTCTTGGGCTGAAAATTAATTCCGAACAGTTTCCTTCGGTGTAGTCCATCTGTGATAAACTTTGCCTTGCATATGATATGAAATTAAAAGCCTTTTCATATGCATGGTTTAAATATGCTACAAGACAATCTAGTAAGCCCCACACAATATATGGGATGGGTTCAATGTGAGGGTCTCTTACGTGAGAATGTCATTTAGTATTTTCTTTTTCTTTATTTTTCATTTTTTTCACAGGAGGGGACCATTTTGGCCGCTCGGACCATTGCCATTAGGACTATTGCCACCTCTGTGGCACCCAACTCGGTAAGCTTCTGACGCGCATTTGGTATCATTCTCTTCATTTTGCGTGAGTTTTTGATTTATTTTTTTTAAAAGATTTTCAGCCACACTCTTTTATCAAAAGTAGGTTTAGGTTAGGATAAGAGTGACCTTTGTTTGTTGTTTTTTTTATGGGTACCCATGGTGAGAGTTTGTAAAAGGGATTAGTGTTCCCTTTATAATTTTTTTATTGGATATAAATAATGAGAATTTATGAAATGAATGAATTTTATAATAAAAGAATGTTGTAATGGATGACTTTTAAAGTTGAAAAATGTGATGAATATTGAGATCAAATAATGTTATAATAGATTAATGTTGTATAGTGGATTGTTGATGTTCACTATAGATCAATGA
Source organism: Magnolia sinica (assembly GCF_029962835.1). Lineage (NCBI taxonomy): Eukaryota > Viridiplantae > Streptophyta > Magnoliopsida > Magnoliales > Magnoliaceae > Magnolia > Magnolia sinica. The sequence continues at coordinate 30,453,893 of NC_080585.1, forward strand.
TAATCACTGTGAATCGTGGATATTCAGTGAAGATCGCCAATATTAACTATGGATCGTCGACGTTCATTGTGGATTACTGATATTCATTGAGGATCACCGATAGTATCTGTGGATCATTGATAGTGTTGGGAATTGGACGGCAGAATCATACAGAGATGAATGTAGGATAACAATCTAAGAGCACCAAGTAAACACAAGAGAACACAAGATTTAACGTGGAAAATCCTTGCGGAAAAAAACCACGGCACGAAGCGACAAATTTTCACTATGAAAGCATAAATAACAAAGAGAGAAGGCTTACCTGATTCAAAACAACCTTGAATCTCAACCTTGCTCCACCCCTTTGAAACCCTAGAACCCTTTTATAAACCCTTAGAATAGTTTCTAAAGCCTTAGAATACCTCCCAATCTTGTTTACACCCATTTATATAGCTTTAGAAAGAAACCAAAATGAATTAGGAAGCAAATTTCACAGAATCTGTGTTTCCCTACAAATTCTGCCCAAGACCTTCGATGACATTGAACACCCTTCGATGTTATCGAAGAATGAAAAAATGAAATAGAAAGCATTAATGCATGCTTTTTTTAGCCCTTGACACTTTTTGGCATTTGGAAGGACAAAAATGCCCATCTGCGAGTTATCTTATGCGTTATCTTGTTACAAAACTTGAGAATGCATTTTGATAATAGGGTGTGGGCCCACTAAATTAATGATTGGGGTTATTATTCGACCGATCCAATCCGTTCATTTTAATTGGCCAGTCGAGAACTCAAAGTAGGGTCATTTATAAAAAATCGGAGTTGTCTGTAGCCCATAACCACATTAATGCTGTGAATTAATTCCAAACGGTTTCCTTCGTTGTAATCCATCTGTGATGAGTTTTGCGATGCAGATGCATGAAATTAAAAGCTCTTTTATGTGGATGGTTTAGATATGCTATAAGACGATCTAGTGGGCCCCACATAAGATGTGAGATAGGTTCAATAGAGGGGTCTCTTGCGTGGGAAGGTCATTTAGTATTTTCTTTCTCTTTCTTCTTCATTTTTTTTCATAAGAGGGGACCATTTTTGCCGTTAGGACTACTGCCATTATGACCATTGCCACCTCTGTGGCACCCACTTTGATGAGCTTCCGACATGCATTTGGTATCATTCTCTTCATTTTGCATAAGTTTTTAAGTGTTTTTTTTAAAAAAAATAAATAAATTTGGCCACTCGTTGACGTAGAAGTTATGATTGTCAAAGGTAAGTTTATTTTAGGATAATAGTGGCTTTTGTGTGTTGTTTTTTTATGAGCACCAAATGGTGAGAGTTTGTGAAATGGAAGAGAGTGTGGTAGTTCCCTTGGCACCCACTTCGATGAGCTTCCGACATGCATTTGGTATCACTCTCCATTTTGCGTGAGTTTTTGAGTCTTTTTTTAAAATAAATAAATAAATTTGGCCACTCGTTGACGCAGAAGTTATGATTGTCAAAGGTAAGTTTATTTTAGGATAATAGTGGCTTTTGTGTTTTGTTTTTTAATGGGCACCAAATGGTGAGAGCTTGTGAAATGGAAGAGAGTGTGGTAGTTCCCTTTATAATTTTTTTTATTAGATATAATTAATGGGAGTATATGAAAGGAATGAATTTCGTAATGAAAGAATGTTGTAATGGATGAATTTTGAAATTGAAAAATGTGATGAATATCAAAATGGATGAATGTTGTATGGGGCATCGCTAATATTCACTATGGATCAATGATAATCACAGTGGATCATGGGTATTCTGTGAGGATCACCGATATTAACTATAGATCGTCAATATTTATTGTGAATCGTCGATATTCAGTGATGATCACCAATATTATACATGGATCGTCGATAGTCACTATGGATCGTTGATATACAGTGAGGATCGCGCGATATTAACTGTGGATCACCGATATTTAGCGTGGATTGCTAATATTAACTATGGATCGTCGATATTAACTATGAATAGTTGATACTTACCATGGATTGCCGATACGCACTTTGGATCGTCAACTCAACAAAAACCACCATAACTCTCTCGTTACATGTCATATTTGGGTGATCTTATACTCATTACGAAGATAATTTGATAAAATTTCAAATGTTTTTAGCATAATCTAATTTGGACACTATTTGATTATCCAAAAGTAGGTCTGAAGTTCATCGAGGATCGTTGATTGCCAATCCGACGAAAATGGTCATAACTCCCTTGTTATGGCACTTGTGACTGCTAATCCATTTCAACATTCATCCATTACAATATTCATCCATTACAACTTTCATCCATTTCAACAATCATCACATTAATCTATTACAACATTCTTCTATTATAAAATTCATTCCTTTCACAAACTGCCACCATTCATACAATATATATATATATAGAGAGAGAGAGAGAGAGTAGTGGTCTCCTACGCACGTACCGCAAGAGACTTCCGTGCGCACCAAGGCAGACTTGCTTAGAGGGTATAGCCAAGGTGTGCTCCATCATATTGTATTCATGGAATCCACTCCGCTCATTATTGCCGGACAGGCTAAAATTAGCCTTGAGGCTCATCAATCAGTTATATTCATGATTTAGGTGTGGCAAACAAAGGAAACAATGGAGAAGGGAGTAACTGCCATTGAATTTGTACTGGGCCTACCATGATGTTTATGTGAAATCCACTTTAACCAATATCCACCCAGTAAAGATTCTTACATCTGAACCAAATTTTATGGCCGTAAGTGATTTATGTGGCCCACACTGAGTGAAACAGTTTAGATGGTAGGCATCCCATTCACTGTTTCCTCTATACATGTGGATGATGTTTGAACCCTGTTACCTAATTGTCATCACACTTCATGTGTTTGGAGTGGATTTCACTTACACATCACATTAGGCCACCCCCACCCCTCCCTCATTTTTCTGACTCATCTTTGCATGTTGACCAAACGGCCTGCCAGCATAAACTTCTCTGTGGGTAAGTGCTGGAAGCATAATGTGGGCCCCACTATAATATATGTATATTTTATCCACCGTTCATCCCTTTTTTCATATCATTTTAGGGCATGACCTCAAACATGAGAAAGATCCAATTCTCAAGTGGACCACACCACTGGAAAAGGCAGTGATTAAATGACCCCCATTAAAAATTTTCCTGGAGGCCTTACAAGTTTTCTATTAAGCTAATATTTGTGTTTTCTCTTCATCCAGGTTTGTATGACTTAATCAATACAGTCCACCTAAGAAGTTTTTAATGCTGGGCGTTCAATCACCACTGTTTTCATGTGGTGTGGTCTAGCTAACATTTGGATCTGGCTTAGTTTTTAACTAATACTGTAAAATGAGTATGATAGAATAGATGGACAACTTGGATAAAACAAATAGGTTATTTTGAGGCTTGACCACTAGCTAGCAATCCATGTCCATCAGTAGGCAATCCACGTCGAGGGGGTGTTGTGATGAGTATGTGAAGTCACCCAAATAGTTGATCCAGGCGGGTAATATGAGTAGAAACATTGTACAGGGGCACCCACCATCCAAATGTTTTTGCTTGGTGTGGCCCCACATAAATCACCCATGGGCCTAAATTTTTTCCCCCTCTGCATGCATTTTCACGAATCAACTAATGGTTGGAGTGGATTTCATGTACATATCATGGTATACCCTGTAAAGATTCAACAATAGGCATTCACTCTCCCACTATTTCTCATAGTGTGGTTCACCTGAATCACGAATATTTTTGTTTTATTACCCTTACTGTTAAATTTATATTACAAACTAAATGATTGGAATAGATTTCATGAACTTATCATGGTGAGACCCACCTCATCCTACCTAGCCCTACCCATCTAAGTGAGTCAGCCTAGGTGTGCTCAAAGGCATCTACGGTGATTTAAACCACCACTATATATATATATATATATATATATATATATATATATATATATATATATATATATATATATATAAAGGGAACCATCATACCTTCATCCCTTTTACAAACTCCCACCATTGATACTCATAAAAAAATAACACACAAAAGCCACTATCATCCTAACGTAAACCTACCTTTGACAATCATAACTTTTACATTAGAGGGCATAACTGAAAATCTTTTAAAAAACACTTAAAAACTCATCAAAATTGAAGGAATGACGCCAGATCCATGCGCAGAGTGGGTGCCACGGAGGTGGCAATGGTTTTAATGGCCAAAATGGTCCCCTCCCGTGAAAAAGCTGAAGAAGAAAGAAAAAGAAAATGCTAAATGGCCTTCCCATGTAAGGGACTCACCTATTGAATCCATCCCACATCTTGCGTGGGGCCCATTGCCATTTGCCCAAGTTCGAGGGCAAAACTCATCACAGATAAACCACATTGGAGGAAACAATTCAAAATTAACTCACAACATTAAGTTAGTTATGAGCCATAAACAACTCCATTTTTTAAAATGATCTTACTATGGGTTCACGGCTATCTGATTAAAATGAACAAATTAGATCACCCGATGAGTGGTCCCAATAGTTGATTTAGTGGGGTCCATACTCCATTCTCAAAAGGGCCTCTGGACGTCCGCGAAAAGCTACCATTGTTCGAGCGGATAGCTAGTGGATGACATTTTCATCCGGAAAAAGCCAAAAATGCCTAGAGGGCTAAAAAAAAATATATATGATTAAAAATTCTTGTGTCTTTATGACATTGTAATTAAGGGCTATGTTAATTAATTTTTCACTTGACGCAATACTATGTATACTCACTGTGTGCTATACCTGAGTTATGTGGACCCACCCCCTTGCGGTTGTTAAATCCACTCCGTTCATCTGGTGATTCTTCTTATTTTCACTTTAAAAGCACAAGATTCAACCCAATTCAAAACTCAGGTGGGTTAGACCAAAGGGAAAATAAAATTAATCAGGGCTAAACCACAAAATTCTTATGGTATAGCCTACTTTAGTTTTGGATCAACCTAATTTTTGATATATCTATTCATCCTTGTAGATGAACACGATTAACGGTTATGGAACATAGGCAACAAAATCAGCCCCATACTCAAACGTATGGTGATCATCCCATCACCCTGTACCTTGTAGTGTGGCCCATGGATCTGGACAAATTTTTTGTTTGAAGCCCAACATCGAGAACCAAACATGAATAGAACGCAGTGGATTTCACACATACAACATAGTGGGCCCACAGAGCTAGGTTATTGCACGAGCCCCTTGCATCACGTGTTGTAGATAAATTTGGGAAATAGATTGGCTGGTGTACCATACATAGAGCTAGGCATCAAGTCGAGTTGAGCTGAGTTAGGGCTAACCCGACTCGATCCGGTTTTGAAATATACTTGACTTGAACTCTGCCAAACTCGATACCAAGTCTAGTATGCCTGACCCGATCCGAGTCTGGTATGCCCTAGATTGATCCGGACCGAGTCCAAATCTGTCAAAAGTACTGAGTCGAGTCTAGTTGACACTGAGTCGGTGAGAGAGAGAGAGAGGGGGAGAGAGAGAGAGAGAGAGAGAGAGAGAGAGAGAGAGGAGGGTGGTGATGGTGGTGGGTGGCTGCTGGATTTGGAAGAGGAGGATGAGGGAGGCAGAGAGAGAGTTTGGGTTCGGATCGGGGTCAGGTGTGGCGAGTAGTTTAAAAATACTTAAAAACTAGAGTTTACACACACACACACACACACACACACACACACGAATCTAAGTCGAGTTGGGTTTTGGATCGAGTCGAGTCTAACCGTAACGAGTTTTGGGTTGAGTCAGGTCGAGTTACTGGGTAACTCGGACTTGACTTGGTTTAAGTTCGGATCGGACGAAGCCTACTCGGTTCGGACCGACTCACCCATTTGGTTCGAATTGACTCACCCATTCGGTTCAAATCGAGTCGGACGAATTGTGTTAGTCAAGTCGAGTTGTCCTGTGCCTAGCTCTAAGTCCATACACCACTAGCTGGTGTGTTGACGTCACCAAGTTTTGTGGGTCCCATCATAAGGTATATGTTATATCTAAACCGTCCATCCATATGGTGAGCTCGTCTTAAGGCTTGAGCAGAAAATAAGACAGATGGTCCACTGCAAAGAGAAGTGGGGGATTCAACATCTACCATTGAAATCTTTTTGGGGGTCAAAGAAGTTTTGGATCAATATGATATTTGTTTTTCTTCATCTAGGTATGTGTGACCATATGAATAGATTGGATGGAAAATAAACGTTACAGTGGTCCCTACGAATGTTTTAACGGTGAGAATCATTGTCCCACTACTATTTGTGGTGTGGTCCACTTGAGATTTGGATACAAATTGCTTCTGGTCTCATGCTCTAAAATGATCTTGTCAAATTATTGAATGGTGTGGATATAATAAATACATCATTGTGGGGCCATGTAACTTTGATCTCCTTTGAACCATTCCTACTAGGGGTGAAAGTTGGGCGGGTTCAACCCGACCGACCCGTGACCGACCCGACATTGGGTTGGGCTTAGGCAGGATGTATCGAGTTTGGTCTCGGGCTTGAGCCATACAAACGCCAACCCGATAAAACTTGGGTTGGGCTCGGGTTGAGGTCTCGGGTTGCCCGACCCAACCTAAACCCGATCAATATATAAGTTCCTTATAAATTAATTATAATTGACTGTGGATCGTCTGTGTTTAAGGTATAGGATATTCTAACGCCGTTGGGTTTCATTGGTCCACGTCATTTCCAATGAATCAAGCTAACAAGATATACCGGATTTCTCTCTCCCAAATAGATTGCTTGATACACAATACGACTTTTAAAGAAATAGTTGTCCTATATTCTACCTTATCTGTTTAGAAAAAATGTTCTCTACTATAAATAAATACATATATAATTAATAAAATTATAGGTATAAAAAATAAAACTTATATTGAAAATATAATAGATTGATGTAACAATAAAAATATTAGCATATATCTACCCAACCAACCCGGCCAAACCCGCTTGGGTTGAGCTTGGGTTGAGAATTCCCGTCTCAAGGTTAGGTTGGATTGGATTAGGGTTGAGGCACAGGATCCTTGAGTTGTGTTAGGGTTGAGCACCAACCCCACCCAACCCACTGGACTTTCAGCCCGAGTTCCTACCCTGGGAGGAGGAGCAAATTTTGGTCCATCTTGCCTACGATCAGGTCGGCGCCTCTATCTGGACGAAATGCCACTAGCCGTTTGACACGTGCCAAAGCGGCATAGTGTGCAAGATCCAAGCCACTCATCAGGAGGCTCACCTTCAATTGCTTGGACCAAAAATCAACCGGCACGCTAATAAGTTGGCCACACGTGTGCAAAAGAAATGTTTCGTCTGTGGGATATCATACATTCAACACACGCTCGGGTGGCTTATTGATTGATCTGCCTAACTTTTTGGCTAGAAAATAAAAGGTGTGGGGGGCATATCACTGTACAGATAGGATCTCTCACACGTGTTCCACTCTGTACGTGTGATCCACGAGCCCCTTAATTGGTCTCTACGGGACTCGCGTCTGCATTTCCCATCAAGACTCTCCGCATGAAACCACTTGACGTGGACTGTGTACTAACTCCGGCGGTGAGTTAACTCGTGGGACCCACTATGATATGAGTGTTTTATTATGAGGCGGTTTGGTGCCGTGGACCCCACTATGATGTATGTGTTTTATCCACGCCGTCCATCCATTTTGAAAGATAATTTTAGGACTTGATCCCAAAAACTGACACCATGGGAAAAAAAACCCTCCTGGGGCCCATTGCAATGGTTATTTGACATCTAACCTGTTGATTATGTCATGCAGACACGGATTAAGGGAAAAAATATATTTCAGCTTGATCCAAAACTTTTGTGGCCCCAAAAAGTTTTTAACGGTGGTCTTTCAATCAACATTGTTCGATCCGCTTGAGATTTAGATCAACCTCATTTTTGGGCTCATACCATAAAATGATATGGAATAATGGATGGATGGCATAGATGAAACACATACATCATGGTGGGGCCCACAGAGCATAGATGAGGGCGTAGCTAATCCCTTTTCCGTTTTATCATGCTATTCAGTTATTTTATGGTTATTTTAAAATTGAAGCATATCCAAAGCTTAAGCGGCCAACCACAAGGAAATATATCCAAAGCTCAAGTGAATTATACCACAAGAAATAATTGGAATTTAATGCGTGGCGCTGAGAACTTTGACTTGCAAATTTGTGTTTTTGCTTCATCCATACCTGCAACCTTGAAAATAGATTGATTGAGAAATAAACATCGTTACAAGCCCTACAAAAGTTTCAATGTAGATGTCATCATCCTTCCATTGTATTTTGTGGTGTGGTTAAGTAAAGCTTAAATGATTGGAAGATAGATAAACAATGTGGATGATGACACATATCATGCAACCCTACAAAATTAAAACATATTTTCAAACTCAAGTGAGTCATGATCTAAGAAATGGTTGGAATTCAATGCTTATTATTGAAAACTTCTGGAGCCATTGAAGTTTTGGGTCATGCTGATATTTATATCTTCTCTTTATTCATGACTTTGCAGCCGTATATACAGGTTGGATGACAAATAAAAAGTCATTGTGGGCCCTAAAAAGGTTTCAACAGTGGACGTCATTATCCAGGCGATTCACTTGACCTTTGGGATATATTATAATCTCGGGCTCATGCCTTAAAATGAGCTGGAAAAATGGATGGACGGTATAATGACTAATATATGATGGTTGGGCCCATGTGCATGTTTCTAGGGATATTGACAAAACACCCCCTCTCCCGTTCTTTCAGGATCATCCGCCCTTTCATTTTTCTTCCAGATTGACCCCTGTTTCTAAAAATACATCCTGAAAGCCCCCTTGCATCAAAGAAAATGTCCAAGTGTACCCTCCTTCACAAGCTAGACTTTCATCTTAGTTTTAAACATGGTGGTGAATCTTTTTCAGACCCTTCAAATCGTTGACCTAAATTTGAATGGGGTATTATTGAAAAATCACATTGAGAATATTATTGTAACCATCTGATTTTGGCCCCAAAATTTGGACTGATCACTATTTTAATTTTACCTATGCAATCTATGGCTGTCAATTGATGGTTATAAGGGTGCACACGGTACGGTTCGGTCCAGTTTTGGGGTGAAACCAGAACCGAACCATTCCATACGGTTCTAGGATTTTTGGAACCGGAACCGGACCGTTAGCACCCTAGAACCAAACCAGAACCGGACTGTGAAAACTGGTTCGGTTCCGAATCGGTCCACGGTTCTGGGCGTCCTAGCGATTGGGAGTCTGGGACGGCGAGAGAGAGAGAGAGAGAGTGCCGCTGATTGGGACGGCGAGTGGGGAAGAACTCAACAGTTGAGAAGCGGCGACGGTGAAGGATCTCTGCATCGTGTGGAGAGAGTCGGAAGCTTGACTCCGTGGGCGAAAACGGGTTGGACGAGTAAGGATGGAGATCGAAATTTGGAGTAGCAGCAACAGTCTATGAACAGCTTTAACGAAGCCTCGTTGTCTTTCTCTGTTGCCATTTAGGAATACTCTGCTCCTTTTTCTTGAAACCAGTCTTCCATTTGAGAAATGAGCTTCAACCCAATTCCCATTCGCCTATGCAAATAATAGAAATCGAGAGATTTGAGAAAAGTGAGAGATGGGTTTTTACAAAATTTGCAAGAGCTAAAATGGGTATTTCTCCGTTTTCGGAATGAGTATATATACGATTTGGATCCACAATTTGTGTTATGGTTCGGGTAACAGTTCGGATCAACGGTTCGGTTCAGTTCTACAGGGCTCTAAACCAGAACCGATCTGTAATCAACAGTTTTAAAAGCTTTGGAACCGGAATTGGACCGTTAGCACCTTAGAATCGGACTAAACCGGACCGATCCAACGGTTCCGATCCGGTTACACGGTTTCAATAGTTCGATGTACACCCCTAAATGGTTATACTTACTTGATTGGTGCCATTTTAAACATATGGTCCATCCACAACTTGCCCCATGAATTGGACGGAGTGAAATGGATTGGATGGATTGAATAGCTGTAAATTAGTGACATATACAAGGAGGATGGGTCACCACTACTTTAAAAATGGAGATGAACTATCAGTCTAATCTACCCATTTAATTTCAAACCACTGAAGTGGTTCTCTACAGTGTTAGATTTTATGTCAGCTAGATTTCAATGATCGGAACCGTTTATTTGATTGACCTCGCCGTCTAAACAAATATTAGGAAAATAAAATTCTCAGATCGAAATATTTCCTTTCTTTGATAATTTGAAACTCATTCCATTTAGTATGGATTGTCTCATTTAATTGATGTTTTGTGGGCATATGATAGAGTTTTCGAAATTGAATATTTTTGGGTATCCCATCTGCGGAGAGGCCCATCAGATAAACGATTGAGATCCTTGCAACATGAACCCAGATCCGGCGGCTAAAGTCTCAATAAAAAAACCTAGCAAAGCATGAGAAGTGTAGTGGAGTAGCCGACGACTAGTCTCACCCTTTCTTTGAAAAAATTGCCAGTGTACTTGCAAGTGTACAAAAAGCCACACGTGGTACAATGCAGTATCCAAAATGCTCACTTGGTAGGGACCATTACCTGTACTCCCTTCAGAAGAAATTAAGGCATGTGACTCATCATCTAGGCAGTAGAAGTACAATAAATGTGGTTTGCTAATAACTGTCCATCTATTTTCTTTAAAAAAAATCAATTTAAGGAGAAGACTGGTTATTAATTTCATAATTAAATAGCGTGGTCCACCTGATGAATGGTTTGGATCGAGTACGTTCATATATGCAAGCGTCGGTGTGATAGTTGAAAGTGCACTCACGCAAGTTCTTGAACTAGAAATTTCTCTCGGCTAGGGTTGTGGCCGACCGGAATAGTCTACAACACTCGTTGTATGCCTAAAACACCCCACCTTTGATATATGTAACATCCACTCTGTCCACTGGGGTCTTATCTTCAGTTGGTTGGACCGGATTAAGCAGTGAAGGAACATCCACTCTATCCATTGAGTTTTATCTTCAATTGGAACATCCAATCTATTCATTGAGTTTTATCTTCAATTTGGAGGACATGGATTTATTCAAGAAATATCCACTCTATCCATTGAGATTTTTATTCATTTCAGATGACGCGGATTAAATAGTCATGCATGCACGACCCTCAGTGGTGATGCGGTGGCATCATGAGATATGATTGATGGGGCTGTATGCTGTTAGATGAGTTGTGAATATTTTTAATTGGAAGGACATAAATAAGTTAGTCAAGTGATATCTAATGTTCATTCAGTTTTACCTTCAATTTCCAAGACGAAGACATGGATTAAGGAGTCATGCTCCCATAGTGACATGGTGAGATATGACTGTGGGGTTGTATGCTGTTAGAGATGGGTCCAACATCTTTAATTGGGAGGATACAGATTAATTAGTAAGTAACATCCACTATGTCCGTTAAGATTTATCTTCAATTTCGAAGATGTGGACTTAGACACCTCGTCGTAAATGGGATTAAAATTACTCTTCATTTAAAAGTGTTTATATAGCTTGACACTTGGGATATAATCATATATGAGGATATGGCTTAGGATAGGTTTCAAAAGCTACCAATGGGATGGATTAGCATATATTGAAAGGCCCATTGACACAATTTCATTAAGAATCGTCAGGGTCATCACAACAATTGAATATGTAGAATCACGACAAAGATACTTCCAAGCCACCCATAAGGTCCTAAAAGGCCCAAAGGGATAGCCTGTGAAGGCCCTTGATATGACCCAGAGATGATTAGCGGAACGGATTGACGGGACTATGGCTTGTTCAACTTGATATCGGCCACTCGCTTAAAAGTATCTGTAAGTCACGAAATCGGCCAAGATAAAATTTTCCGACTACAACGATACAAAATCCATAAAAAATTGGCCAAAAGAGACTCCCAAAACTCTCAAAGATAACTATTGGATTGGATCAGCCAATGTTAAAACACTGAACGACAGGATTAAGATGAACACCATAAATTGGAAAATCATAAAAGCACATAACGCATAAAGCATTTCCGAATGGTAGTCCCTTCTGTAAAAGTCTATATGATAGGCCGACGTGTAAAGTAAAGCAATGGGTTAAAAAAGGTCCATAAAGGTCTGTTTCCTGGCCTATTTAAGGAATACAATTGCGAGCCATTTAAGAGGAAAATATATGGGTAGAGGGTTAGAGGGGGCCAAACTATTGGAGAGATCGAGCTGGCCGAAGCTCTTGTTGGGCCACACGGAAGCCATTGCAATGTTAATCTACCTTACAAGCTCATTCCAACTCCTAGCCAATTCCGAAAACCCAAGTATGCCACTATTCTGTCCAAACAAAAGTTCAAACCATCCAATTAAAAAAAGTTTCCAAAGCTAAAGAGTAAGATTGTGATCAAAGATATTTGACCATTTCTTTTGATAAAAAATGGCGTTTAATTTTTTCATTTTCCTTTTCACATCATGGATTGAATCACACTTCACTCTGCAAATTTCAAAAACATATATAACACTCATGGATGCAAATCTTGACTTTTTTACTATTTAATTTTCTTTACTTAACCTACCTGAGGTCTTGATATATCCTGCACAATTTGACATAATGTAGTGAAACTGAAGTTCAATGAAATTCAAAAAACAAAAAAAACAAACAAAAAAAAAAAACTCATAAAATAAAGATTGTGTGTTATAAAGGCAAAAAATGATAGCTACCCCATTCCTTTTTTCATAATCAATGCTCTTACTAAGATATAGGGTACATATTAACAACATGAGTCATGCCAATCGAATTTTCTTTTGTTATCATCCTATTCACAAATGATTCTATAGTTTTTAGCTATCCGTAAATTTAAAAATACATTTGGCTAGTGGTCACTGCAGTAAAATTTTCAATCCAATACACACTCAATAACACTGCACGGCTACTCTAGCTTATACCCAATGAAATAAAAACACTAATAGTAAAGGAAACACTACATTTCTCACCATGTGCGTCTGCATGTTCGCATGCGGGGGCATTTACAATAGGTTAAGTGGTCATACTCCCACCACTACTAAGGGTGGTGGGGAGGCATAGTAAGATATGATTAATGGGGTTGTATGGTGGGTCATGTATCTTAACTTGGGAGGTCTTGAATAAGTTACTCAAGCAATATACACTCTATCCATTAAGTTTTATCTTTAATTTCAAAGACAAAAATTAAGTAGTCATGCTGGCACTACCTTCAATGGTGGTATGATGCCTTGATGGAATGTAATTGATGGGGTTGTATGATGTCAGATACGGACCAAGTACTTATTGAGCCAAGAACCATAAAAAAGACCTGCACCCATCTCAAACAATGTACAACCCCACCAATCCCACACCACAACTGAAGGTGACGTAGGCCTAACTACCTAATCAAGTTAGGTGGTAACCCAACGACACCCCATTGCGATGCATATGTTTTATATCCACGCCGTCCATCAATTTTATTATATTAGATCATTTTAGAACAGGAGCCATAAAAACGAAGTAGATTCCAAGCTCAAAGTGGACCACAACACAAGAAATAAAAAAGATAATGATACCAACTATTGAAACATCCTCGGCTCACTGTAATATTTATTTGCCATTGATGATGTCACATGGACTTGGATAATTAAAAAACACACAGCTTGATTGAAAATTTCTGTACTTCCAATCAGTTTTTAATGATAAGCATTCAATCAACCATTGTTTCCGTGGTCCATTTAATGATGGGCATTTAATCATTACCTTAATCTATTGATCTACCTCATTTTTTTATTTTTATTTTTTCTCATACCCTAAAATGATATCTAAAAATGGATCGACGGATGGCTAAAACACATACATCATGGTGGGCCCTACAGTGCCCAACACTACCTAGCTGGGTGGTGTTTGGGTCACCACCCAATCTACTTCCTGAAAAATAAGCCATACTCGCAACTCAGGTGGGCCACACCAAATGGAACAATGATGGAATGCCTACCATAGATTTGTGTGGTGGCACTATGGCATCTTTCATCAAATCAGTTAACAGCTTTAAAGCACCGGCATCAAAGTGCTAAAAAAAATGAGCCTGATCCAAAGGCTCAAAGGCCAGGTTTTACCAATCTAGGAGCAATTATACATTGTTCCCATTGGTGTTTCTCGTTGGAGTTTTATTTTGATATGATCTTTCCAATATACGGTCAGAATAATGGTTCTTACCTGATAGAGGGAGTGGATTTACATATATAACTTGTTGCGGGCCCCACAGCGCATGCGTATTTTATGCGATGCAACCTATTTCGGTAAACCGAAGGGTTTGAAAGAGGATATTTAAAGCAGGGGGTGCTTCGAACTGGTTTTCTAACAGGGGCGTTTAATGGTAATAATCAGAATCTGCTCACAGGCAAACGAATACTTTTGCTACTGACCATGATTCGATGCATTTATATGCTACAGATTAGTGATCCGAACCGTTGATCGTATGGGCCCCACTGTGGATAGTGGGTAGAATCATAGTTTTAAATATTGGAAGATCTTAAACGCTGGGTATGGTGGCCAAGAAGGGAATCCCTAATATTGAAGCGTTAGTATCTACCAATCTGAGAGATTTCAGAGAAATACGCATCCGTTTTATTACGCATCAGACCAACGGCTTAGATCGACCCAAACGATGGCCTCACATCACGAAACTGTACTCCAGCAACACAGAATTTGGAGGAGATGCCTACACCGCTGGTGCGATGAGAAAAAATGGCACACGTGTACAGGATCCGTGTCGTTCATAGAGAGGATGGCTCCGTACAAATGTTCAAGCCCAAAAAAGAAGACGATATACATCAGATGGACCGAAACAGTATTTAAACGTAGAACGTGCATAATTTCCTAATCATCCATTAATCGTATGGTCCACCATAAATATGAACAGAAAGAATTTTAGGCTCTTTCAGATGAAGAAACCCCCGATGGACGGACCTGATCTCTCATAAATATGCCATCAGGCACCTTTGTTGCGAATCTCCTCATAAAGTTATCCACGCGCGAATCTCCCTACCAGTTCATACTTGAGAGGGGTTAGAGACTCCCGCGAGTGGTGGGTCCCGCAATGGAAAAGCATTCAATTCGAGGGGGGCAGCTTGTCCGTGAAATCCGGTCGTGTATGTGGGGACACGTGGTCGGAGTACGTGTTACTGAGGGACACGGATTGAGTGGTGACCCCACATGAATGGATGGTGATGAGACGCCCTGGAATCTGATTGGTTCAGGTGCGGCTGTCAAAGAGAAGGCCCACCTACATGAATGAATGGATGGTGTTGATCCTAGATGAAATTTGATTGAGCGACGTACTACCACAAAAAATTAAGGTCCACCTAAAGCGAGTTTGAAAGTTGTCAGATTGTGAATGGATTAACTGCCCACCTTTGATAGCGGCACGTGGCTGAATCAGATCATCCCAGCACCGCTAAGCTACGTGGTGTGAGGGTCACCATGCAATCTGTGTCCATTGGGAAGGTTGTGTCCAACGCCCTACTAGACACATGGTCCGTGTTTATTTTAGGAGCGATGGTGCGGAGCAGAAAGGACTTGATCAGGCAAGGCTCTGGGACCTACTAATGTATGTATTTTGTCCATCTTCTCCATCCGATTTACTGTATTATTTTAGGATATTAACTTAAAATGGGGCAGATCAAAGGCTCAAGTGGACCACACACGGAATTGATTTCCTACCGTTAAAAGCATCCCAGCACCACTGAAGTTTCACATCAAGTTGAATTCGTATTTTCCCTTCATCTAACCCTATCAATAGGTTTGACGGTAAATCAACGTTACGGTGGGCCCTAGAAAGGTTCCAACGGTGCGTTTCATAATCCCACTGTTTCTTGTGGTGTGGGCTAATTGAGCTTCAGATCTGCTATATTTTTTTATTTCATGCCTAAAATAATCAGAAGAAATAAAAGGACGGTGTGGATAAAATATGTACATCATGGTGGGCCCACAAAGCCCCTACATGACCATTCCCAGCCCGGCAGGGGCAGGACGCGAGCCGCGTCCAGCAGCACTGACAGCCCAGAGGCAACTGTGTCGGCTTAACCGGTGGGGTTTGCGCGTTGCAAGGTTCCGGGCTAGCTAGCGTGAAATATCTGGTGGAAGACGCACCAACCGGCAGAACACCGTCGAGATATTTCATTTAATTACGCCTCCAGAGAAAAAATTAACAAGATGTGACGTGTCAACCAATCAGCTTTCAGCTACGGATATATACTGCCCGATCTCTCTAATGGACACGTGGCTTCTCCTAGTGAGAGGAATATATCTTCCTCTTCGGATCTGATCTTCCCAACGCGCCCATGTGACGATGATGTCATTATGGATGAACCTAGTCATGCATGTATGGTATGTTGCATGCATGTGCATGCATCAAGTCGGTCGGTCGTGGTCCCCACGTGTTTTTTTTTGGCGTTAATGGACTATCGTCTCATATGCGCCACGCGTGCTGTTGGCTCGTGTCAACGTTGACCGTATGGTTAGTGCTCTTTATTACGAAATTGCACTAGGAAATTTTTTATAATGACAATAATACCTTGAGGATTATTTTGCGGTAATCGTGACCGTTCGTACACTGGGTCACATGGATAGGCCACTATCGTGAGATGAGGGGTGATAAGAGCAGGTGCTCGTGTGAGATGGGCTAAGGGGATTTGATGTACATGTGACAACTTGGCGCTGGCAGTGATCCTGGCCATTCATCAATTATGGTGCGTTCGGCCACCGTTATGTATACGGTTCATCCACGCCGTCTATCTGTTTTTTTAAAAGGTCATTTTGAGGCATGAGTATAAAGTTGAAGCATATCCAAAGATCAAGCAGACTACACCACAGGGAAATAGTGGAATAATGACGTCCACCTTGAAATCTCCCTGGACCCACAGTGATTTTTACTGTCATCCGATCTGTTCATAAGGTCACACAGAGCTGGATGCAGGGAAAATACAAACATTAATTTGATCCAAAACTTCCATGGGCCGTAGAAGTTTTCAACGGTTGGCGTTAAATCCTCACCTTTTCTTTTGGTGTGGTCCAATTATGAATTGGATTCGTACTCATGCTTTAAAATGAGCTGGAAAATGGATGGACGGTGTGGATGACCCGCTGGTCTCTAACCACCAACGGACAGTTCTATGGGCGGGCCCACCTTGATTTATCTGTATATCCAAGCCGTCTATCCCTTTTATCATATCATTTTGAGTATGTGCAAAAACAATGAGTCATATCCAACTCTCAAGTGGACCACAACAAAGATGACTGTTGCATTTAATGCAACCCAAGCTTATTATTTGGTGTGGTCCAATTTAGCGTTGGATATACCTCATTTTTATGAAAATACCTTAAAATGATGTGATAGAAAGGATAGACGGCTTGGATATACAGGTACATCACGGTGGGCCCTCCCACAGAACTGCCCGTTCGTAGCTAGTGACGGGCGGGTTTTTTTTTTTTTCTTTCATACGTGCTATGACCTGCCCTGTGAATGGATAGGAAATCACAAACATCGTCGAACGTTTGCTGACTCTCATCCATCTCTGTCGAACGAAAAGACTAAGCCCCTCAGTATTATCTTTTTCCACCGTCCATTTGGAGAGTATTATCTTTTTCCACCGTCCATTTGGAGTCACTGATGATGGGACAGGTGAGATTATCGGACAACTTATATTTTACTCCAGGGGCCCATCCACGATGGGACCCATCCAGGACTCGGTTTAGGTAGTGACCCCTCCAGTACCCTGGTCTCAGCACTGCTTGGTGCTGTGGGCCCACCATGATGTATATATTTTATCAATACCGTCAGTCCATTTTTCCAACTCATTTTAGTGCATGAGTCCAAAAATTAGGCAGATCCAAATCTCAGGTGGACCACATCACAGAAAACATTATTGGTTGAACACCCACCATTAAAACTTTCCAGGGCCCATTGTAATGTTTAATTTCCATCCAACCTGTTGATTAGGTCACGCAGACATGTATAAAGCGAAAACACAAATATCAGCTTGATCCAAAACTTTTGTAACCTCAGTAAGTTTTCAATGGTAAGTGTTCAATCATCACTGTTTCCGATAGTGTGGTCCACCTTAGATTTGTATCAACCCCATTTTTAGACTACTGCCTTTAAATGATCTGGAAAAATGGATGGATGGAACGGATGAAACAAATACATCACAGTGGGGCCCATAGCACTGACCATTATCACTACCTAATATGTGTCCCCCATCCCCGGATCATGGACCCCATTGTGTCACGATTCCAATCTTGTGGGAGGTGAATAAAAGAGCACATTCTACATACCAGGTCCGTATCTTCTTGAATAAAAGCCAGCAATTTTGGACCATTTCATCCACAAAGATAGTTCTAAACCGTAATCTTTTAAATTACAATGAATTTCCAACATAAGGTATTTTAAAATTGTGCCTGCATTCATACATAGATGGAGGGGTGTTGATGGCTGGGATTCCACCGCTTCTTCATGAAAGGTGTATGTTAAGTATTGTTAGAATCCATGTACAAGAAAAAGGCTCGGTGAGATATATTATAGTGATCGTGTGATATTCACTCTTTACATCTATTTTACTAACTTATACTAAAATAAAATTTTTAAAAGAAAATAGATCTAAAATTTGAGTAGTCTGTAACATAGAAAATCATGGAGAGGGTTTATCAACCCTCCCATTTCTCACTATTGGAGCCTCTCTATCATGTGTGCTAATTGTACATACAACTTTTCTAAGTTAGGGATGGAAGATATTTCAAATAAAGTTGGGGATATTTTGATGGAAGTTATTTCAAATACCGTTAGAGATATTTTGATAACTTGCAGCTGTGACTGCTTACCAGTCGTATGGTTTAGATTTTAAGTGCACACCTAATCTCTACTTTTGTGTAGTTCATGCCTCACTTTTCATTGTTGCATGTAGCACCTACCTATGTAGTTATTTATTGTAAAGAAAAAACTTCTTTTTTCTAAACAAAGAAGCTAAAATATAGGACCACCTTTAAAAGTCACATTGTGCAGCACGCAATTTATTTGGAAGAGAAATTCGACGTATCTTGTTAGCTCAAGTCATGGGAAATGACATGGAACAATAAAACCCGACAACACTAGAAGTTCTTGTGCCTTCAACATAAGTGACTTACACTGAATTATAATTTTTAACTTATATATTGATTGGGTTCGGGCTGGGTCGGGCAACCTGAGACCTCAACCCGAGCCCGACCCAAGCTATATCGGGTTGGTGTTTGTATAGCCTAAGCCCAAGAGTGAACCCAATACATCCTGCCCGAACCCAACCCAATGTCGGGTCGGTCACGGGTCGGTCTGGTTGAACCTGCCTGACTTTCAACCCTAGTAGTTCATGCCTCTCTTTTTATTGTTGCTTGTAGCACCTACCTTGCACAATCTCACTCAGCATGTAATCCACACCCCATGGTTAATTGATCGGAGAATTAGACTATCAGTGCCATTGGATAAACGGTCCATAGTTAACCCATATCGTGAAATGCTTAAGGGGCTGAGTCCAAGTCATCCCCAATGAACCAACAATGAGCCATTGCCACTCCTAGAAACACTAGTATGTTTCACTTTGGACTACAACTGTATAGGAAGAACTGGAAATGCAAATCTCTATCACCTTGAGACTTTCAATTTAGTTTGGATATTCCCATCAAGATTTTCTCATTTTGCATATTTTTGTTTTTATTTGCTTGGACCACCTAAAATGGAATTCATTGTATAAACAGTTTGAATCCTTGGACAGTAGCCCCACTTATGCAAGCTAAAGAGCTCAGGTTCAACATTATGAAAATTCCTCTTCTAATCAGGATTTCTGGCTTCCCATGTGGATTTCCCTTCAGAAATTTGAGCACTTTAGTGATGAGATATGGGTAAAAAAAAAGTAGAAAGGGTTTTGTGACCAACACTCCTATTCATCTATAATTAAAGGAGGAATCTTAACCTATCACTACTTTCTTTCAAGTTTCCACACTCACCAGGACTTCTTGTTACCTAAGTTTGGCTAGTCATGTTGATTAAAATTTCTAATTTCTAATATATTGCTAAAGCTATAGGGGCTTTGGATCCTTTGCTAAGAATCCTACTTCTTGTAGGATTGTGATCAACACCTAGCTCGCCATGATCTACATAAAATGCTTATGTATTAATGAATCAAAGCCATCCATTAACTCCTCACCAAGACTCTAGGTCTTCTCAAATATGAGAAGAAAGATAACAAGCATATGAAGTATAAGCTGGTACTAGACGATAAAATCTAACCTGTCTTGCTAGATCCAATTAACATAAAATCTAACTTGACTTGTTAAATCCAATTAATATGTACACACCTAAACATGTATAAGGACACTATCTAATAGTAGGGACTCACCATATATAAAATAGTTACACCATTCATGCTTGTCTATGGATTAAACTATCTCGACTTATCTCCTGTTTAGGAAAATATTCTGGGTTTATAAAGACACAAGCATATTAGGCCTTTAAATGCATTTCACATACGACCAGTTTAATTTCATTCTTCAATGATATAGAAACCTCGAAAGTCTCTCATCTAAAATTGTCCTAATTATATCCTTTCATATATACATAAAAATAATCTCTACTATATATAATGCCAATAGCTTTGGACATTTTTAACCCTCACAATTAGTCTACACAACATTAGTTAATAGAGGTTAAACGGTTGAGATTTTATGACACAAGGCATGAAATAGATTGTATGCATTTCCTTTCACTTTGTTTGATGCATGTAACCTGCACTAACTTCTTAATTTTTGGCGTATAGATCAAATGAAACGTTTAATTAAGTAGACCATATAACGAAGGCTTTGTAGAGCCTTGGTGACTATGTGACATGCACTCCATACATTTGCTGAATCACCTCATGCCAGGATGTTCTCTTCCTTCTTTATTTATGTGTGTAGAACTTGCTCGCATGTAGCCTCTCTCTTTTCCTCCACACTCTCTCTCTCTCTCTCACACACACAGACACACACACACACATTGAAGCTTCTCCATCATTTTTCTCTCTATCCTCTCCTCTTTCCACTTGCATTGTGCACGCATACACTACTAAACAACACATGAAGCATTAATGAAAGAAATGTGTATAATTCATTGGACTAAAATAGCATACATTCTAAGAAAGGGTACTTTGGTGATTTCAAAGAAAAGAATCTATTTATAATAACTTAAAAATGTCAAAGGGGGTTTGACATGGGTCCATTGGTGGTGAATGTCGGTTCCGCACTAATTTAAAAATGACTAGATATTAAAGTGTCGGCGCCAACTGCGACTTTAGGGGCCTTTTTTAATATATAACAAAGCTAAGAACATGATTATTTAAATTTCATTTGGTGTGGATTGATTGCGCTATGACAATGTCTATCCAACGTTTATGCACACTTATCTCAGCCATCAAATATTAGAGGTGGGAATCTCAACATGTATTTCAAAATGGGAAATAGAAAATTTGCTTTTTCAAAATGATTGCTAGATTCCCACAAACCATCTTTTAACGGTGAGAGATCTTTCATCGTGGGCATTGGAATCGTGCTGTTATTTTATATTTTTTGTTGACGAAATATCAAGTTCCACTAAAACTTCAAAGGCAGAATGAAAGATTAAAATAACAAAGCACCCATTGCTTGGGGTTTCAAAGGGCCATGACTAGACGAGGAATGAAAAGAGCTTGGGCAAGTAAGGGCCATGACTAGGCTGGGAATGGAAAGAGATTAAAAAAGTTATTTGATACTCGGACAGAGATCATGCTTGATATGCAGGGAACCGTAAATTGTACACGTGGGATACAGGGGAGCGGATTAGATGTGGCGGCCCCAGCCTCACCCAACACGGTTCGGTCCTTACGGTGGGGTCCACCTTGATGTATTAATTCTATATCCACTCTATCCATCCGTTCTTACGATGGTATGAGCTTAAAAATGAAGAAGATATACAAATATCAGGTAGACCATATTACAGGAAATAGTAGTAATTGAATACCATACCATTATAAACTTCCTATATCTCACCGTAATTTTTATTTTCCATTCAACCTCTTGATAAGGTCACAGAGAATTAGATGAAGGAAAAAAACAAGTATCAACTTGATCTGAAACTTTTGTCACCCATTAATGGACAATCAACACTGTTTCGTATGGTATGGTCCACCAGAGAATTGGGTCAGTTTTGTTTTTGGGCTCATGATCTAAAATTATCTGAAAAAAAATAGACTGAGGGCATGGATATAGAATACATAAGTCAAGGTGGGCTCCATGGTAAGGACCACACCGTCTTGGGTGATGATGGGACTGCACCTAATCATCTCTCAAATTGTGGAACCCACTGTATCTGACTTACAGTCCTACAATCAGGTTGATTGGACAATTCCAACCTATCAGTCACTTATTTTTTGAAATATGAGGATTAGGTATTTTTAAAATTTTAATATATTTAATAAGCTAACTCCAATTAGTTGGTATAAGGCATGGATGAGGATGATGAACCGTCCAAATATGTGTCCATCAATTGGATGGTGAAAATAATCAATTGCAAATAATTTTTGGTTCATTGATGTACTTACCCATAATTTTAGACAGATTAATTTGCAGAGAAATTTACTCAAAAAAAAAAAAAAAAAAAAAAACATAGAATTTACGTTCCGGGACCTTTTTCAAGAGCATTTCAATGAGTTAACTTTTATTGACCATGTGAGCAAAGCTGTCTCGCGTCCCACTGTCATGTTTACGAGAAATCCACTCTAGCCATCAGATGATTCACCCCATCCTAAGCTTAGGGCTAAAAAATCAGCCCATCAATGATTTCACAGATCATTCAATTTGATGTGCCCAGAAGAATCATGGATAGGCTTGATATTTTGGCCCCAGGCCTAAATTGTGGCACATCTAATGGTTGAATGAATTTCATATGATCATGATGTTGGGCTCTATAAAAATCAAAGGTGGATATTTCTCTCCCATTAGTTTCCTTTGATGTGGCCCATCTGAAGCACAAGTCAGTCTGATTTTTTGGACTTGGGCCTAAAATGGTTGGAATGGATCTCAAGTACGCATTACGGTTGACCCTGTCAAAAATCAAAGGTTGTGTGACCAGAGGAAATCTCTGATTTTTAACTGTTGGAAGAGGTGCCCTGCTTTTTTACAAGGCAAAGTGTGATGTTTATATGAAATCTCTTCTAACCATTAGATTTGTAATCCCACATTAGGTCCAAGGTTAAAAGATCATGCTCAATGGTAATACAAGTGAGCCATATTAAAGGAAACAATTGAGAGAGACATCCACCCTTGAGTTTTACAAGGCCCATCGTAAGGATTATATGAAATCTACTCCAACTATTAAATATCACACCAAAATTTAGGTCTAAAGCCTAACAATTAGGACTATCTATGGTGGGCCATACCATGAGAAATAGTTTGAAGACTGAGCCTGTGTACTATTTTT
This sequence comes from Magnolia sinica, assembly GCF_029962835.1. Taxonomy (NCBI): domain Eukaryota; kingdom Viridiplantae; phylum Streptophyta; class Magnoliopsida; order Magnoliales; family Magnoliaceae; genus Magnolia; species Magnolia sinica. The sequence continues at coordinate 30,477,399 of NC_080585.1, forward strand.
CATTTGTGTGGTTTATATGGATCAAGGATGGAGTTGAGTTTTCTGCCCTACGTCTAATAGGGGTTGACACACACTCGGTGGTTTGGGTGGATTTCAAGTAAACATAATGGTGGAGCACAGCCGAGTGGCCACCCCTTTTACTCAGAAGGCTCATCCAACAACTGTTAAGAAATCCAACAAAAAAGTAATCCAATGATACTGTTTCTTTCAACAATATCCGTGGTTTTTAGGTTTGTTAGTAATGCAATAATGGATTAAAAAAAATTCAAAATAAAGGTTGATAGTTAATTTTATTAATTTATAATAAAGATCAGTACAATCAGCAAAATAATAAAATAAGTAGAGAAAAATAAAAAATAAATACCTGTGATTGTTTATACTAATAAACAATTGAGGTGAATGACCAACAATATATGATTGGTGTGACCTTTCAAGTATGGACTCTGTTGATCAGGATTTAACGATGACGGTTATAGATATTTACACTAGTCCTAAGTGTACTGCAACGATGGTGTTAGACAATAATGATCTGAGCTATGCTAAACTCCTAACTTTTTAGGGCAAAGCTTGACAAAAGTAGAGGTCTTAAGGTTAAAACTAAGATAAGACAACGTTACACTTTGAGAGGAGTTGTGCGATAGCTCGGTTTAGGCCTTGAGCTCTTCATCGTGTTTGGCTTTTGTAAGCTTCTGAGAGGTAGTGACAATGCATATGTTCCCTCATCATGAAACATTTGGATGATTGGCCATGCAAATCTACTTAATTCTCTATGTAAGCTTAGCCAATTGTATTAGATTACTAGTACAAGAAATGTCTCATAAGCCTCTTGCTATTCCAATAAAGCAACATCCATAGGAGGCTTTGTTAGAGAGCTTCTATAATTGGACTCTTCCTTTGCAGATACTTATAGTTGCTAAACTCCTTATTTTGCAGAGACCTGGTTTGTTGGACTCTAGGTAGAGAGTTGCCCCTTTTGTGAGACTCTTGCCTTGTTGAGAGTTGTCGCCCAATACAAATACGTCTTTGGCCTCTTGATGTTCATCATGACCACATATGACATAACTGCTACATGACACCTTATGTACCACTTAATTTGGTTGTGATTGGTCGGGTGTAAACAATGCCTCCATATCTCTTTACATTTGGAGAAGGTAAAGAGACATTAAGTAGCTTTTGACAATTCTTTGTTCAATTGGTCATTAGCACAGTTGTTTCAGTCATTAAATTAGACTTTCAAACCATTAAATTGGTCATCTTAGTGGAATTGGCTGGGAAATCGGACATCCCAGTTGTTATTTTGGCAATTCTGGTTGAATGGGTCGTGAAGTTAGTTGTTTCAGCCTTTGATTTGGCCATTTTAGTCGAATCATCAATTTTAGTTGGTTGCTTCAACCATCGTTGGCTGCTTGATTTTTCTTTTCAGCTGTTGTGGTTTGCTTAGAGTGGTGTATTGGTTTGCTGCATAAATCTTGTGACGACATTGTTCATATAACACGTGCTTAGGTTGCACATTTCTTGGCTGGTTATTTTCGTAATGAATCGACTTTTGATGTAGATGATGCGACCATAGCAATTCTTCGCTTGGCTTGTCTAGAGCACTATGTTGGTCGATCGCATAAACTTTTTAGCAGCATCGTTCGCATAATACATGTTTTCGCGGCATATCTTTTAACAGATTTTTATCACAAGGAATTGGTTTTTACCTTTGCCTCCCGGGTTTCTCTAGACTCAACTTGTCCATTTTATTCGATTGTTTCTCTGGAAGTCATCTTTTAAATGTTGATATACTATTTATTGTCTTTGAACGTTTTGATTTTTTTTAGATTCGACACTTTGGCCGTGAGATTGGGGAGTTACCTTTTGCGTCGAATTGATTAGATCTTTATGACTTAATTTCGTGATTGTGTTATGAACGACGAATTTTGAGTCGTTGTATTCACAACTAGTGGAGCTCGAGGCATCGGAGCTTGCCCCTCAAGCTGCTCCACGCCAATGTGGAATTGCCCCCACAGATATAAGCATTCTAGGGTCAACAAATTTTGCTTGGCCATTCTGTCGGTTGTTTCGACTGTTTCTCCTTACTACCACCAGATGTGGTATAGGAAGACCTTAGGTTTTGGCCCAAGTGACCCTCCTGGGGAATTCAGTCGACTTTTCTATCTTTAGTTCCACGGAGGAACAATTAGCAGGTGGTAAATTCATTGTCGTTAAAGGTCTCTTGAAGAAGCTTTCGAGCTCTTAGGTGAATGTCTCTGCTTGGGTCTTGGTACCCTTTATGAGCTGTCAGTCTCCTTGCATCTCAAGGATTTGATTTGCAACATCTCCTAAGGTCAGTTGAGAAGAGGATCTTGCATCTACGTTGACAAGTTCGACTTGTTGTACCTCATCTTGTGGCTCTTTTGAAACTTCAGAAATAAAACTAGCTTTTCTCATTTTAGTTACCATATTGTTTATTGAGAAACTTCGAAAATAACACACTGTTGTCTTACAAGGTGTAACAAAAAATGTTGTTATTAAATCAAACACGAGGCTACATGTGTTAACGAACGATCCGTATTTGGTTAAACGTGTCCAATTAAGATAGCACCAGATGTGCCAGAGTTGTACTCGACTCGAGTTCGATTGGACGTTTGCAAACCTAGGCACCAAATTACTTGTATGATTAGACTTCTAAAGGTTGACTTGACTTTTCAACCACGATTAGGTAATTTAGAAGAGGAGACTTAATTCTTCTAAATGAGTTTTTTTTTTTTTTTTCCTTTAAGCTAAGGACTTTTTTCCGATGGTAATTGCGGTTCTCAAGTTTCTTAGTAATAATACCCTGATCCATATCTCAAGTGGTAGACTGAGAGAAGATACCTCGTTTCAACACCCGAGGTCATAGTATCGATTCCCTAGTGGGGATGGCTGACAGTGGAGTGTGGATTGACAGTGGGTTGTGTACTAACAAGCTACCTCCATATAAAGGAAAATCATGATTTATAATCCTCCATATAACAAAACCTTATTCCTTCCCTCTACCCACGAATCCTTTAACATTTTGTTTTTTTAAATTTAAAAAAATCATTTTTAAAACATAAAAGGAAACTTTTTAAGAGATTCAAATTTTTTTAATGGAGAAAATAAAAATAGCCCCAAATAATTGTATACTTTGTAAATGTCCAATCCTATCTTTTATATGTGTGTTGTATTTTTTACACCCTTCCTCATAATTGAATGATAGAGTTGACTAAGCTTTATTTATTTATTTTTATTTTTTATAAACACACGCACTCACACCGTAGTGGGATTTCACCACCTATGGGTACTTGAACCCTTGACCAGGTGTTGAAACTCCTGAGAGTCTACCACCGGAGCAAGAGCAAGGACCCTAGAGTTGACTTAGCTTGAGTCACTGCAACATCTGGAAATCTCACCAACCTGAGTTGACTGGTTTGAGTTTCAAATTAAGTTAGCAAGTTTTAAAACTTTGGTATGATCATTCCTAGCAAGCGAGAATCAGAAGAACCAGAGAATGGAGCTTTTTTTTTTCCCTAGCACTCCTCCTATGCCTTTCTTAAAAGAAGAGAAAGTCCATTGGTAACCGTCCTCACTACAAAGTTGAAGCTTTGGCCAACAGCTTGGCCTTGGCAGAGCATTTGCACATATGACACATATGAGATCATGAACCTTCATATAGTTTTAGATAGTGCTATGAGCTAAGGTCTTCCAATGCATGGAGCTGATGACAATGTGCCTCTGTTTTACTGTGTAATTGTAGAGGGTCCATCCAAGAGCTCGTCAAGGGTGACCATACACCATAGAATAAAGCATCAAAGGAGGAATGCATGTAGGTCAAGCTTGTCCCAGTCTTATCTATTTGGGCTGGGGCTAGTTATTCCATGGTGTTTGTTTAGAACTTGGAATATGAAGGATTACTTAAGTATGTGCGGCACAAGTACATATTGAAAACTTAGGATATTTAAAACGTAGGATATATATAGTATCAAAGGTAAATCACTCATAAAAATTGCTATATATATATATATATATATGGAAATGGTTCTATGCAGTTGAGCTCGTGGGAACTTCCCATGAAATCAAGTTATGCGGACTCACCGTGATGCATGTCAAACATCAATACTGTGCATTTGACGGGTCCCGAATATCCCAAAAATCAGCCGTATAAGGAAGTTAAGTGGGCCATACCATTTAAAATAATGTGAAGACATGCCTAAAACATATAAAAGCACTTGGTGGGGGCCTACCTAAAATTTGGATGCATATGAAACTTAGTTTAACCCCTCGTACAAGTGGAACACACATAATGGATGGCTGGATTTGTGAACCATACCTCGGTGGACCCAACAAATGATTATGAATGTTTTAATGGGAGGATAACCTCTTTCAACTTTTGTATGTGGTGTGGCCCACGCAAGTCATGGATTGACTTGATTTTTAAGCACGAGGCCCACTATGGAATGTTGTATCTAACTGATGGGTTAGATGTTTGGCACGCATCACAGTAGGGCCTACATAGCTAAACCTCGTGGGAAGTTTCCATGAGCTCCACCGCATAGAACCATTTCCCCCCCCCACACACACACACATATATAGCTTGATGTGTTTGAAGAGTGATAATAGAGAACCGTGGCACACTAACAAAATTGGACATGCATATGTACCATAAGAGAATGACCTAATATGAATCATAATTGAGTCAACTCATGTATAAAGCGGATTGCCTGTGACCCGGGCACAGGGCTATATGGGCCGCAGAAAGACGTCCGTGACAAATCCTCTCTGACCATCTGATATGAAAGACCACAACATGGTAGGATGCTAAAAATAAAGTACATACAAAACTAATGTAGGCTATACCTCATGAAACACTAGGGATTGATAGCCTGACAGCGACGAGAGTTTTGTATAAGGATGATATTTGTTCATAGGGTTTATCTTTTGTAATAATTTTATGAATGATTTGAATGGCATATAAACATCATGGTCAGCTCCAAGAAGGTTCCAGCTGTTGTTGTTGCTTTAACCCCTATTTCTTGTGGTATGGCCCACCTAAGTTTTGGGTATGCCTGATTTTTAGAATTCTATCCTATCAGTCTTTCTAAACAGATGAACAGAGAGTGGATTTGTCGCGGACATCTCTCTGGACCCCACACAGCACCAAGCACAAAGATATCTCTAAGCCGGGTCATGGGCAATCCGCTCCCCACGTGAAAATAATGGGACATGTATCATAATAGAGTCAAATAGGTATGGTAGGTCTCAATATTTTTTTAAGAATAACATTTTTGTTCTCATTTTAGACACACCATATGAGCACTCATACACATGATCTCCTTGTTGAAACATAGTCTACCATTGAGACATGAGTAGGGACCCAACAAAACCTTACAACAGTAAAATAAAAAAAACAAAAAAAAAAAAAAAACTAATGGACAAACTATGAAAATGGGCATAAAAGTCTGCATTCAATGAATATGACATTATTGGATCAAAACTTAAAACTTAGACCACTGTGATAAGCATTTAGTTGGAAAGAGATGTGCCCAAGTGGGGAGAGAGAGTATTTGGAAAGAGATATGCCCAAGTGGATTTGGAAAGAGATGTGCCCAAGTGGAGAGAGAGAGAGAGAGAGAGAGAGAGAGAGAGATGAACTTCAGAGGTACAAGTTGCATTTACTGATGATCAGAATTATAAATGGTACAAATTGCAGATGACAACAATGTTTTTGTGATCATTAGATCAATGACTCACTAAAAGCAGAGGCTCATCTGATCGAAGCCAATGTGCGACGTTCCTCGACCAAAATGACACATATCATGTCATGGAGCAGATCCAAGCCATCCAACTGATGGGTCATGTCCATATATATATACCCTTTTGCTAAAAACACATCAAACAGATGATCCTAACCACCAAGTTTTCTGATCCAATCTCACTGTCCATTTGAATCCACCGTGGTTATGGATAGAGTCATCCATCCAGTCAGATTTTCAAATGCAGAAGGACCCACTAAACGGACGGTCTGGATAGCACCATCCAACTCTCTCTTATTAATTAGATTGAAGATGGGTGAGGAGGACACAAAAAAACAACACGTTCGCATACGCCATAACTGACCTTTTTATTTCATATATTTATACTTCTGGGGTCTGATGGAAAATGAAAAGGCAAGGAGGCCATACATGAAAACTACCAAAAGAAATTAAGGTGAGACGAGGAAGAAGACGCAAGAGGATCGTTGTCCACATCATGGGATGGAGAATGCACATGCCTCCCTTCGTACGTGGTGATTACCATACGTGGGTCCTCTGCCAATCGCTCAACTCGCTTCTTCACACGGCAGTTGTCTTGTGTGCACCGATAGTAACTCCTGTCCACATCAATGAAATACCGTTAATTCAAGACCGTTCATCATATGACCACAACATGGCCCACGTCCATATATTCAGTTAAAGGAAAATGTGGATGGGGATTTCTCCCAAGTGGGATTGGATAGTAGTTTATCAGCATCAAACACCAAGGAATGCTGCATGAAAATTTAGAATTTAGGATAGATAGGAATTGAAATCCAAAATTTTAAAGTAGGGACATGTTAGACACTTCTTAAAATCCTGAATTTCGATTTTTACCGGATTTCAAATCTAGGATTTTAATTTCTTTTTAACATTTAGAAGAATGTGAAGTTCTAAGATATAATATTTTCAATCCTCTCCAATTGTTATAAGGGCCTGTTTGGGAGCGTGGATTTGGAACCCCCACGATTAGAAACCCCCTGGATTTGCTATCCTCCCTGTGTATTTGGCACCTTGGAGTGTGAATCAACTTTAATCCAAAAGCACATATTTATGGTATATTTATAGGGGTTTGAATTTAATTACTAAATCAACTTTAATATCTCTAATTAGTGAGATATGTAATTTTTGACACAATGGTTGTGATAAGCCCGCTGAAATATATGCTTTGCCCGAAAATGATGAAATTCCAAGTCTCGGATGGGCCACAAGCACAAGATCATGTATGAGTGACTAGCCAACGATTTTTACTAGTTGATTTACATGAACAATGTTTGGACGGTGCTGATTTACATGGACAATGTTTGGACGATGCTGATCATCATTAGTGGGCCATGTGCCCAACAGAATGATAGTGTATAGTGACACACATATTACACCTGCAACTATTGAAATGATTTTAAGTTTAATCCAAGATCGCACAGTCGATTACAAACCCCCTCAAAGAGGAGATTGGAAACCCTCTGGATTTGAAACCCCTAGTTGCTTTTTGCTGCCAAACAACCAGGGGATTTAAAACCCCCTCTAATCCCCTCCAATCGACCCCTAACTGATGTCTTTTGCTTTCTTTAGGAGTTAAGAAAACAAAAAATTTCGAACCCTAGATTTCAAATCTTGAACTTTTTGTAATTCACAGCTTGAATTTTTATAATCCTAGAATTTAAAAATTATATTAACTTAGATTTTGATTTTAAGTATTCTTGAAATTATTTTGTTTATATTCATCGAATAATAAATGTTATGAGTTAAATCATCTCAAATACTTTAACATGACATAGAATGCAACATATAAAAAAAAAAATCATCACACTAAATTCATTATAAGATAACTAAAAAAAACAGACAATCTTAAAAATTGAGAAGCCTACAAAAATAAGCCTACTAAATTTATAAGTTAAACAAAAACTCAACTTTTTTGGGCAGTGGTCAATTTTTCTACAGTGTGACCCACATAATGGTTACGTAAGCTTAATTTTAATAGCATATCACATCATGATGCGAATACTAGTGAATGTAGCCGATGTGTACATGACCATGAATACCTTAAAGAGGAGCAGATGATAATTAAGATACTTGAAAATGATTGAAAATCCTCAATTTACAACTTACTTTTTAAAAAAGGTTTTAGCATAGTGCAAATATCCTAAATTTAAAATCTAGTTGAAATTGAAATCCATATTTTTTAAGGTTGTCAAACAACATGTAATTTACAAATTTTGAATTTCAATTCCCAACTGTTAAAAATTTTTGAATTTTTAAGGGTGCCAAATAATCCCTTAAATTATTTACACCATTAGATGTTTTCACTTGCATTTGCACTATAATAATAGTATATTATAAAAATCAAGTTCATACAATCATTATGTAGAATTTATTATAGAAAAATTGACAATCACCTAAAAAAAAATATAAAATTTTATTACATTTATAAATTTAATAAGCTTACTTGTGTAGGTCGCCTAAAGTTTCTAATTACCTTATTTTTGGACTATTGCTCTTTTATAACGAGCTATAATGGTTTTCTTCTATATTACACGTCCATAACATGCATATAATGTTGGAATCTTTAAGGCCATTTAACTTATCAAATTCATATATATATATACACACAAAAATTAATTTTAAGAATTTTCATAGTTAATATCTAAGCTTCTAAGCACAAATTTTAAAATTCAGGATTTTGAAAATTCATGCTACCAAATACAATTAAAACTATAATATTTGAAATCCCGGGCATCAAACCCTTGTTCTCAAAAGACCTATATAAATGAGTGTTATAAATATACAAGGATGTCTCTCTCCTAATTCAACTAAAATTAGAAAATTTTTCTAAAATAGTAGAGCTTACTAAAATAGTAAAAATATATCAAAACCTATCTAGGAAATAATCCTTAAATAACTTGAAATTTTTTTAAACCATACCTAGACTCCTAAAACCTTAAAAAATATCAAAAACCTAAATACTAAAATATTAAAATTTTACTTTCAACTCAAATTTACCAAGCAATTGAACTTTCCAACACCAGATTATACCCACAAATCTTAAAACCAATAACAAAATCATGGCCGTCCATTTTTCCCCTCCAAACTTCCCAACCCAATTTCTTCCCATTGGATTTTGCACACATGTGCCATGTTGCCACGTACGAAAAAGCTTAAGGGTGGAACCCACAGGACTAAGAGCCTGTTGCGTGTACATGTGAGAAGGACGTGAATGAGACCGTGAACCACCCACACCGAAAGTTCGGTGCATGACGTCTCACACGGGACAAACACACACGGAAAAGACGGGAGTCACGTGACCATGACACGTGACATAAGATGAGGTGCTCGGCTTTCTGATTACCTATTGGGCCTCATCAATCATAAGGGTGGGCCCATGTAGGCCCAGTTCAATTGCAGCACGTACGGTGCATGTGTGGTGCATCACATGTTAATTACTACCTCGTGCCAGGTGGCACCATAAGATCCTTCAATTTCAGGGACCAAAATAATTCAAGTGGTTGGTGGCATGACACACCACCTACCTAATGAAAACATTCAAAAAGTGCTCTTCCAAAACAATGAGTGGCTGTGATTGATCAGGCCCATCATATGGCTTGCAAGCATCACAGGTTCTCCTTTATGCCTTTCTATCAGCTTACCTGTTGCATGAGCTTGATAAGCCCACACGCTTACAAGTCAGCTAATTCACACGCCACCAGCATGGCCCACATGTGCAATATCCAAGCCATCCATCACAAGGATACCAATATATACATTCCCTATCATGAGAATAGGTCATTATTAACTGAAGAAATGTACGGCTGTGAAAAAATCAGCTGAAGTTTTCTATCTCGTCAATTTAAATTCAAAATAAATGCACACCTACTCAATGGACCACCTCTATCTTCGGCAAGTAATATTTACTCGGTGAGGTCCACATGATGGACGGCTTGGATATTTCAGATACCTGCCATGATGGTATATGTGGTGGCGTGTGCGTTAGCTGAGTTGCACATGCGTGTGGGCTTAATAACGGGCTGTGTCGTCATTATTTTCAGGGAGGGAGGAAAACAAGAAAACTCGGGCAGAGTGTGATGGTTGATAAGTAGGCGCTAGAAAATGTACGTTGAGGGTATAAGTTAAATCAAACCGTCCAAATGTCCGTCCCCAACTTGAATGGTTGAAGTTATAAATCAAAATTTCGATCGATTGATTACTATTTATTGGACGGTTGAAACAAGAAATAGCCAACAGTTCAGATTCCACAAACAAGACTCCATAAATCAAAGATAAAACTTATACAACCAATGAGATGATAATATATCTAGAGTGGGTCCCACGATCCTGACAGCTAAATTTGAGTGTATGCGCATCATCAATCACAGTCCGCCAGAGTATCAAGTAACTCCGTAATGCCATTTAAAACGTAAAGATATGCTTTTGGTGTGGAATTTGGAAGTAACGTAAACATAGAATGATAGGCAATGCCCGTATAGCTATGAATTGACATGATTTGATTGGACCGGCAGGATATGGTTAGAGATAAACCAAACAACTTTTAAACATATTTTGTGTGAGCCCATCTGGAAGCCTGCTATTGGGAAGTAGATTGCCCACGTCCCATGCACATGTTTATACTTATGCCTGGGGTTGGGTGGGATGCGACAGAGATGTAAGAGACAAATCCACTCCCTCCATTTGTTTTGAAAGATCAAAAGAAAATAGGGTTATGGAATTCAAGATGATCAAAAACTCAGTTGGCCACACCAAATAAAACAGTGGGAAGGGAAACATCTGCCATTGAAACCTTCATAGAGTTGGCCATGATGTTTATGTGCCATTTAAATGGTTCACAGGGTTATTACTACTCAGATAACCTGTGGGCATAAATATCATCTTAATATAAAACTTTTGTCACTCCCAAGCATTCAATCCTGTAAACTCTTTATTGTTTTATGTGATGCGGCTCATTTGAGTTTTAGACCTGCATTATTTTGTGTGACATGTCCCATCCCAGTTTTGGATCTGCCTTATTTTTAAAATTATATCGAGTGTGGAGTGGCAAAACAAATGGATAAAGTGGATTTATCATGGGCATCTCTGTGGGCCCACATAGCTTGAGCACATGAATACCACGGGTAATCTACTGCCCTACTGTCTAACCAAATCCTATCGCGTCGTGGCATGGGCAAAGACAATACCCAATTGGTGGCTTTGTTCGGATAATTGAAATAGGACACGGATTGTGTCGTGGCCTTGACATCAAATGTCTGTAGTAACCTGATGTGATGGGATTTGATTGGGCCACCTACTGTTGTTGGTGATGGGGCTAGACTTGACGACTTTCAAACAAGGGGTTGGATCCAATGTGGTGGATGGGATCTATGTCTATGGGCCCCACTATATGTGCCTTATATCTATCCTGTCCATTCCTTTTGTAAACTCATTTTAGTACCTGATATAAAAATGAAGCATATCTAAATCTCAAGTGAACCATGATATAAGAAACAATGGTAACTGATTATTAAAAACTTCTCATTGGCTACAAAAGTTTTGGATCAAGCTAATATTTGTGTGGTCTCTTCATCTAGGTATTTGTGAACTTATCAACAGGTTGGATGGCAAATAAACATTCTAGTGCCCCCGTAAAGTTTTTAATGGTGGGGATTCAATCACAAATATTTCTAAGGTATGGTCCATCTAAGATTTGGATGTGCTTCATTCTTTTTGGATCATGCCCTAAAATGAGCTGTCAAAATGAATGGATGGTGCAGACATAATGTAAATACATCATAGTAGGCCCCACAGTTAGGCCGCTCTTTCAAACATGCTTTTTGTGGCATCAATCTCTGACAGCAACACATGATCTTGTTAAATTTTGCCACGCTGGGTCACAGACATCCGTGGTGGCAGATTAACCATGCAATTCGTCCATTGGACTGGTCATTGCGCCGGAATGGTCATGGCGCGGAACCAGCCATGGTCCATTGCTGCTCTGCTATGTGTGGGTGTGGTTGTATAGCTAGTCATTCCGGACTCTCAATATGGATGGCTCTACCTGGCCGTTAATTTGTGGCCATTAAAATGAACGGTGAACATCAACGTCGGCAATCTCTCTTTTAGGATTGTCCAATAAGGGTGCATCTTCTAATATGGTCCATCTAAAGTAGGAATGGCATATTGGACGGCAAGGATTTATCTAGTTTGCAGCCACGTGAGTGGCAACAAACCATCAAGGGTCCTAGCCAGGATGGATTGTAAAGTCACTACTTTCCAAAACCGCTGAAGGTTTTGTGGGTGACCTAGACCAATGGACCACATGGATGGTGCCTGTGGATATTTCTGTGGATATTTCTCGCGTTGGTAATATCTGGGCCGTTGGAGGAGTAGCCTGGCCTTCACACGTGGGGTGTTTAGGCATGCACACGTACCACGGGTAATGAATGTGTCATGTGTGGCCTAGTGGAATGTCACAAATGATGAGTGTTCCTTAAAGGCTGGATCAGATTCCATCAAGACTTGAAAAGAGCATAACGCAACTTGCTAAAACTTGGAAATAATTAGCAAAAAATAAAAATAAAAATCAATAGAACTCAACTTCCCAAGACTTTACAATATTTATATATTATCTAATTTTCAATATTCCAAACAAGTCATAATTGTGAGAATTTAATACGGAATTGCAAGGATCGAAGGGTGCATAAAGATGGAAATTGAGAAATCCAAATTAAAATTCATACCAAATTGAGAAGATATTATTGTAGGTACTTCGCTATAGTTTTCTACACCTTATACCCTTTAGAAAAGTATTGGGATGAGAAAATAGCTCCATACGTGTGTAGGCTTCGGATCCAGTTTTATTTTTATAGTTATTAAGGTTGAGGAGTTTATAACCCATTGAAACTCCTCTTACTAAAACACTGTATGTAACACAACTATAGCGTATCACCCCTATGGTATTCTAGATTAATCACAACTTGAGTGGGGTTCATCAATATGCCCAATCACATTATCAGTAAAGCCGATTTTTTTTATTTTTTTTTTTCTATTAAATTTTCTTCTTTAGTTTATGTGTGTGTTTTACTTTTTAAACCTTGGTACTTTTCTGTGAAGTTGAGGCTCTCTCTCTCTCTCTCTCTGGCAAGGATTGATATGTTGATGTTATAAATTCACAAACCCAATTAGTAAATAATTGTTGGAGTATATAAATATTGTCTTTAATAGATTAGGCTACTGATATCTTAAAAGATAAAAAGAACCACTTAAAGTTAAAAATAATAATCAGACAATGTTTGATTAAGCAATGAAAAGTGGAAATAATTTTTCCTTGGTTAATATTTTAACAAAAAAGCCTAAAAATGGTTATTATTTTAATCTTATAATAAGTTGCTCAGAGACAATAAGATTTTTTGTAATGGTTCATAAAAAGTTGAAATTAATAATAATAATTTTAACTTAAATTACATAAATTTTTAACTCTATTTGGTAAAGGCATATATTAATATGGAACAACTTTAAACTCTGTTTCGAAAATAATATGTTATTCTAAAATTGAAATTAAATGTACAAAATATTGTTTGTCAGGAATTCATGAATTAAATAACTAAAATATCATTTCATTGTTTTATATTGGTTTATGATTCATCCAAAACTAGGTTCACTATTTAGATGGTTTGATTTTAGTACAACTTCTTATGTGTTTGGTTTATGATTCATCCACTATTTGAATGGTTTGATTTTGAGTGAAAGATTTCTAGTATATAGTTGTGGTAAGGGTGGCAATAGGTAGGATGGCCTAATGAGCCTGGTTGAGCTTTGTATTAGGCCGTGGACCTTTTAGCTTGGCCCGTGTGCCAGGCTTGGGCCTGACATGCATGACATGATCAATTTTTGGGGCCAAGCTTGGGCTCAAATCATATTAGCCCAACCTGGTCAAGCCCTGGCTGGCTTGACCCAGCTTCATATGTATGTCTTCTATAGTGCAAATATAATTCTAATATTAATTTTAATCCTTTTAAGTGTTTTTTTTTGGTGTATATGTGAACTACTTTATCAGTAGATAGATTAAGAAGGTTCATTTAAGAATTAAGGATTTTATCAATTTTAGGGTTGGGTTGGCTCGGCTTGGGACCAACTAATTTTTTTGGGTGCTAGGCCCTTGTTGGGCTTTGACAGAGCTTAGGCAAAAGGCCTGAACACTTGAGCTGGGCTAGGTCTGGTTCAAACCAAACCCAATTGCCCCCTTGTGTATTGTCCAAACCCAACCCAATTGCCACCTTTACTAGTGTATTTAAGAAAGAGGGAGAGAGATATATAAAATTGGTTAAAAAGAAAAACCATTATTATAGGATTTAATTAAAAAAAACCATTTTTTGCGGCTTTAGCTTTTTTTTGTTAAAAAATTAACTAGGGAAAAACTTTTCCACTTTTCATTGCTCAACCAAACATGGTTAAAAAAGAGTTAATTGGTACGTGTGTGTGTGTGTGTGTGTGTGTGTGTCTGTGTGTCTGTGTGTGTGTGTATCCAAACAATCTCCAATAGTGGTTTTTATTTTTAAGAACTTTTATCTCTCTCCCTCTCCTCTCCCTTAAATGCACGAGTAAGAGTAATAATTTGTAGGTTTGGGCTAACCCGTCTTAAGGCCTAAGGTCCTACGCCTAAGTTGCACCCATGCTTAGCATTGCCTTGCATAGATGGCCCAAGCTCAAGAAAATTAGTTGGGCTTAGGTCCAACCAAACTTTACCCGAAAATGGATACAATTCTTATTTCCTAACTAAATGTTCCTAATCTACTTGTTGATCAACTGGTCCACATATATAAAAAATACTTAAAAGGACTACAATGACGTGAGCCAAGCTTGGCTCAGAAAATTGATCATATTAGCTCGAGCTTGGGACATGGGCCAAGCTAATAGGTCCCAGCCTCTAAAGTTGAGTCAACCTGGTCGGGCCACTCGGCCCATTGCCACCCTTACCCACAGCCACTCATATGAGATAGGCAACTCGAAATTAAACAATCCAACTTGTGGACCTCATTTTAAATAGATCATAAACCAAACAAATGAGAAATATGTAAATCAAATTAAACTGTTCAAATATTGGGCCTACTTTGGATGTATCATAAACCAACATAAAATAGTGAAAACAATATTTACTTGTTAGATAAGTGGATGCTGGATGGGTGATGCTTTGTACATTTAATTTCAATTTCAGAATAACACATTATTTTTAAAATAGAGTTTAAATTTTTTCTATATCAGTACATATGTATACCAATTTGAATTAAAAGTTTGTTCAGAACTAAACTATTATTTAGCTCCAGCATTTCTCTATTACTATAACATAAATTTTTTATTGTATCCAAACAATCCCTAAAATCGATTAAATTTAACCTAATTTATTCATTCTATCCTAATCTATTCTCAAGAAGCATAGTTTAACGACTCAAAAATTAAACATGCCTCAACATCCAACCAGGTTGCTTGACTCAAAAATGAGAAGAACCGTAAGCTGACTTGACATTTTAATGTCTAAATAAAAAAATATTTGAAGAAGTAATGAATAATTAAAATTGCAATTATGGTAAATATATAAAAGAGACCTCCGCTCGTGGAAGGTGACCGTATAGTGCTTTTAGTGATGAAGTCAGGAGTTCAAGACTCAGTTCTAGACTAGGCTCGAAATCTCATTGAGTCGAGTTGACTCAGCCAATTTCCTAGTCGAGCCACCAGGTTCTAGATACCTTAAACGTTCTTAACCTTCTTGGCTAACTCACTTGGATGGTTAGATGGTTTAATTTAAGTTAGTGTATGCCATTGTACAAGTTATGATGGCCCGTGTATTGAGGGTCACTCTCTGTCAGAGTATAAACTAACCACTAGTGTTTTAGTTAGGTTAGGGTGGATGAAAATCCCATAGATCGAATAGCTCTAAGTTATACATCTATAATCTATGAAAATTAAGATTTTATGATCTGATCAATTGTCGGTCCACCCATTCAGATGATTCTAGCCATCCATTAAATTCACATTTATCCAGACTGGGTCGTAGAATATTCTTACTTTTGAAAGCAACTGACAGCGTTCGCATGGGACCACTGTGACTTTTGGCTAATGCACCATTCAGTGGGGATGGTTTGCCTTTAGTCACTTGAATGCCACGCGTAAAATGAGTACGTGCATGTAGACATTCAATAGGGAGGTGTAGATGCCCAGAACCCAAAATAAGCTGGTCCACTCATCACATCCAAAATAAGCTGGTCCACTCGTCATGTGATCCTGCAAAATGTTAGATACGGGTGTACAACTTCGCCAAGTTTTCTTCAGCCGTCCATTTGTCTCAAAGCAGTGGGCTCGCCCAAGTCATGGCCCAGTAGTCCACATGGTGGGTCCCACCTGTCCACACTAAATATGCAACAGGACACCACTTTTTTCTAACCTAGCCCAAGAACAAGGGACCCATCTCTAGCAGTGTACGAGCCACCAATCAAATCTCACCACGTCACAACACCATTATAGTGAGTTTCTCACTGCCTAATCCACGTCCAAGAAAAGATGGAGATGAAAATGCCCACCGTTGAAACCTTTCCCGTCCACCGTGATGTTTACATGCCATCAAATCACATTCACAAGGTAAACCCTACTAGTATGGAAAGGAAAAGAGAAAAAAATAAAATAAAAATCAGCCAGATCAAAAACTTATCTGACCCTAAGAAGGTTTCAACGGCAGGCATTCAATCCCCATGTTTCTTGTACGGTGGTCCGCCTAAATATTGATCTCCAATTCAAATTAAGGCTCATATCATAAAATACGCAGGTGAAACTGATGAACGGAGTGGATATAACACAAACATCACGGTGGGTCCCACAAAGCTTGGGGTTGCAGTCATGTAACCCCAGGTTACATGCAAGCTGCGTCCTTCCATGAGCCTGCAGGTGGTCTTCCCTGCACGCGCGCGTGGGCTCAGTAAATTTCCCACTAGTGGTATGGAATGATTCCTCTGAATTAGAACTGCAGAGCTTAAAATGAGCTGGCTCCTACCTCTCAGGTAGTGGGCCCCACCATTACTGATGTTTGATCGTGAATGGTGTGGATACCTGTCCACAAGCTGTAAAACAGATTATGGGAAGCTGAAACTGATTAGACACATCACTTTTTAAGTCTCCCACTCTCTTATCTTCAACCCTATGGTGAAAAGCTAGTGGGAATCCCATGTGCAGTTGCCCGGCACACATGCCTTCCACCACTCCTCAGACGATTCGCGCGTGTAGATTTCAAATATGGGATTCACACAAACTTGTGTGATAACAATGGAACCCACCAAGTGGGGTCCACCAATATCATGAATCATATATCACCCATCACATGGGCCACACAAAAATGGGTGTTTAGAGTAAAGATGATCAATGGCTGTGAACTCGGCTCAGCTGATGAGTGGACCGTGATTCTTGGGTTTAGGGCATGTTTTCAGGTCCCCTGCTTGATAAACGGGCTGGATCCCACACAAGCGTGCTACATTGGCATGTGTGCTGCGATTCACCTCTCCTAGGAATTTCTCATATGGAAATGGTGTTTTGGACGGCTACAATTCATGTCAAAGTAGTGGACTTGTGACTCGGCATTGACTCGGCACCAAAATTCAAAATTTTGACTTAGGGTTCCGTCCTAAGTAACTTTAACGTGACTGGGGATGAGTTATGATGTCGACACATGATAGAAATAGAGCCCTCTCTTCATGGTACACGTGTTTACATGTGGACCACCTAGTGGGCTCCATCCAGGATGACTCTTGGTTTAAGAACCACACCCATATGATGATCCCAACCATCACTTCAAACCATCTCCATTTCTCGTATTGGCTTCTTAAGATATATAGCTGATTTGGATGGCTAAAATGGTCTAATCAATATGGTTTGAAGGTCTTTGAAAGTGGTCCCAGTTTCACACATGCACTTGCCACATGAATGGCTCAGATTGTGCTTCTATCATCTAAGCATGATAGAAGTACATCTTGGGACAGTGGCACTACAAACCATAGTTGCAAAACTCACTAGTTTCATTAGAGAAAGGCAAGATTACTCTTACCAACACACCACGTGATGTGCACCTATTTAGTTTTTCATTTTAGATGTTTTACCTAACCATTCCAAATAAATAATAATTACTAGCCTAAATACTTATAGTTTAACCTTTAAATTTTAAGTCAAATCAGGTAAAGACTCATCAAGTCTTCAGGCCCACCCGACCCCACTCTCGACTTTGAGTCGAGTTTTTAAACTATGGGTTTGAGTTTGTTTTGAAGTGTTAGAATATTAGGATGTCTATGTGCAAATGTAGAGTTGTACATACTATTTGTTAAGATCTCTACTTCTCGCTACCAAGCTTATAAAGTACATAGGATAGGTTTTTTATTTTTATTTTTTGTTGAAGTAGACAAAGGTGAGACAACACCATTTATACGGTTTCTTCAACGTAATACCTTGTGATTAACAAAAAGAGCTTTTGCATAGTCCTTTCCAGGGGTGGATGAAGGCCTTCTTTAGCTAGGTGTAATATCTATGTTCATTCAATATATACCTCGTGGCACTGAACCGCCTTCTGTGAAAAGAAAAAAAAAGTTTTGAAGAACAAGGTCTCATTAAATTCCAAGCCCAAGTGGACATTTGGGATTTTAAATTAAAAAAAAAAAAACCTTGAATTGTAGTTAATAGAATTGTTAGGATTCTTTGAATCTTGCTTTCATTTCACTATTTCTGTAGACCAAATGGGCTTCTTGAGAGGCTAACTGACACTAATTGATGATAAATAATCCTGTGGAAGCTCTTATAATATCTTAAATGGAACGCTCTGAGCTTATGATACAACTAGCACTATCACACCTCAGGCATTAGCTAAGTTGTGAATATTACACCAAGTCAACTCATGCCGACCAGAATGGAATCAAGCTCTGACCTTATGATACAAAACTAGCACTATTACACCTAAGGCATTAGCTATGTTGTGAATATTACACTGAGTCAACTCGTGCCGACAAGAATGGAATCAAAGCTCGTCTGGGAGTGCGACTTCCTTGGAACAAAATTATTCTGGCTTAGTTGAAAAGTTCTGACTCAATCCCATCATATACACGCATTACTGAGTCAATATCAGACTGTTTTTGAACAGTGGATAGTCTCCTATACTAGGAAGAGTAAGCAGTGCCCTCTCACACTTCCAATCAAGCACACAGGGAAGATGATCATACACAATGGAAAACAATGAAGTGAAGACACTTGTAAGTTGATGGGGTCAATAAAAAGATGAACTTGTCAGAATGGGCCACATGTGGGGCCCACTTCTGAATTTGAGTAGGTACAACTTTTCTGAAGATAAGAGATGTTTTATTTTTGGAATATATTTCATAAGGTAGCTTTATTTATTTTTGGTAATTTTCCTATAAATTAAGAGAAGAAGAATATATATGGCACTCTCTAAAACCTTAAAGATGAAGTTAACTTTGAAAATCCCACAATAGACTCTTTTGAGAAAGAGAAAAATTGACAAGTTTGCTGCCCTTACAAATTCTAGGTGAAGTGTCATGTGCAATGCATGTACAAAGATGATGGGAGAGAATGAAAATGTGGGAGAAATGGGAAAGGAAAGGAAGAAAAAAAAAGGAGAATTTGTAGGAAATCTGTGGGCTATGGACAAAAAGAGAGAGATAAGGCGCTCAAGGATTCAATGGTGGGCAACCTATCTTCACGTTTTACTATGTTGTGGCCTACTTGACCTTTCGACTTACTTCATTTTTTGGGCTGATGTTCAAACATGTGCCAGTACAACAGATGTGCGGCATGGATTTCGTACAATTACCACAGTGGACCCTATAGAACCTTTATTATACAGCCTCCCTTATGCTTAGCCCAAGCTACATGCAAAGAGAAGTTTGAGCGGGCTACTAGCATTCAAGAATTAATATGATAAAAATACTTAGTTATGATTAAAATTTACACTATTTAAAGGCTTTTTACGAAAGAAATTTGAATTTTACGTTAGAGAACAATCACATTTTCTAATTCTCAAAATACCTCAACTTCATTTAAAATTCAAAGTTTCTCAAACTAACTGTAGGTGTGAAAATGTCCAAAAGCTGCTCACATTATATGTAATAAAGATATATCATAGGGAGAGAATTGGTATCTAATGAGATGTCATCATGAAAGGCATGTCGGATGCCTATTGTCTTCCAGTGGCTTGATCTCCTACTTTTGACAATGAAAAAGCTTTAACACTTTTATGAATATATCTTTGCTGAAATATTCAATAGGTTTTAGTACTCAATGACAACCTGATGGGTGACATTGTGTAATCATTTACCTGGTTTTTGTTTCTCAATAATGACCAAACTGACCATAAGCACCAGAACCCTGAGACTCAAGATGAGTTGAGAGCATGGTTTTAAGACTTGGGTACAACCTGTCTAAGCCGACTCGGGCTTGGTTGAGTTCAATATGGCTCAATACAGTGTCCCAAAAGCCTGGGTGGGCTCAGGCTGACTTGTACAAGTCATTACAGACGAAAGCAATACGTCAAATCAGGCCAAGTGACTCTTTTGGCTCAGAATTTCTACAATGTCCTAGATTAATTACTCCCTCACTGGAGGTCTTTGTAAAGGATCATAGCTTTGGCAGACTGATGCATTTCCTAGGATGTAAAACCCCTTATTGCTTACATTCAAGAGGCCAGGTAAATGTGATCCATTAAAACCTTGCCATAGTACAATATGCTTGTGGTGCGTATTTGGTTATGAGGAATCTGTGTGGAAAAGAAATTGTTTTTCTGTTATTAGACAACAATTGTTCTTTGACGGAAGATATTAGGTGGCCGTTGTCTAATAAATATGAGTCAATAGAATCTGTATATCAACAAAGTAGAAGGAAATAATAATTATTTTTCACATGTCCATGCACAAGCAATCCAAATATGAGATACATCAAGATGTTCACAGCTTCATATTTTATTTTTGTCACTAGATGAGAGAAGCTGATGATACCAGGCTCACAACTCCTTGGTCACCCACAAGTGGACATGGATATAGACCTTAGATTCCGATCGTGGAATGCAATTTCTTTGAGATTTTCTTTCATTATGATTTCCAAGCAAGATCAGATGGTTAATTGAGTTTGGCAATTTTGTGCAATAAAAAGTAACTTTTGATTGGATATATCAAAGGGCACTGATAGACATGGAGCTTCTCCAACATGTGCCACCCATTTGCAACCTCACAAAGACCTTCACCACCAACAGAGGAGACATTCCTCAGGGAAAGATCCCTGAAGGAAGGACACCCACGAACTATTGTTGAAAGACCCAGACTGGTTTAAATCAAGTTTTAACTTTGGCAATCGGGGGAGATGGTTCTACAATCCAAACCATTTGAGTATTGTGTCCCACCTTGATGGGCTATATGCCTTAATATTTCCTCAGTAAAACAAACTAACCTTTTCATTTTCTGCCTAGAGATAGACATCAAAGAAGAAAGAAATAACAACATTACCATTCAACTGATCAAAAACATCCTACTAAGGTCACTGGTCTGTTCCAATCTAGGATTTTTTTTTTTTTTTGAGAGTTGTCTCTAAGATACCAATTAACATTACCATAGCCCCCATTTGTTAGAATTAGAAATAGGGGGTTACTCACCCCCAACTTGTCTAGTGCAAATCGACTCTGGGTCAAATGAGTAGTTAGAGTCCCCAAGTCTTAAAATCATAGTTGAGACACCAATCTTGAGCATGGAGACCAAGAACTGTTGGTGACTCCACGAAGAGGTTAACCAACTGGAGAAGATTATCCGGAGTTAAGAAAAGAAAAAGAAATAGAACAAAAAGGTCAATCCCATCCTATTGACGACTTGCACATCTATAGCAGTACTTGCTCATTTCATAAAAATGAGCACGGAAATGTAGTTATGCACTATTTCTTTTTGGTAAAATAAGTGGTTTTGGTGATCTTTTAATTGTAGAAGAAACGTAAGTGTTCTTCTTTCCCAAAATAACTGCCCCTTATGAGCTAGTAATCCTCTCTCATTTGCATTCTTATTCAAGGAAGTCAGTCCCACGCATCAGGTGATCAGCCCACCTAATCAAGTGCGCGTTCCAGAATAGCCATTCTTTACTTAACTGGACCAATCAAAGGTTGCATGGGCCACTTCTTTTTCCATGTAAGCAGCTAATCTAATATTCGTCCTTTTGCTCCAAACCAATACTCTATAACATGCATTGATACTAAAATGAGAATAAAAAAAATTCCAAGGACTTGTTTGGTATATGCCTGAAAATGGGTTCATGTAATTTTAGTTAATCATAATTATGCATTAGAGAATACCTAATTATGATTAAACAATGAAATTATGTATTAGAGACCATGATCTCTAATACCTAATTATGATTAGCAAAAAATGAGATTTAACTCATTTTCAAGTGTCTATCTAATAGGCCCAAGTATTCTTGTATATATCCCTCATACTTTTTGCCATTTATATTACTCTTATTGAATTACTTAAATATCCAATCCCCCTTATATTTTCATTTTACTTGTATGCCATCCCTATGTAGTTAGTTTCTCTTAACATGCAGTACACTTGCAGTATAATTCCATGTACTATCTTACATATAAAGACTAGAAGTGCATGTGCCTACTACTCATGGCATAGGCCTCAAATCATACACCGCCAAAATATTTTTGTCTGTACTGGATGTGCATGTGCTTGCTACTCATGGCACAAATCAGGATAGCCATCACCCCATATCTATGCCACAAAGATCATGATGACATGTCTGATGCCATTTCATATTACTTAAGCTTCGATGATGATATTTTCATTCTGCTAATATGGTATAACACTAACTCTTGGGCTGATGTAACTAAGCAAATCATGTAATTGAAAATAGCAATAGAGCCAAATAAATAAAGATCAAATGCAGATTTCATATCATTGCAAGAGAATGATGAGATGGTGTGAAGCGAAAGGAAGAGCAAAGTGCCCTTAATTATTATTATTTTGGTTACCTTGGGTGTTGGGTGTTCTTCACCACCTTCTGGCCGTACTTCCTCCACTTGTAGCCATCATCCAAGACGTCCACTTCACTCATGGTCTTGAAGCAGAATCTGGGCTCTCTCACCTTCCTCCTTGCCTTCACTTTCTTCATTTTGATGGAAGCCACAGCTAGATGGTCATCTCCTGCTGATCTCTTGCTGGTCATACCACCATCAATGTCCCCCCATGGCCTGATTCACCAATAATCAAATATAGCTGATTAGAGAGAGAGAGAGAGAGAGTCATGTTGGATTTCTGAAATAGGTCATTAGTGGATTAGATCAATGGAAGAGAAAAGTAGAGGAGAATTTTGGTGAATTTATTAAATGGGCAGTTATTGCATGAGATCAACGAGAGAGAGAGAGAGAGAGAGAGAGAGAGAGAGAGAGAGAGGGTTTTCTTGATGATATATTTTTAAATGCGCGGTTTTTTGCATGAGATCAATATAAGTGAGAGAGAAGGCTCTTTTATGATTTTTTTTTTTTTCCTTCTTTACTCGGGCAGTTTTTTGCATGAGATTGAGAATGAGTGAAAGATAGGGTTTTGTTGATGATTTATTTTAAATGGGCATTTTTCTGCATGAGATCAGTAAGAGTGAGAGAGAAAGCTCTTTTATGATTTAAATGGGATTTTTTTTTTTGTTTTTTGCATGAGAGATATATATATAGAGAGAGGGAGAGAGAGAGAGAGAGAGGAAATTTGGTGAAATTAGGAAAAGGGTGGTTCAAAATCTAATTATTTCCTTTGTTATCATGAGAAAAATCTACAAGGAAGATACTGTAAAGGAGATGTTACCATAGGCTACTAGTTGGTCTTTGCAAAGAAGAGGCTCCAAATTCACATAAACCAAAGGCACCACCACCATCTCTATGTTTTGGAGGAGCCATGGAAGAAAGGCTCTCACTCAAACGGCAAGCAACATCTCCTCCCATTGAAGAAGAAGAGGAAGAAGGGTTGTTAACCGTTTTTACTTGTTGGTAGCCAAATGGAGGCAGAACCCAGCTAGGAGAGGTGTAAAAACCCATGTGAGATGCAACCATGCCCTCTTGATCCTCCAACACGCCCTGGTTGAGCAAAGTTGTAGAAGTAGACATCTCTCTCTCTCTCTCTCTCTCTCTCTCTCTCACAAATACATAGAGAGGGTTTACTTCAGAAGTATGAAAGAATATTAGTGCTGGCTGAAGAATGAAGAAAGACTATATATTATACTGTAACTTCCAAAAAGGACCAAACAACCCCATATCCCTTAGAAAATGACTATCCTTTTGGTTCTTTAGATTTTTGTAATTTAGCACCCCTAGGGCATGTCAACATAATTTTGCAGTCCCACTCTCTCACACGCACAAATACACTCTCACATCTGCAGCACGTGCACTAAACTAACTCTTTTATGAACCCTAAAAATGAAAAGGTTTGATAAATATGAAATGATTTCTCCATATTTTGCATATTAAATAGGAAATGAAAAATAGGTTCCACATCATCTTTCATCGCAAACTGCGCCAAAGTAGGATTCTGTGATATCTGTTTATTTCAAAATTGCTGTGGAAAATAAAAGTGAACACTGTTCCGAAATGAACCCAAAAGCACTTATAATTTTATTTTATTTTTTTTTAACTAAAGAAATTTGGAGTTTCACAATCCTAGTGGCAGCACTACACAAGTACGAACGTACAAAAATTCTTCTGCTAAAACAACATTGCATGGATTGAGATTCTCTCTTTTTCTTTTTCTTTTTTCTTTTCTTTTTAATTTTTTATAAGATACCTATTTAATGTCTCCATATACAGGCATGCTAATTCTCTCTCTCTCTCCCTCTCCCTACCATTTCATCTCTCTCTCACCCATTTCATCGCGCTCTCTCTCTCTCTCTCTCTCTCTCTCTCCAAATTACTCTCTTTTTCTCACCCATTTCATCTCTCTCTCTCTCTCTCCTACCAACCTTTTCGTTTCAAAAACGAATTTTCATTTAATTCATAAGGGGGAAGTAACGAAAAGAATGTTATGATTCGTGGACTTCAGATGAGTACATAATAATAGAAGAGACCTCTCTCTCTCTCTCTCTCTCTCTCTCTCTCTCTCTCTCTCTGTTTTTTTCTTTTTCCTTTTTTCACAGGCCTCAATATCACGCAATGATGATGAATCTTGGGTGCAATCTCTCTCCTTGTGCTTCGGCGGTGAAGATATTATGATAGATGAGGAGCGCCTCTTGACTTTGCTGTAAAGCTCTAAAAAGCTCTCTGCCTTTTTCCCGCCTTTCTCTCTCCCTCTTTACCCTCAAACCATCATAACTCCCTCACTTTTCTTTTCCCTCTCTTTCATCTCTCTCTTCTATATTAATTACCCTCTTATATAATCTTAAATCATTATTCTCACCTTCCCACTTTAATCCCACCCAAGTCATGCATCTAGAATGCATGGGACCTGCTCTTTGTGATCTGAGCCGTTCATTCGTAGATGGTCCACTCCAATCATCCGAATTTTTCGTGCCATGGGCCGTTCACATTCTGTGGACACAAAATGAACACTGACAGTGGGCCTTGATGGAGACTAAGTACCCCACCAACTATGATTAGGATGCTTTTGTAAGCTATGATCCCATATGGTCATGGTTCCGCAATTGATTTAACCCGACTCGGGTCAGTCCTAACTTGACTCGTAGCTGAACGAGTTGAGACGAGTCGCCGAGTCAAGTAACCATGCATGGGAATTCCTCTTTTTACATGGGTGGGACCATCTATGGCCTGAAACGAATTCTGGTTGGATGATCACAGCCATCCAATTCAGAGCTTACAAAGTGAATGATAGTCTTGCGCGCCGTCCATTTTCCAAGCCCTTAATCACATGGTCGTGTGAGCATTCGACCAGGACAATTTCAAGGACATTTGAAGTTTGCACCACACGTCCTAACATCAACATCTCTTGGCGTAAAAAATGGGGAAAGCCCACTTGCTGGGTGGGGCGCAGTCGAGATAACTTTCTTAGTCATTTTTTAGGTGGCAACGAAAGAGGCCCTTAATAGACGAACACAATCACATATAATCTTAGCCATTGAAGTATCAGTGGGGCATTTGTGGCACTTGGGCCGTCCAGATGGCATAGTGGGTTAAGCGTATGGAGTCTTCCATGCATTTAGTTGCATTTGAACTCGTTGGCATCCACATCACCTATTTGGACCATCCATCATTTCCAGTCCACTCTTCATCACCTTGAAAAAATGATGCTGATTGGATGATCCAAACCTTCCAGTCAGTGGAGTAAAATTGGATAAGTCAGATTATTTTTAAAAATAGGCTCAGTCAGTTGTCGAAAAAACGCCAACACTTGATCGATGTTATCGAGACCAAAACATAAAAAAAAATTAAAATAAAAAATAAAAAATGCCAAATCAAATCAAGAAACAAGAGGTACAAGGATTTATGTTGTTCGATAATATACCTACTCGACAGTGCAGGAACAAAGAGCTTTCGATTTCACTAAAAGCAAAAGAAATCGAATTATAAGACTTACCTCTCTCCCACCCATACAAGAAATACTCCGGAAAATAAGTAATTTTGAATAGAATAACCCTATCTACCAAAGGCATTCCTCATGTATAGACTACAACACTATGTGACGGAGGAAATCCAAAATAAAAGAGAACTAAGGAAAAGAAGAAGAAGAATAAGAAATAGGCTTCACCATAGGTCAACCATATGCACAAGAGATGGAGTGAGAGAGAGAGAGAGAGAGAGAGAGAGAGAGATGTCTCCTACTAGGACATGTCACAACCATGAGGTGCATCTCCACTGCCTCAAGATTCTTTAACTTAAAGACTATTTTATATAAGAGTGCGAAAAACATTCATAATAATAACTGTCCACATCACAAATCATTAGAAAATAACAAGCTCAAGAGAAGTCCCGCACTAAACAGACTTCTCCCTTGCAATAGGCTTCGTAAGCAAATCTATTATGTTGTCGCTAGTGTGAATATTCCGCAATGAGATCTAACCTCCTTCCACCATGTCACAAATAATGTGATGCTGAACATCGATGTGCTTGATTCGAGCATGAAATATTGGATTATTCACTAAATGTAATGCATTTTAACTATCACAGTGAATCACAACAACTTTTTGCTTGAATTTTAATTCTTCTAGCAATATCTTCGACCAAATAGCTTTCTTACATGCTTGTGTAACTGATATGTATTCTACTTCTGTAGTAGACAAGACCACCATTGATTGCAATTTCGACATTCAACTAACTATACCGTTGGCCAAAGAGAAAATATAACGTGCAGTAGATATTCTTTCCCCTACATAATCTACATCCACCAACCCAACTAAATCTAAAATTTGATAACTATAATAAATAATTAATCGCTTCAAAAGTACAATTCAAGTGACAAAGGATTCACTTAGCAACAATCTAATATTCTCTACTTGGGTTTACCATGTATTTATTGACTGCTCCCACTGCTTATACAATGTTTGATTTAGTGCACACCATTAATAAAATATTTAGTTTTAATCATATAAATTCATTCATTAAGATTTCTCTGCAAAAAAAAAATATTTTTTACATTTAACTACTCAAGTTATAAGTCAAGCACTGCTGCCATATTTAACATAATACGGATAATACTTAAATGGACAATAAGAAATAAAATTTCATTAAAGTAAATACCTAATTTTTGAAAAAAAAAATACTTGATTTTTTTTTTTTTGTGCATCAATTTTACCAATAATAGAATTTTGCATCTTTTAACATTCCCATTATTATCTTTTTTCAGCTTGTAAACCCATCTGTAACTAATGGCTTTTCGTCTTTTAGTTAATTCAACTAATTCTCAAATCTTATTCTTATGCAGAGCTTTCATCTCCTCTTCCATGGACACTCTTCATTGATTAACATTCACAGATTCACATGCTTATCTATATGAACAAGACTCGCGCTCTTTTGTCATGTAAGCGTAAGTCGTAACATAATTCTTAAGACAAATAGAAGGTTTTATACCTCTTTTTGATCGACCTTGATCACTTTGAGTTTCAACACTTGATATCTTATCTGCATGCTCTTCAGATTCATCTTTAACGATATCATCAACTTGTTAATCATCAAAATTAGTAGGCTGATTTTGAACATCGCTTAAAGATTCCGATTCAATTATTTATCGTTACACTGAGTTCGGCAATTATATATCTTTCTGTAATGAATCTTTATTAAAAACCACATCTTGGCTAATCACTAACTTGTGGGCAGTAGAGTCTCATAATCTATACCCTTTTATTCCATTCACATAGTAAAAAATATATATTTTTTAAACCCCACATTCACCTTAGTCATGTGCTCTTTGAAAATACATACATAAGCTTCATAACTAAAACTACGAAGGAATGAATAATAACAAGTTTTTCATACCATACCTCTTTAGGGGTATTACAATCAAGTACAGTTGTGCGAGAACGATTTATCAAGTAATAAGTTGTATTAATGGATTCCGCCCAAAAATACTACTCAAGTCTAGCCAAACTTAGCATGATCTTAGCATTATCCATAAGTGTACAGTTTATACGTTCTGCAACTTCATTTTGTTGTGGAGTACCATGGACCGTTTAGTGCCTCTCAATGCCATGCTCATTGCAAAAAATCCTTAAATTCTTTTGAGGTGTATTCTCCTTCATTATCAGTTCTCAGTCACTTAATTTTCTTCCCCTTTTGATTTTCAACCAATGCTTTAAACTTGGTAAAGTAAGTAAAAACATCACTTTTCCTTTTCAACATGTAAACCCATACTTTTATGAAGAAATTGTTAATAAAGAAAATAAAATACTTCGAACCTCCTAAGGATTCGATTGAAGCCTCCCAAATATTAGAACTAATAAGATTTAAAACATCATTACTTTTAGCAGTGGATGAGGGAAAACGAGCTCTATGGGGCTTTTTAAATAGGCAGTTAGTACAAACATTTAAATTAATAGACTTTAAACTTACTCATATGGCTCAACTGCTTACGCCAGATTATAGCAAAGTTTGTCACGATATTGACAACAATAGCATTGGCAACCACAATATCTCCAATCAAACAATATAAATTGCCCATTAACTCTCCTTTCACCACCACCATTGTCCATTTTACAATTTTCAATAAACTATTTTATAGCCATCTTCATCGAACTTTTCCAATGACAAAATACTCTTCTACAGGTTCAGTACGTGCTACACACTAGAAATTGTATGTGTGATACCATCAAATATAGTAATTCTGACATCTCCAATCCCCACAATATTACATGTGCTATCATGACACATGTAAACTGGCTTCCATCATATGACTATTATGTGTAAAAACAATATTTGTAGGGAAGTAATATGGAATGAAGTGTCTGAATTTACAATCCATTAATGACTCAAATTCCCTTGTGGATTCACTACAGACAACGCTTCCCCATCCTTGGATGAATTGTCTTTCTCAACTAGATTTTCCTAGGAACCCTTTGAATTCAATGTTTGATTATGCGAATCAGGTTTATAATTTTTTTGATTTGCATTCTTGAGTCTGCAATTTTTACACAAGTAACATTTCTTTCCGCAATTCCAACACTTACCTGTTTTGTGGCCATTTGACTTAGATATTGTCTGATCTCTCCCACCGGTACCCTTCTTAGTAGATCTTCCTTTGACCATCATAGCATCACCAGTAGATTCTCAATACATTTTTCTACGAGACTCTTCGATAAGAAATGTGGACATAGCTTATTCCATATTAAGATCTGGACCATTACCGAGATTCATGATCAAACCATCCTACAAATCTGGCATCGAACAAAGCTGAAGTATGACTTTTTCTTCATCGTTAATTTTCACATCGACCGTTGCCAATCTACTAGGCAGGGTATTAAACCCGTTAAAGGGGTCTTACAAAGTGGACTCTTTCTTCATCTTCAAATTGTATAATTTCTGTTGAAGCAATATCTTGTTCGACATCGATTTTCCTTTAATAAGTTTCACAATTTGTGTCATAAACCTTTTGCAGTGGTTTGATCAGACATGTTTAACAAAACCGACTTATCTAAGCAAGAAGAAGATCTATTATGGCTAATTGATTTTTTTCCTTAAATACATTATCTTTCATCTCTTCAGATTTCTTTTCTTTTCCTTGAATTGCAAGTACACATCCTTCATCGACACCTCGAATCTGATAGAACTCGATCCAGCTATCTGAAACGTAATCGTAAAACAAATGCCAACACTGATATTGTGCTAATATGTTTTTCAACCTTTAGTTCTGATACCAATTGTTGCAGAAAAACACTCACACTTGATCAATGTATGCAAGGTCAAGATACAAAAGAAAATGGTCAAATAAAAGTCAAAAGGGCCAAATCTAATTAAGAGATAAAAAGCACATGAATTTACATGATTCAACAATATGACTACCTCATGGGATAGTAATAAAGAGTTTTCTTCTTCTCTAGAAATAAAGAAAAAGAAAAACATAAGGCTTACATCTCTCCCATCCGCACAAAAAATACTCCAAAAAATGAAATGTTTGAAATTGAACAACCCTCTGTATACTCATGACACTCCTTATACATAGACTATAGTATTGTAATAGATGTCTTAAATCGAGTCTGTTACTGGGTTTGTCGATGCAATCGACAATCTGTTTGATGTCACCTTCGATGGCATCGAACAGTTCTCGATCCCATCGATGTTTTTTGTAGTTTCTTCAATTGGTCACTGGACTAACTAGGCACTTTTTCGATGGCATCAAGAATTTCTGAAAAAATCATGTTTTGTCTATGGATAGTTGAGGTGTTAGTTCGATGCCATCAATAAGCTTTAGATGGCATCGACAGCATTAGTTCAATGCCATCGAAAGGGCTTCGATGACATCGACAGATCTTCGTAGATTTTTCGCAAAGATGTGAAATTGCGGGATTTGTTTCCGATTTCATTTGGGATTCTTTCTAAGGCTATATATATATGGGTGTAAACGGGATTGAGAGGTATTCTAAGTATTTCTAAATTGTCCTAGGGTTTCAAAGGGTGTAGCAAGGGTGAGATTCGAGGTTGTTCGAATTGGGTAAGCTCTTTCTCTTTGTAACACCCTAATCCATACCTCAACTGGTAGACTGAGTGGAGATACCTCATTTCAACACTTGAGGTCTTGGTATCGATCCCTAGTAGGGGTGGCTAACAGTGCGTGTACTGACAGTGGGTGTGTACTAACAAGCTAACTAGAAAAAAAAAGCTCTCTCTTTGTAATTTTTTTTTCATAGTGATCATTTGTCACTTTGTACCATGATTTTTTTCCAAAAGGGTTTTTTTTACATTAAATCGCTGTGTTCTCTTTGTGTTTTCTTGGTCCCATTGGGTTGATATCCTAGATTCATCTCTGTGTGCTTCCGCGGTTTCTCCAATAAGTGGTATCAGAGCTAACGTTGGGGCACAAGCTTGAACATGAAGGATTAGTATCAATGGGAAACTCTAAGTATGATATTGAGAAGTACTCAGGGAAAAATAATTTTAAGTTGTGGAAGGTTAATATGATTAACCTATTAACTAAGCAAGGTGAAGATGGGGCTCTTGAGAAGCGTCAACCATCTATAAGTGATGATGATTAGAATAATTTTGATAAGAATGCCTTATCCTCCATCTGATTGTGTCTCACGGATGAGGTTCTCTATAATATTTTGATGGAGAAAACCGTAGCAAGTTTGTGTGCGAAGTTAGAGGACTTTTATGCTAAAAAGTCCCATGAAAATTGCTTACACTTGAAGCTACAATTGTTCAACTTCAGGATGGCAGAAGATAGAGATGTGGAGGCCCACATCAGTAATTTTAACAAGTTAATTTGTAAGTTGTTGGACATGGAGGAGGTAATCAAAGATGAAGACTAGGCATGTATTTTGTCGAACTCTTTACCAGCCTCATATGAGCAATTCAGGGACTCATTGTGCACTGGAAATTCGTCCTTAAGTGTGGCCACCGTTATCTCATCCTTTCAGGGTAAGGCCATGAGAGCGATAAATGATACCATAGGGGGCTCTTCAGATGGACTGATTATGAGGGACAAATTTTGAGAGAGGTTTAAGATCTTTAAGGTTAAGATCTAAGTCCATAGGCAAGGGCAAAGGTAAGTTAAAGTGCTGAAATTGTAGGATGAGAGGAAACATGAAGAAAGATTGTAGAAATCCTAAATATAAGAGAGAAGACTCTAAGGCTTCGTACAGGGAGATCAACGCTGCCACGTTCAAAGAGTATTCAAGTGGATATGAAGGTGATGTCTTGTCTGTGTCTATGATCGGACACTTATACAATGATCATAGGGATGAGTGGATTCTAAACACAAGGGCATCTTATTATCAATGTTGGTTCACCAGCTACAGAGAGTGTGATGGTGGATAGGTGTTTATGAGCAATGACATTGCCTATAATGTTGTGACTGCTGGTACAGTGCGCATCAAGAAGTTAGATAGGAAAGTGAATACCTTGACTGAGGTGAGGCATTGTAACGCCCTGAAAATCGGGGGTCGAGTAGGAGCCCAACTCCTGAGTTCCAACACATTACTTATACAATATAGATAATGATGATTAAATGTTGTCCGTATTAGTACAATAAACATAAGTGAGATTATACCAAATCAGCATATCATACTCCAGAGACAGTTAAGTTACACAAGTGGAAGACTGTGATAGTTGTATAAAACATATAAATGGATGTGAGTCCCTAGAGTATGAACATGTCACCAGGTCAAATAATTACATGTATAATTCCTAAAATAATAAAATGATAAAATGTGATATCATCTATCCATATCCCTGTAGCCTCGATGCGTAACTCCAGGTCTACATAGACCCGCCAGAGAGTTGCATATAGGAGAACTCCTCATCATCATAAAAGTTAGGCTCCATCTCATAAGCCTCGACGTCACCTGCAACTACAACAGAGTCTGGTTGGTGTTTTAAAACACCGTCTTAGAGTGGGAGTGAGTGATCAACCCAGTGGAGCTATTAGGCAAAGGTTAACATGTTATCAATTCAGTCAAGCAGTAATGATAAAGCAGTACAACACTCATATCCTAAGTACTCTTGTTAATGCAAGAATGGTATGTTGTAATGATGTATGCCCTCGCCTACACTCCCCCAGCGACATCATCTCACGATCGCGCATGACTAACTCCTTAAACGTGCGCTTCCTCACCAAAGCACATACGATGCGGTGCATGGTCGTGTTAGCCAAGTAATTTATTTAAGTTTATTCATACAGCAGATTCGGAAAGTTAAGGTACCTCCCTTTTCATTGTTTACCCAAGCGATGACCCATCTAGGGTCGTCAATCCTAGTTAATCACATACGATAGGCAAGTTCTAGGTCGCTACAGAGAGGCTCGTTACCTCAGTACAGGCCTAGTTTATACTCAAGGTCACTACGGAAAGGCTTGTCACCTTAGCGTAGTCCTAGCGTATACTCGAGGTCACTATGGGAAAGGCTCGTCACCTTAGCGTAGGCCGACAGCTCGAATACAGTGTCCCATACTACCGTATTCGGCTCACGAGTTTGGGTTGCTCACTGGTCACTACGGGAAGGCTTGTCGCCCTAACGTAGGCCGACAGCTCGACCATGGTGTCTCATACCACCATGCCCGACTCATGAGTCTTAGCGGATCGAGGTACCAAGGTTAAACGGATTTTTCATTGGTGAGTTTGGTACCTTAGATTCAAGCAGTAGCATCCATACATAGTGAACATACATTGGGCCAATCGGGTTACTTGACAAGCTCGACTGGTACGAGCGTCCATTGAATTAATCGACATGGAGCGTATAAGCACTCCACGTGGCCTAACCACTGTTGACAATCAGCGTATGACTCGGATTCCTCGAACGTATCCGTCGTGGTTAACCAGTATGGCCACCAATCGTAAACCATTACCGATTGTTTGGACTACATCGTAGCCCCAATCACACTCCAACCAATAGCATTCACATGTGATAATCTAAGACAGCATGTGATAACCAAATCTAAACATAAACTTCATTCGAGCATTTCAACAAACACATACTACACATGTCATCATGCGTAAGCATTTCATCTGTAAATCACATAGTAGTAAAATAAGTTACATAAAGGAAACTGTAGCTATGTATAAGGGGATTGAGAATCTTATCTCAACACCCTCATTAAGTACATTACATCAAGCATTTTCTCATTTAGGCATTTTTATCAAACACTTATACTACACATATTACATACCTGTAATAACTTAGTTAAAACACATATTATAGCAAATCCTTTCACCAAGGAGTTGTCACACAAACAACAATCAGGTATTCCCAAACATCCATCATAACAAGCACAAATCATAATTCCATATTCATTCAAACATTTAAACAAACACATGAAATGCATTATTTTCAACATAGTTCATATATATGTGTAATACGCGGAAACATCGTATCTAAGCATATGTGATAGCAATCGAGTCAGTCATAAATCATTAACTGACTTTGAAAGCCTTGAAAACCATAACCTAAATGTTTATAGTCCACACCTTTCACCAATAGACTCGTAACGAACTCAGTTCGAACACTATGCCTTCATATACAGCACAACGACAACCTATAGCATGAAATAGGTTAGCTATTCCACCATCTGCTCTATTTGAAACAGGTTAGGGTTAGGATTTCTTACCTAAAAATGGAATCAGAATCTCCGGTATAGCGACACGGATGAGGTGATTAAGCACGTGGAGTGGTGTGATCGAATCTCAGCGACAATCCCTAACTCTCTCTCTCTTCTCCTTACTTTCTTCTTCTCTTTTCTCTCTTCTCTTTCCTAGGGTTTAGAAATTCGTATGGAATGGTAGAGAGGGTTTAAGGCCCTTATATAGGCCCAGAACTGATGAGAATGACCCTAGTACCATAGTATACTTAGGTTAGACCCTAAAGTTGGCTGTTTCGGTCCAACGGAGCACATTTGAAGGTCCCTTTTTTGCATACGGTCCTGAGTAAGTCCGCTGATGATGGATCTATGCCAGGATAAGTTTTCGGTCCAATTGGGTTTATAGATCAACCGCGGAGGATCAGTTTCAGTTCAACGGTCACCATTACTCGATCAGGGCCACAAGTATACTGACTGTGTTGGAAATTTTTCCTGATCCGAGGGAGTAGTTGGGTCAGAATCTGACAATCTGAAATCTTAAATTTGGCCTGCAAGCAAACGACTTAATTCACTTAAGTTCCAGTTCATTTCTAAAGATATTCGTCTTTCTCACATACTTCATTCCGGGCTCAAGTTGTGCATTCTGAATACTATTAGGAGTTGATTTCCAAGATGGTCGTCGAGCTCAGTAAGGCGGTCATATCCGTATAGTTTTTGGTAATCGGACTTTTGATGCGCGGTTCAGGTCTGATACGGAGTTTCGTGATGCTCTCGAGAGCAACAGAGTTTTGAGATTGATCTTTCATTTTTAGGTAATGTAGCGTTAGTGATTCTGCTAGTTTTGGGTCTTCTAGTTCGTATTTAAAGTGGTTAGAGTTAATAATCTAGTTTAACACTTAGTTAATTCTCGTCTAATTCCTAAAGAATTTGGTCCTCAGTGATTTTTGCCTGAGGTGGTACTTGGGCCTTTGTACGAATTTTTTCGAGACGTTACAATCTAACCCTCTTAAAGAAAAATTTCATCCTCGAAATTAGTACCTTTTCGTACTCCTCGAGAATCTGAGGGTAGTTCTTGCGGAACTCGGCTTCTGTTTCCCAAGTAGCTTCTTCCTTAGTATGATGTGTCCACAATACCTTCACCAATGGGATAACCTTACTGTGTAGGACCTGCTCCTTCCTATCTAGGATACGCGTCGGACGCAGTACATAAGTAGCATCTTCACTCAACTGTACCTGCTCTCATCTGATAATATGGAAAGGGTCAGGAACGTATTTCTTCAACATCGACACATGAAATACGTTGTGCATGCCTATGAGTGGTGTGGGCAAAGTAAGACGGTAAGCCACCATATCCACTTGATCAAGTATCTGGAATGGGGCAATGAATCTCGGCGTGAGCTTCCCCTTCTTGCTAAACCGAAGGACTCCCTTTATTGGGAAAACTTTTAGGAATACGTGGTCCCCGACCTCAAACTCTAACTGTCGCCGCCTCGTATCGGCGTAACTCTTCTGTCTGCTCTATACTGCAAGAAGTTGATGCCTGATAATGTCGATCTTCTTCGAGGTCACCTGAACTAACTCTGAGCCAATCGATGCCCAGCAATGCGGTGCCCAACAGGGGCGCCCATATAAGGCCTCATAAGGAGCCATGCCAATACTTGTTTGGAAGCTGTTGTTATAAGCGAACTCTACATAAGGAAGACAGTCATCCCAACTAACCTTGAAATTCAGCACACAAGCTCGCAGCATATCTTCCAACACCTGATTCACCCGTTCCGTCTGCCCGTTAGTCTATGGGTAGAACACGGTGCTGAACTTCAGTTTCATACCCATTGCTTCCTAGATACGAGTCCAGAAGATAGACGTGAATCGTGTGTCTCGATCCGACACGATCTCCTTAGGAACTCCATGCAGACGTACTATCTCCTTGATGTACAACCCGGCCAAATCGTCTGCTGAGTTCAAAACCTGAATGGAGAGAAAATTAGCAGATTTCGTCAACCGGTCCACAATCACCCAAATGGAGTTATGTCCCTTCCTCGTCTTCGGTAACCCTGAGATGAAATCCATGGAAATGAAATCCCATTTCCATTCAGCTATGGGCATGGGCTGCAGTAATCCAGGAGGTCAGCGGTGCTCGGCCTTAACCTGCTGGCACGTGAGACAACATGAGACATAGTCTGCTATGTGGGCCTTCATGTTGTCCTACCAGTACGACCTCTTCATGTCTCGATACATCTTTGTACTACCAGGATACATTACCATCCTCGAATTGTGAGCAGCTTCGAGAACTTCTTTCCTCAAGTCAGGAAGGTTTGGGACGCATAGGCAGCCACGATAACGTAAACCCCCATCCGTACTAATTCTCCATTCCAAGTCTGCATCGTCACTAGCTCACTTCTTCAACTCTACTAACCATTCATCGTCGCCCTGAGCCACTATGATTCGGTCATCGATAAGTAGCTGTACACGAATATGTGCGACGCTCTCGAATGGTTCCTCCACCGTAAGCTTCTGGTCAAAATCTCGTAAAAATTCGACCATGTTCCATTCATCAATCATCAGCGAAGTCACAAATATTATAGTCTTTTTGCGGCTCAACGTGTCTGCCACAAGGTTGGCCTTGCCAGGATGGTAAGAGACCTCGAACTTGAAGTCCTTCAAGATTTCTATTCATTGCCGCTGCCTCATATTCAGGTCCCTCTGCGTGAATATGTACCTGAGGCTCTTGTGGTAGCAAAAGAGCTCAAACTCCTCTCCGTAGAGGTAATGTCTCCAGAGCTTCAATGCAAAGATGACGGCTGCTAACTCTAGGTCATGCGTAGGGCAGTTTTCCTCGTGTTTTCTCAACTATCGCGATGCATAGGCATAACTTTGTCCTTCTGCATCAGAACACAACCCAAACCAACACGAGATACGTCGGTGTATATCGTATACTTGACCCCTTGCTCTGGTAATACTAGCACAAGGGCGGACGTCAGCTTGTCCTTCAGCTCCTGAAAAGTTACTTCTGCCTTCTCGTTCCAGGCGAACTTGAGATCTTTCTGAGTCAGCTGAGACAACGGTCTGGTTATCTTGGAAAAATCCCTAATGAATCAACGGTAGTAACCTGCCAGGCCAAGAAAACTCCTCACTTCGGTAATCGAACCAAGCTGCTCCCAGTCCTGAACTACGGCTACCTTAGCAAGGTCCACAGCTATCCCTTCCTTGGACACCACATGTCCCAGGAACTTGACTTCTTCTTTCCAGAAGTCGCACTTCTTATACTATGCAAACAATTGGTTCTTCCTGAGAGTATCAAAGACTGCTTACAGGTGTTCCTCGTGATCTTCCTCACTCTTGGAGTATATCAGGATGTCATCTATAAACATGATGACGAATCGGAATAGATACGGCCAAAACTCCTAGTTCATCAAGTCCATGAACACAGCCAGTGCGTTTATGAGTCCAAACGACATTATAAGGAACTCGTAGTGCCTAAAACTGGTCCTGAAAGCTATCTTTTGCACGTCCTCATCCCTGACGCGTAACTTATGATACCCTGACTGTAAATCGATCTTGGTGAAATACTGCACCCCCTTCAACTGATCAAATAAGTCATCTATCCTAGGCAAAGTATACTTGTTCTTCACCGTCGCTTGGTTCAACCTGCAATAATCAATTCATAATCGCAGAGATCCATCCTTCTTCTTCACAAACAACACAGGTGCTCCTCACGGAGACACGTTAGGTCGTATGAAGCCTGCATCCAACAGATCATCGATCTGTTTCCTTAGTTCCTCCATCTCACACGGAGGCATGCGATACGTGGGTAATGAAATGGGCACCGAACCAAGCACAAGGTCGATAGTAAAATCGATCTCGCGCCGGGGAGGTAATCTAGGTATCGTCCTGAACATGTCTGAAAAATCCTAGACCACTGGCGTGTTCCCCAAGGTTGGACCATCAACATACTCTAACAAGGTAGCATAGCAACTGATGTGGTATTACCAACTAACCTGCACTGGGAATGTAAAGGTTGTGCTCTCAGGTCCGTGGGCTGTCACCACCCTAGTATCACAATCGATCTCTGCCCTCATCTCCGTGAGCCAATCCATACCGAGAATGACGTCATAGTGACACAACGAAGCGACCATCAGGTCAACAAGCACTATTATGCTCCCTAGGTCTATCGAACAACCCTTACACATCTTGGTAGAGTCCGAGAAAGTCCCAGTGGTGGTAAGGAGTCTCAACCCAACTATATGACTAGTTTTCAACCCTAATCGCTTAACTGCTACGCATGATACTATAGAGATAGTGGGCCCGGTGTCCACCAATAAGAAGACTGGTGTACCTTAAATGTGAGTCGTGACTTCAAAAGCCATCGGTGCTATAACTGCTGTCTCAAATGCCTTAGCTGCAAGTGAGTGCACACGAGCCTGTTGTAAACGGTTCGGCTACTGTGCCATAAGTCACTGAGGCGGCCTAAATCAAGGTGAAGCAGCCGAAAAGAGGGGTGTGCTGGTGCTGACTGTAGAGGTGGGGCCGCAATAGCTTGAGGAAGTTGGCGGGTGATCCTCTGAGGCGGTGAGAAGCCGTTGTCCCTCATCTTGGTGAAATAATACGTATCTGTGTGGCCTATCTTCTTGCAGTAAGTGCACCATAAGTCTGCCCGCCTTATAGGGGCTGGTGGAGCTGCAGGCTTAAGAGGCAAGTTTGCATGGGGCCTCTTGCTGAGAAACGGCCTGCTCGGCAACTCTGATCGCAGTTTAGGAACCATAGGCACACGAGTGCAGGATAATCTGTCCCTATCCTGGTCAACTCGCAGAGACATGCTCACTAGCTCAGCATAGGTGGATATACTAGCACAACACATCTTCGAGCATATCTCAGGTCGTAGGCCTTAGAAAACCGCCGCATCCGCATTGTCTGGTCTGTTAATATCAGGGGAGCATATCTGGCCAGCTCTGTGAATCTGTTCTCATACTCTGCCACTGTTATCCCTCCCTGACGGAGGTGAAAAAACTCACTCTCCTTCTCATGAAAATACGTGAGGGGAAAGTACTTCTCATGGAAGTAGGTCTTAAAGGCCGCCCACGTCCATACGTATCCCACAGCAATAGTCCGGAGGACGCTGTCCTACCAGAGACTGGCTTCCTTCTCGAACATATAGGTAACCAACTCCACCTACTCTGTCTCAATGCAGTGCAACGGCTTCAGCATTTTAGAGATGCGGTCTAGCCAATACTCAGCCTCCTCGGGTCTGTAAGTACCCGCAAAAGTAGGAGGTCGGAAGTACTGGAATCGCTCATATAAGCCGCTGACACTCATATTCCCAGCAGGCTGCACAAGTGTTGCAGGTGGAACCACACCTATGCCCTAAGCGAGGGCCCCTGCGATGGTGGCCAAAAACTGCTTCTGCTGCTGCTGCTGCTGCTACTGCATCAATAGCATCATCTGCTCCAACCTATCAGTAGGAGGAGCCGACTAAGGCACGTGCGGCATCGAGGTAGACGCGAGGTTCTGCTCAAGAACTGGTGGTGCAACAGGTGTCGGCCCATTAGTGGGGCCAGTGGCCGGCTGAGAATCCAGCATAGTCTCGTGAATCGGGCCCGAACTGGGGTCCATGTGGCTATCGCTTAGGGGAGGAGCCCCGTCAATCGAGTCACCAAGTGTGAGACGTATCGTACTCTACGTGCTCTTAGGTGGCATTCCCTATATACAACATAGGATGCAACCCGTGAGATTAAGCATAAGATCATACATGCATCCATACATCATTCGTATTTCAAATCCAAAGAAGCTTCATGCATTTCATTTACCAAAATTGTCATAATACATGAGATACAGTATTACCTGGATCATGACAGAAGATGCATGTGAGCTAATCTAAGTAGGGTTTCACACATTAAAACCTACAAACCACTCAACCACATTCCTAAGCCTATCAAGGCTATACATAGAAACAAAAAAAAAAACAAGCAACAAAGTAAACCAAAAGACGACTACATGTACGACTAGTTGTCCAAATCTGGCGATGATGGAGGTGCACCCTTATCCTGCAGACAGCACAGGATTGCTCTCAGGGTGCGAGATACTTTACTAAATTTTTGCTTCATGAAGGCTCAGTTCTCTTCGAGCTTGGCTCTGTTCTCTGTGATCTCCTGTCGCAGGGCAGCCTGACCCTCCTTAAGTCGAGACAAGCGGGCTTCTATAGCAGCTCGATCACTATCACGCTCCTGCGCAGCGGGAGGAGAGCCCTCATCAGTGCCTTGGGCCTCCTCTTCTTCTTCCTCACTCTCTCCTTCTTCACTTCCTTCCTCTGACTCATTTTCTTCTTCTATCTCATTATTTTCTCCTTCTTCACTTTGTCTCGTCCCCATACCGGTCAAGTTGGGCTTGACGTTGCCGAGGGTCAATCTTCATGTTGTTAAGCGTAGTCTCATTAATGAAGTGGATTGGCGCAAGGTCATCCATGTTAAGTCTGTATGCGAACTCTCGAGCAATCTTGCATACAAGTCGGCCAAATGGAAGTGAGATATCATTCCTAACAGAACGCGCAATCTAAACTATCTGTAGTAGGGCGAACGTAGGCAGACACAGCTTGTCTCCTTGCCCAGTTCTGTACAGGAAATCCACCATCAAGCAAGTGCATTCGGTACGGTTGCCCCACCTAGGATACACATTATAGGTGAATATGTGGTGATGTAGGCGGAATTCTTCTGTTAATTCCTTCGAGGGGAGACATCTGTCTTTCTTCCAGTGAGCTAGTCGGCCGCAAAGGTAATGCGTGCGGCGATCTCTTTCTCGCGTGTTCTTGAGATTCTCTTCACTAGCGTGTGCCTCACCACGTGGGATTCCCATGATCCGGGCCACCAAATCAACATTGACTGTTGCTTCCCGCCTTCCTACAGGAATCTTGAACTGCAGAGGTTCCAATGATGGGTCCCGTATATGAGCGTAGAAGGCTCGAACAGTGTTCTCACATGCGTGAGACTTGCCCTCGAATATGAGACCCCAACCAGTGTCTGCCAGGTGGTCCATCATCGGATACAGCCCAAATAGCTTTTCGTCTACATGAGCTTCAAACACAACCCTATGGCCACGAAAACGACCGTGTTCGAAGCCCGTCGGTAGAGCTCTCTCGACCGGGATTTGAGGATCAAGATCCCGCTTCGACCTTCGCTCTCGGGCGATGCTTGTATTAGTTTCGACTCCCCCCTTCTTCCTCGGACGGGTAGGGCGACTAGGCCCGACTTCATCCGTAAGAGCTCTATTCTTTCCTATGAGGGAAAAAATTATGGAGATAAAGAAAATGACAACCACAAACCTAAAAAGAGCCATAGAAATCAAATAGCCTTATGATGAAGGTGGATTTGGGGGCTTTTTGAAGGATGAGGCATAAAGCTATGGACTTTGTGCCTAAATGAGTAAGAAATAGGGAAAATGGAGATAATAGAAGATAAGGTTTTGAGGAGGATGAGGGAAAGAGAGTAGGTGGTGAAGAAAATGAAGAAGATGGTGGAATGGAAGGAAATTTGAGAAAAAAAGATGAGGTTTTGAGAGATTTGGAGAGCTTGGAGGTGTGTAAGGGAAGAAAAGGGAGCAAATTGAAGGGTTAAAAGGGGTCCCACATGATTTGGTAGGCCCCATAGCAATGTATGGGCGTCGGCCCAATCGGCCCGACAGGCCCGAGCGATCCGGACCGGGTTGCGCCCCAGTAGGCGCGGCGCCACCGCGGTCTTCTGGAGTCGACGCAATGCCGCCACTGTAAGGCGGTGGCCACCCCCCTCCCAGGGTGCTAAATGTGTACGGGGACCCCCTGGGTCCCCCTGAATTGTGGGGTTTTGGGCCCCCTTGGTCGTTTGAGTCATTTCAGGTCCCGTTTTCATGTGTATTCGCGCTTTTTTGGTTTGTTTAAGTGTGGAATATGTCAAATTATCATCTAAACTCATCGATTGACAGACTAGAAAGGAACTGGGATCACTTCACCTGATCACAGGTGCGTACAGGTCCTGTTTCAGCAATCAGTTCCACTTGTTGGCAAAACTTGGAATCCTACCATTATTTCTACGTTTTCTTGCTCCCTCCTATATTAAAGTACATCAGTGTACGTCGTGTAACCATAACCCAGGTCTAGTTTAATCCAAATCATACTCTGATACCAACTTATAACACCCTGAAATTCGGAGGTCGAGCAGGAGCCCAACTCCCGAGTTTCAATACATCACTTATGCAACATAGATAATGATGATTAAATGTTGTCCATATTAGTGCATTAAACATGAGTGAGATTATACCAAATCAGTATATCATACTCTAGAGACAGTTAAGTTACGCAAGCGGAAGACTGTGATAGTTGTATAAAACATATAAATGGATGTGAGTCCCCAGAGTATGAACATATCACCAGGTCAAATAATTACATGTATAATTCCCAAAATAAGAAAAATGAGAAAATGTGATATCGTCTATCCATATCCCTGTAGCCCCGATGCCCAACTCCAGGTCTATATAGACCCGCCAGAGAGTTGCATGTAGGAAAACTCTTCCTCGTCATCATAAAAGTCAGGCTCCATCTCATAAGCCTTGATGTCACCTGCAACTACAACAAAGTCTAGTTGGTGTTTTAAAACACCGTCTTAGAGTGGGAGTGAGTGATCAACTCTGAGGAGCTATAAGGCAAAGGTTAACATGTTATCAATTCAGTCAAGTAATAATGATAAAGCAG
The DNA here is from genome assembly GCF_029962835.1 of Magnolia sinica. Classification (NCBI taxonomy): domain Eukaryota; kingdom Viridiplantae; phylum Streptophyta; class Magnoliopsida; order Magnoliales; family Magnoliaceae; genus Magnolia; species Magnolia sinica. The sequence goes on from NC_080585.1 coordinate 30,520,622, forward strand.
TACAACACTCATATCCTAAGTACTCTTGTTAATGCAAGAATGGTATGTTGTAATGATGCATGCCCTCGCCTGTACTCCCTCAGCGACATCATCTCACGATCGCATATGGCAAACTCCCTAAACGTGCGCTTCCTTGCCAAAGCACATGCAATGTGGTGCATGGTCGTGTTAGCCAATCAATTTATTTAGGTTTATTCATACAGCAGATTTCGAAAGCTAAGGTACCTCCCTTTTCATTGTTTACCCAAACGATGATCCATCTAGGGTCATCAATCCTAGTTAATCACATACGATAGGCAAGTTCTAAGTCAATACAGAGAGGCTCGTTACCTCAGCACAAGCCTTATTTATACTCAAGGTCACTACAGAAAGGCTCGTCACTTTAGCGTAGTTTAGGGTATACTCGATGTCATTATGGAAAAGGCTCGTCACCTTAGCGTAGGTCGACAGCTCGAATACAGTGTCCCATACCACCGTATTCGGCTCACGAGTTTGGGTTGCTCACTGGTCACTACAGGGAGGCTCGTCGCCCCAGCGTAGGCCGACAACTCGACCACGGTGTCCCATACGACCATGTCCGGCTTATGAGTCTTAGAGGATCGAGGTACCAAGGTTAAACGGACTTTTCACTGGTGAGTTTGGTACCTTAGATTCAAGCAATAGCGTCCATACATGTTGAACATGTATTAGACCAATCGAGTTACTTGACAAGCTCGACTGGTACGAGTGTTCATTGAATTAATCGACATGGAGCGTATAAGTACTCTGCGTGGCCTAACCACTGTCGACAATCAGCGTACGACTCGGATTCCTCGAACATATCCGTTGTGGCTAACCAATATGACCACTGATCGTAAACCATTACCGATTACCCAGACTACATTGTAGCCCCAATCACACTCCAACCAATAACATTCACATGTGATAATTCAAGACAGCGTGTGACAATCAAATCTAAACATAAACCTCATTCGAGCATTTCAACAAACACATACTACACATGTCATCATGCATAGGCATTTCATCTATGAATCACATAATAGTAAAATAGGTTACATAAAGGAAACTGTAACTATGTATAAGGGGATTAAGAATCCTATCTCAACACCCTCATTAAGTACATTACATCAAGCATTTTCTCATTCAGGCATTTTATCAAACACTTAAATTACACATATTACATACATGTAATAACTTAGTTAAAACACATATTATAGCAAATCCTTTCACCAAGGAGTTATCACACAAACAACAATCAGGTATTCCCAAACATTCATCATAACAAGCACAAATCATAATTCCATATTCATTAAAACATTTAAACAAACACATGAAATGCATTATTTTCAACATAGTTCATATATATGCGTAATACGCGGAAACATCATATCTAAGCATATGTGATAGCAATCGAGTCAGTCATAAATCATTAACTGACTTTGAAAGCCTTGAAAATCATAACCTAAACGTTTATAGTCCGCACCTTCCGCCGGTAAACTCGTAACGAATTCAGTTTGAACACTATGTCTTCGTCTACGGCACAACGACAACCTATAGCATGAAATAGGTTAGCTATTCCACCATCTGCTCTATTTGAATCCCTAAAACAGGTTAGGGTTAGGATTTCTTACCAAAAAATGAAAACGGAATCTCTGGTATAGTGACACGGATGAGGTGATTAAGCACATGGTGTGGTGGGATCGAATCCCGGCGACAATCTCTAACTCTCTCTCTCTTCTCCTTACTTTCTTCTTCTCTTTTCTCTCTTCTCTCTCCTAGGATTTAGAAATTCGTATAGAATGGGAGAGAGAGGGTTTAAGGCCCTTATATAGGCCCAAAACTGATGAGAATGGCCCCAAAGCCATGGTATACTTAGGTCATAGCCTAAAGTTGGTTGTTTTGGTCCAACGGAGCACATTTGGAGGTCTCTTTTCTGCATACGATTCGGAGTAAGTCCCCTGACGATGGATCTACGCCAAGATAAGTTTTCGGTCCAATCGGGTTATGGATTGACCGCGGAGAATCAGTTTCAGTTCAACGGTCACCATTACTCGATAAGGGCCACAAATACACTGACCTGTGTTGGAAATTTTTCCTGATTCGAGGGTGTAGTCGGGTCAGAATCTGATGGTTTGAAATCTTAAATTTGGCCTACAAGCGAACGACTTAATTCACTTAAGTTCCAGTTTATTTCTAAAGATATTCGCGTTTCTCACACACTTCGCTCCGGGCTCAAGTTGTGTGTTTCTAGATACTATTAGGACTTGATTTCCGATATGATCATCGAGCCCAGTAAGGCGGTCATATCTATATAGATTTGCGGTAATCGGACTTTTGATGTGCGGTCCAGGTCCGATACGAAGTTTTGTGATGCCCCCGAGAGCAATGGGGTTTTGAGATTGATCATACGTTTTTAGGTAATGTAACGTTAGCGATTCTACTAGTTTTGGGTCTTGTAGTTCTTATTTAAAGTGGTTAGAGCTAATTTCACAGATAATATAGTTTAACACTTAGTTAATTCTTGTCTAATTCCTAAAGAATTTGGTCCTCAGTGATTTCTGCTTGAGGTGGTACTTGGGCCTTTGTATGGATTTTTTCGAGACATTACAGGCACGTTCCCAACATGAAGAAGAGTCTAATTTTTCTTGACGTACTTGAGGCAATAGGATGTAAGTTCACCAGATTTGATGGTGCCCTTAAAGTATCTAATGTGACACTTATAATCATGAAAGCACAGAGAGTTGGAAACCTTTACAAGTTGATCGGGAGCACTTTTACATGTGGAGCTGCGATAGATACAGCGGATTCCACCTCTGCACGTATATGGCATACATGTCAGTGTCATATAAGCGAGGAGGTCATGAAAGCTAATACAACTGCACGAACAGAGATACAGGAGCAGGTGGAGCAGCCACCTGTGAGAAGAAATCCACTGCGTGATCGCAGGTTATTGGCAAGATAAAAGGATGACTCTAATATCGTATATGCCCTCATTATAGATGAGGAAGACCCGTCTACTATTCAGAAGCTCTTGATGACCCTGATGTAGAAAAGTGGAAGCGGGTTATGGATGATGAGATTGACTCATTGCATAAAAATAACACATGAGGGCTAGTGGAGCTTCCAGTGGGCCGAAAAACAATCGGATACAAGTAGTTATTTAAAAGAAAACATGATAGATACAAAGCGAGGCTAGTGGCGAATGGTTATGCTAAAAGAGAGGGAATCAACTTCATAGCAATATTCACGCTGGTGGTTAAGCAGGTGTCTATCATATTCGTTTTAGCGCTAGTTGCCCAAAGGACTGCATTCCTGCATGGGAAATTGGAAGAGCAGATCTATATGAAGCAACCAGAGGGTCACGAAGTTAAAGAGACAGAGAACAAAGTTTGTAGGTTAATGAAGTCGTTGTATGGCCTGAAACAGTCACCTAGGCAGTGGTATAAAAAATTTGATTCTTTCATGTTGATTCAGAAATTTACTAGGAGTGAATACAATCACTGTGTTTATTACAAGACACTGAGTAATGACAAGTTCATCATCCTAGTATTGTATATTAATGATATGTTGATCACCGTCGCGATATGTCTGAAATCGACATACTAAATACTCAATTATTAGGAACATTCGATATGAAAGATTTGGAGTTTTCAAAGAGGGTTCTTAACATAGATATTCATAGAGACAGGAAGAGAAGTAGACTTTAAGGTGTTTAGTTAAGAGGCATGATAAATCAGTTGGGGCTTCAACATGAGGTCATGTCGGTTAACTGTGATAGCGAGAGAACTATCAATTTGGCTAAAAATTTTGTTTATCACTCACGTACTAAACACATTGATGTTCGTCACCACTTTATCCAACAAGTGCTTGAAGAATGAGGCGTGACTCTGGAGAAGATTTATTCGAGCGTGAATCCGATGGACATGCTCACTAAGGTGATTCCTTGAGAGAAGTTCAAGTTCTGTGTGACTTCTTTGAGTTTAACAATGGTGTAAAAGGAAGACAGTGTGCACGAGAAACATTGGTGGAGCTATAATGCAAGGCAGAAATAAGAGAAGATAACAATACGCATATGATTAAAGATTGAAGACATGGTGGAGATTGTTGTAATAAATGTCTTAAATCGAGTCCATTACTGGGTCTGTTGATGCAATCAACAGTCTGTTCGATATCACCTTCGATGGCATTAAACAGTTCTCGATCCCATTGATGTTTTCTAGATTTTCTTTAGTTGGTCGCTGGATTAACTGGACACTTTTTCGATGACATTGATGAGTGTTCGATGGCATCGAGAATTTTTGGAAAATCATGTTTTATCTATGGACAGTTGAAGTGTTAGTTCGATGGCATCGACAGGGTTTCAATGGCATCAACATGATTATTTTGATGCCATCGAAAGGGCTTCGATGACATCGATAGATTCTGCGCAGATTTTTTGTAAAGCTGTAAAATTGCGGAATTTGTTTTCGATTTCATTTGGGATTCTTTCTAAGGCTATATATATGGGTGTAAATGGGATTGAGAGGTATTCTAAATGTTTTTAAATTGTCATAACGTTTTAAAGGGTGTAGAAATGGTGAGATTTGAGGTTGTTCAAATCTGGTAAGGTCTTTCTCTTTATAATATCCGTTTTCATAATGATCATATGTTGCTTTGTGCCGTGCTTTTTTCTCGAAAGAATTTTTCCACATTAAATCACCTTGTTCTCTGTGTTCGCGTAGTCCCATTGGATTGCTATCCTAAATTCATCTCCATGTGCTTCAGCGGTTTCCCAAGATAAGGAGTGTCCAAAAAATAGAAATAGGCTTTACCGCATGCCAGCCGTGCACTCAATGGATGGAGTCAGAAAGAGCAGAGGAGACCGGCCAGAGATGTTTCCCACACGGACGTGTCAGAACCAGGAGATGCGTCTCCACCGCCTCAACACAGTCATGGACGCCAGGAGCATCCAAATGCAATAACTTCGTCACGTCAGCGAAAGTGGACTGGACTTAATGGACGGCCTTGATAGGCAATGGGAATGACAGTGAATCGATATGCAACTATGTGCTCGGGAAGGTATCCATGTACACTTCAGGTAATCCAATACGCAGCCTTCAAATGGATGGAGAAAATAGGAAGGGCTAATGGACGGCTAGAATGTTAATTAAGTGTTGCCATTTTGTATTGTGGGCCACCCAGCCGGGATACCGTAAGAAAAATATAGAAAGTAACAACATACAATGAATTCTTCCTTAAAAACAAGATAATGCTAGCAATGTCAAAAAGAGAGATTATGAAATAGTACAGCAGACACTCCTGATACATCCCTTTTGTTTCCTGCCAACATGTTACTTGTATAAAATATCATATCCGTGCAAAAGGTAGGCCGCACCATAAGAATAAACTGATAAAAAAAAATCAGATCAATGCATATATTGAGTAGGACCCAACATCAAAATCAATGGACTGCCAGTTGTACGACTCAATGTATTACTGTAACCTAAACAACGGTGGATCAGCATGATTTTCACATAAGATAATCATCATGATGTGGCCCACCTTTTGCACGGATTGGATATTCTCTTCATGTGACATGTTGGCAGGGAAGTTTTATCTGAATCAGAACTCTGATATAGCCGTTGTATCAGACCATTTATCTATTAAAAAATAAAATTGGTAGAAAGACCAACTTACAGATCTATGTCGTACAAAACATTTAAAAGTGTTGCTTACATCCACCGCACTACCTGTACACGTCCACACGTGACTTGCTGACGCGTGAATCAAACATCTGTGCCGTCCATCAGCTGGGACCCACTATTTAGGTCATAATTTAAAAAGCAATGACTCAACTCGTATCCCCAGCCGAGTCAACTCGACTTGAAAAGATTATTTTAAAGACATTGTATTTAATATTATAATATTACGACCATATGATGAATAGACTAGCATGATTTAGTGAACAAAGCATTAAGGAAATGGACCCCACCTTATGAACGGCTTAGATTTTACAACGCTATTATAGAGATTAGGCGTAAAAGATATTGCACTTTTCTATCTTGCCAATATATTAAAAAAGAGAGACCATACTGAGAATATGAAATTTACTATTCCAGGTGCGTGTGAACCCCTGCTCTCAACACGCAGGCACACGTGCTACTATCTAGGACCTATGAGATCTTCTACCTCAAAAGTAAGATTTTTTTACTCCTCAAGTGGCTCACAATATACAGAGAAAACTAATGGCTAAAAATTCTATTTCCAACCATCTATTTATTTTGCATGTTGTGCTACATCTGAGGTGTCAAATGGCTTAATTTTTAGGCCAGAAAATCTAAACAATGGAGCCCACCTGGTGGAAAGCTCAGATATCATACAAGGGTCACAATTTGGCACGTGTGCCCGCACATGGATGTGCAAGGTTATAAAAGCTGAGTGCGACTCGACGGTCAAGCCCAGCCACTCGTTTTTTTGTTTTTTTTTTTTTTCAAGTTTTTTCATTGATATTCAATAATCAAATAAAAATGTACATAAATACTATATAAGAGAAACGCTCAGTTTTTCTTAATGATATTTAACACTAGAAATAAAAAGATATAGAAGTGAAACAGGAGAAACGCTCACATACGACTTGCTGTGAGTCCAACTCGTCATAGTAAAATGACACAGTACCTGGTTCCTTACTTTTTCTTCTTCTTCTTCTTCGACTTCTTCTTTTTATTATTTATTTTTTTAATTAGCTTGTAAGTACACCCACCGTCAGTTCACACTTCACTGTTAGCCACCCCATCTGGGAATGATACCAAGACCTCAGTGTTGAAACGAGGTATCAATCCCTCAGTCTACCACTTGAGCAATATGTTCATAAGGTCACACGGACATGAACCAAGGTAAAAAACAAATTTCAGCTGGATCCAAAACTTTCATGGCCTCCAAAATTTTTTCAATGGTAGGTGTTCAATTTTCATTCTTTTATGTGGTGTGGTCCACTTGAGCTTTAGATATGCTTCAATTATAGGCTCATGTCCTGCAATAAACTGAAAAAATAGATGAGCAGTGCTGATAATTTACATACATTATATGGTGGGCCCCCTGAAAGTTTAGTTAGTGCGCTAGCTGTAGCTCTGCATCCGTTTTTATGACATCTAGCCATCTAGAAAAGTCACGTCATGAAAATGGGATGCATAACAAATCAGACTTAAACCATCAGATGGGGCCCACTGTAGGATACCATAAATAACCACCGTAGAAGACTCTAAAATGACCACCCAAAAAAATAACACCACATTCACAATGCAGTATCTCATTTTCATGATTAGATCAATCTAACGTTGGCATCTCATCTTCATGGTTAGATAAGTTGTTGGATGGGCCTGATATCATACAAACACCAATATGAGCCCTGCACTCTGGTTAGTCAGACTTACAACTGGCCTGTGATCATTTCCCATTATATGGTCCTAGTTTTTTTTTTTTTTTTCGTCTTTCTAACTTGTCTTTTTTTCTAAATATTAATGAATTTTGATTGAGTCAGGTCAACTCCATGGTGCCGCATTTATTTTTTCAGTACACACACCACAGTGGGCCCCACATCCCAATTAATAGTTGTAGGTGAGACCTTTCCCTTTAAACTTTAGTAGTCAGTGTTAGAAGGGAAATGAATGGCTATGAAGATTTTAAAATTAAATGGCCTACATCTGCACAAAACATATGGATGGCTGACAAAATCTTAACAATGTCGACCATATATATTTCCAGGGACTTATATTGACCTGAAATCTCATAGAAGACGTCCGGATTCCACACAATGGGGACCACCCAACGAACGGATTGATCTTACACACGCGTGCTTCATTTCAATGTGTGAAGCAACTGTACCTATGAATTCCACCCAGACGTGAACTTATGAATATATCAGGAACATTGAAAGATTAGATAATAGTTTCATCATTTTATAACTATTTTATAACCGTTAAAATCCTATGATTCATCTGTTCAGTTTTTTATTGAGGAAAATAATTTTTAACATGCCTACTAAAAGTTCATAAGCTTTGTGGATTTTTTATTAGAGCAAGCTATTGGATGTGATAATCATATTTGATCACCTGCAACCTGTTGTATATGTATTGCACATGCAATTGGTTCTCATCATCTCATGTGCCAATGTGTCACATGTGCAGCGCATCTGAGTCACACAAAAAGTGGGCCCCACCTGAAGATTTTTTGTCATAAAACTGAGGTTGGCCAGCACATCAGGCAGAACATGCATGTATGTTGAACCTTGTTTGTTTGTTTTAAAACTGTCAATTGTTTCATATTCTGTGGCGTGGCCCACCTAATGCACTGACCAATCTGATCTTTTGCGCCGTGTGATCTGCATTGCGCGGGCCCACCTTTGCATGGTTGGAATGTTTTACTCACGTGCCACGTTGCATGCGAAATTCACATGCAATAGGCTGTGAGTGGTCATTCCAGTATCACCGGTGGAATGCGTAAGGGAATTTCACTGTATTGACCTTAGAAGTTTAGGCAAATTACCTAGAAAGCTACGACGTTCCATATATCACAAGAGTGGCCTTTCAAAAAGCTTTCGAAAATTACTTGGACCAAAATGCTCTTATCCTTGTTTCAGTAATTGTATGGTTTTTTAGGGAATAAGAAGTTACGTCATATTTAATGCCAAGAAAGTGATGTGTACAAAACCCTTTTTTATGCTTGGGCAAGGACCAAACTCGTGGGGCCCACATTAATGTATGTGTATAATCCATGTTGCCCATCCTTTTTGTCGTGTCATTTTAGGGTTAAGGCCCAAATGTCAGCATGATCCAGAGCTCTTGTGGGTCACATAATAGAAAAAATCGTGATAATGGAACCCACTGTTGAAACTTTTCAAGTCAGCCCACGCCGAGCTGCCCGACAAGGTGGACGGAATGGATCTCCCCATTGTGGACCTTAGGCTATTGTACCAATGGCTATCCTATCATTTGGTAGTAAAGGAAGTGAACATGTAACAACCGTGACCCATATAACATGAGAACCACGACCCATATGGACCCACATTGAAGTATATGTATAATCCAAGCCGCCCATCCTTTTGTCATGTCATTTTACGACTACAACCCATATAGCATGACAACCATGACCCATATTAATAACTACGATTCATGACAACCACGACCCATATCGCTTGAGTTGCTCACAGGATGATTGCATGATTACCACAGCCCATATAACATAACAACTACGACCCATATAACGTAACAACCATGACCCATATTACATGACAATCACGACTCATATAACATAACAACCACGACTCCATGGGAAACCACGACCCATATAATGTAACAACCACGACCCATGTAACATGAGAACCACGACCATAATTACAATATAATATGAATAACAGTTCTCTTCAACGGGCACCCAGCGAGCTGAAAAACTTTGTTGAGAATGTCTTGTTTTAGCCTGACTAAAAACTCTGTTGAGAAGGTCAGGCTTAAATAAGACATTCTCAATAGAGTTTTTCAGCTCGCTGGGTGCCCGTTAAAAAGAACTATTATTTATATTGTATTGTAATTATGGTCGTACTTGTCATGTTAGATGGGTTGCGGTTGTTACGTTATATGGGTCGTGATTTCCCATGGAGTCGTGGTTGTTATGTTATATGAGTCATAGTTGTCATGTAATATGGATCGTGGTTGTTACGTTATATGGGTCGTGGTTGTCATGTAATATGGGCCCACGACTTCATGAAAATTCTCAACAGAGTTTTGAGCTTGCTAGGTGCCCGTTGAAATTGTCGAGTTGCCGGAGTTCGGAAATTGTTTTCAGAATTTTCTATAGAGGCCGTTGATCTTCAGGAAGATCGTCAACATCCCTGAGGAAAGGGAAGGGATCACCCATAAAGGAAGAACGCGAGAAGCACTTAATAACTTCTTCGAATATTTTCTCTATTATTTTGATTGAAATAACAAAGAAATCCATGATTACTTAAGGTGTTGCAAAAGGATTCTAGTTCGAATTGGCTTATGAAAGTAAATTGAAACCCAAGTACCACTTTTATAAGATGGTCAACCAATGGTTAAAGCGCTGATTCCGAAGGGATTACGGGGAAGTAGCGACATTAATGTGATTTCCTGAAAAAGAATGTGGCGAACAATGAGAAGGGTCATGGATATGACAAACAATGGGTCGTGGTTGTCCACGACTTAATGTGTATGACAACCACGACCCTGTCGTGTGATCGTGGTTAACATGTATATTGGATCATGGTTTTTATCCATGTTGGATCGTGGTTATCATCCAACGTTGAATCATGGATCGGGGGAAAATGGAATGATGACCACGACCTGTGTAATATGAAACCATGACCCATATCACACGAAAACCATGACCCATTTAACATGAGAACCACGACCTATATAACATGAGAACCATAACCCATATAACATGAGAACAACGACCCATGTTATATGGACATTCTCAACAGAGTTTTTCAGCTCGATGAGTGCCCATTGAAGAGAATTGTTCTTCATATTGTATTAGGTCGTGGTTGTCAATTGATTTCCTATGGTGTGTTCCACCTTAGATTTATATCCATCTTATTTTTTGGATCAACCCTAAAATGATCTGTAAAAAACAGATAAATAGTATTCTGACCAGAGAAGTAAAAGTGCAGCTTTAGAAAACGCTAGTAGTTGCGAGGAGAGTTTTACATCATTCTTTACAGCTAAAAGAAAACACTCTTCAAAAGTCATAACCAGCGATGATGAGAATGAGGAGGATGATAATATCCCCATTTGCAAACTTAAGTAGAAGAAACTTGCAGAATTGTGTGATAGTACTAAAAACCATCAAAATCTTCCATGAATCGGTATTATGCAGCTCTAAGCTTCTCTTTCTTGCAGTGACTGTGTTATATGGGTTATGGTTATCATGTTATATGGATTGTAGTTGTCATGGATTGTGGTTGTCATGTTATAAAGGTCATGCTTTTCATGTTATATGGGTCGTGGTTTGCATGAGTTGTAGTTGTCATATTGCATGGGTCGTGGTTGTCATGTTATATGGGTCATGGTTGTCATGTTATATGGGTTGTAGTTGTCATGGATCGTAGTTAACATGTTATATGGGTCGTGGTTGTCATGTTATATGGATCGCGATTGTTACATGTTCACCATGACCCATGACAACCACGACCCATTCCTCATGACAACCATGACCCTTACCACATTACAACCACCTGATGCGACCTATGCTACTATACAGATATCGTTTGCACGATATCTACATATGTCATGTACTAACTTTGATGGATGGTACGGATCTTACAACCACCACCCTTACCACACTACAACCACGACCCTCATGGTTGTCATGTTATATGGGTCGTGGTTCTCATTTCCTGCTCCCAAATTACATGACAACCACGACCCTATGTCACATCCCAAAGATCTGAATCGGCTCGACTTGAAACTTGTATCCTAGCGACGGCGCCGTCGCCGCGTCTTATACGCTGATGCAATACCCAGGCCAAGAGTTGTAGGCCTACATTTATTTTGAAGAAAACGCCGCGCATTGCAAATCTGAAGAGAATCTCTACAACCCATCACATTAATCAATCACCTCAAGTCAAGTACACATCCCATCACTCCCCTTATAACACCCATACCCTACCAATCTCTCTCCCATTCCCAAAGTAAACTCTCTCTCTCTCTCTCTCTCTCCACCCATCTCTTTCTTACAACACCATCCCTCTCTCCCATACATCACTCTATCCCATCCCATTCTCCACCAAATTGCAAGCCTCCATAAGAGAAAAATCCTAAGGAGAGAAAAGAAACCAAGAGAATGCCCACTGCCTACCACCCAAACTCTCGTCTACACCATCCAAACTTCATCATCCTCTATCAAAGAAGGAGCTTAGGAGATTAACATTCCAAGGGACTAAGAAGAAGGCCAATAGGTGGGTGATCCACCATTGATTTTTATTTGAGGGAACACTTATGATAGGACCCATTTTGATGTATGTGTTGTAAACAAGAGAGGCCCATAGTGGCGGGGTCCCTCCACTACGCCTTTTTTCTCTCTTTCTCTCTCTCTCTCTCTCTCTCTCTCTCTCTCTCTCTCTCTCTCTCGCTTTCCCTTGTGTTGTAGACACCACAATGGCAGCGGGTGGGGCCCATCTTGTATTGATGCATCGCATCCACATCATCCGATCCTTGGACAGTGGGCATGGATTGGCTGAGGTATCTCACGCAACCATGTAGTTGCTGAGGTGGGCCACACATGTGGACCCACCAGACGGATGGATTTCTATCCAAGCCGTCCATCCGTGTACACTGTCCAAGCCGTCCAAGGCCTGGACGCTGACATGATACAATACACACACAAACATGTATATGGTGGGACCCACCTGCTGAGAGAGCAGATTGGTTGGCCCACCCCACACCAGCTACAACTGCTGTATATGGATGATCCACATCGTCCGTCCATTTGCTGGATGGTGGGACCCAGCCACAAGTGTGAGGTCCTCACCATCTAGCTGGGACGTGCCCCCCCCCCCCAGATGTATGTAATCCAGACCGTCCGTTGGATGGATGTCCAACCATATGGACGCCGGACGTTTTAAAATAAATAATATTATATTATATGATATATGATATATATATATATATATATATATATATATATATATATCTATCTGGTGGGCCCACGTGGGACCCACCTTTAATGCATGTATTCTATAAACAACATCGTCCATCTGAACGGTGCTATGTGCGACCTAATGTACGTGATGCATCCGCACTGTCCACTGCTTGGAATGGTGGGAATCCCACTTGATGTATGGGTCTTATCCACACCGTCCAGATGGCTAGACGATGGGACCCATCGCTGATGTATATATTATATCCACACCATCTATCAAGTGGCCCACCTTGATGTATGTGTTACATCCAAACTGTCCATCCAAACGATGAGCTCGTCTTAAGGCTTGAGACTAAATATGAGGTAGATCCATATATCAGGTGGACCACACTACAGAAAATAGTGGAAGATTGAACGGCTACCATTGAAACCCTTTAGGGATCACAGGAGTTTTGGATCAATATGATATTTGTTTTTTCTCTTAATTCAGGTCTTTGTGACCATATGAACAGATTAGATGGAAAGTAACGTGATGGTGGGCCCTATGAAGTTTGACAACAAACATTATTATCACCACTGTTAATTGCGGTATGGTCCAAATGATCTTCCGATGTGATTCATTTTTAGGTAATGCTCTAAAAAGATCTAAAATTGATGAATGACGTAGATGGTGTGACTCATTAATATGGCCCATTTGATGTATATGAGGCCCATTGTGCAGCCCATGTGATGTGGCTCACTTGATGTATATGAGGCCCATTGGTGCGGCCCATGTGATGTGGCCCACATGATGTATATGAGGCCCATTGGTGCGACCCATGTGATGTGACCCATATGATATATATGAGGCCCATGTATTGTGGCCCATTTGATGTATATGAGGCCCAATATGATGCATATGTGGCCTCGCCCAATGTGATGCATATGTGGCCCATGAGCGAGGCCCATCGTGATGTGAATTAGGCCCATGAGTGAGGCCCATGATGATGTATATTAAGCCCTTGTGTGAGGCCATGGGCCCACATACGTGTGGCTTTATGTGGGCCACTCTTTGGGAGCAATGTTGGTTAAATGTCCACATTGATGGGCAATGATGGTTAAATGTCCACATTGTGACCTTCCTTTAGGCCTTGATAGGCCCATTCTCATTATTCTCTTGTGGGTTAACCCAAATTATTGGGCCCCATTGATGTTGTATGGTTCATCCTCGCCGTAGACTCCGTGCTACCAGAATTGATATATCCATGGCCGAGGGTCGATCTTCATATTGTGGTTTAGATCGGTTGTTCATCTATGGACCCCGCCTTCCATATAATCCGATTATCGATGCCGATTATTAATGCCGATTATCAACACCGATTACGAGTATGCTTAGCATATCATCATGATATATGCTCATACGCATCATCTATATGTTTGATATGAGATGTGGTTGACCATTGCATATGCCATTGGGCAGGTTGTTATGGGACTCCTTGATAGGCGGAGATTGTCTCACATGAGTGCACGGTACGCACAGGATTGATGCATGACTGGATTGTATGACTCATGCATCTTGCATTGTGTATTGTGATTACTGTACGCCCTGATGACATCAGGGCCGTAGCCTCCACAAGCATATCGTGGATGGTAGGATTGGACACCAAAAATACTGTTATTAGCATCAGGGCGTCATAAATGTCCCTGGGTGAAAATTTCTAAACCTGATGACACCGGAAGACGCTCCAACGTCGAGACCGAGTGGATACATGAGCGTATGAGGGCCGAATATCAGGAGGCTACATCTCCCACTGTGTCGTGGTTAGTTAGAAAGTGGTGTGGCCTTACCCGCCCGAGGGTAGTGGCAATTGCTAGGCTAAGTATGACCAACTCATAAATAGGTCTGCTATCGACGTGCCAGATAGGTATTGGCAGGCTATTGGCCAGGCGGATAGTGAGGTTTCTTACGCCCACTTGGACTGCGCGCCTGAGAAAGGGGCAGTGCCATTTGGAGTGTACTAAATCTTAGTGATTATCCACTGAGAACTGTATTGATATATGATGCTTCAGAGATGAGCTGGATTGATATGTAGATTAGAATGCTTGAGCCGTTTCTTGCACATGATATTGGATATGTAGGCCTTGTATCGTATGACCTTGGTGTGGCCTATAGCATTCATGTCTTACATCACATAGCCTTGGTACGGATGATTGCATTCATGGACTTATCAGCATGATTCCGCATTACTCTGATATTGCATTCTAAGCACACTCATATTGCGCACACACTTACACCACCCTCTAAGCTTTCTATAAGCTTATGCACGATTGATGCGTACAGGTGACGCAAGGACGTATTCGTAACTTAGTCGCAGCAAGAGCGTGCAGTCAAGCTTCAGGAGTTTCTGTTATTATTATCATTGTATTTCCCTTTATAAGCATTGTACCTTAAAGTTTTTTATCATAGTGAATTTTGTGATGGTGTCTTGGTTATTGTTCGTGGGTTATGCTTATGGTTATGCTTATTACGAATCAAATTCATGTTAAAAATCCTCCTTATAGAATTCCAAGATCGGAACCTAGTATATAGGTGTCAGGAGCCGAGAATGGGGTACTGCGGAGGCTGTTGGCACCGGATTCGGCGATCAGAAATTTTGTGGGTCCAATTTTCGAGTTTGGGGCGTGACACTTACCACATTACAACGACCATGACCCTCGTGGTTGCCATGTTATATAAGTCGTAGTTCTCATTTCCTACTCCCAGATTGCATGACAACCATGACCCATATATGCACATAAGATCCTTACCGTCCATCAAAGTTAGAAAAGTAAGGTGCCCTTCCGCTGACATTTTTCGAATATGAGATAACTATTGATAGACTGTAGGAACAGAAAATGCAGGCTATATGGTTCGTGGTTGTCATCAGGTAAGGGTCGTGGTTGTCATGTTAGATGGGTTGTGGTTGTCATATTATGGGTCATGGTTGTCATGTTATATGGGTTGTAGATGTCATGTTATATAGGTCGTGGGTCGTGGTTTGCATGAGTCGTAGTTGCCATATTATATGGGTAGTGGTTGTCATGTTGCCGGATCATGGTTGTGGTTTTCAACGTGTTCACTTTATTTTCTATCAAACCATTGGTACCATAACTTAAGACCCACAATGGGGTGATCTGATCCATCCACCCTGTCGGCTAGCTCGTTGTGGGGCTAAAAAGTCCTAACTTGGGCAGTATCCACTTCTATCCACTTTGACAGCTGATATTTGGGCTTTACCCCTAAAATGACACAGCAAAAAGGATGGGAGGCATGGATTATGGACAACATAGATTATGGACGGCGTGGATGTCTTACTCCTAAAATGATACGGCATAATATCTTACCCTTAAAATGACACGACAAAAGAATGGGCGACATAGATTATGGACGGCATGGATGAAACACATAAGCACCAAGCACTAGCCATTGCCTGGTGGCGGGGGAGTAGCCAATCCGTCACTTTTCGGGAGAGTAGCTACTGCATATCTCGAAGACTGTACAACTCCTGAAACAAAGACATGAGTATTTTCGTCCGAAATAATATCCAAAACTTGTCAGAAGACCACTCTTATGATATTTGAACCGTTGAATCTTGTTAGGTAATTTGTCTAAATGTCGAGGTCAGAACGGTTAAAATCCCAATGCATAAAACAGAGAAATGGATTTAAGCTTGGCATGGAGGTACTGCGGAATGCATGATTCGGTTCTCAGTTTATACATGTGAGGCCGATCGGAACCGTTTATACAGTGGGCCCCCCTTGTGGATGGCCCACTTTCCATCAAGCGGGCCACACTGTTTAGATTATATGACGTAAATAAGAGGCCATTCACACCCAAGTTGGCCACAAAACAAGTTAGCGTCTAGATTTTTTTTAACCGTTGACGTACTTTCTACATTGTGGCCCACCGAAGCTGCCTTATTTATAGGATAAAAAGTTCCAAGCATTATTTCGAACCACATGGATAGCTCGGATCTCGGGCACAATGTCCCATACTGGCACGTGTGCCTGTGTGTGGATGGCAAACATCTCCTTTACACTGCGAAATTACAGTTTTGGGTCGTCCGGGCCGGCCCTAAGTGTAATGCTAAGCTCCGTGGGACCCATTGTAATGTTTGTGCTGCATCTACTCCGTCCATCCGTTTATCAAACATAACTTGTAGCACTAGACCAAATATAAGGGAGATCCAAAACACAATTGGACCACACTACAGTAAACAGTGGGGATTCAACACCCATATGGAAGCCTTCTTCCGGTCCGAAGAAGTTTTGAACCAGACTGATATTTTTTTTAACCAACATCCAGGTGGGAATGACCTTATGAACGTGTTGGATGGCGTGTAGACATCACGATGGCCCTGGTAAGGTCTCAACGGTAGGCATCTCCATCCCCACTTTTTCTTACGGTGTGGCCAACTTCAACCTTTTATATCTATCGTGGTTGGTCTTATTATTCTAAAATGATCTAATCAAGTGGATGGACGGAGTGGATATAACACAATCATTACAATGGGCCCCACAGAGTGGGGTAAGAGGGGATTCTTGTCACTGCTTGCGCGGGGCTAACGTAAGCATGACGTGGGCTCACGTACGTTGGAACGAATAATATTTTGCATCACCTACAGAGATTTTATTATATTATTTTCATTATCATTTATCTTTTTTGGGAAAGCGAGGTGTAGATAAAACCTGAGTAGGGAGGGTTTGATGGTGTGGGGTGGCAAACGGCATCATTTCTTTTTGTCGCTGTTGATGGAGGTGGCCCATCATCATATACACAATAAAATCTTACCATATTCACTGAAAATGATCCAGTGCTCTCCCAGCAAAGTAAGTTATATGGTGCTCTTAACTCTACTTGACCACTTGGACCATCCAATCAATTAATCTGAACCGTTCATTACGTAAAATACCCATTTCATGAGATACCCAAGAAAATGAACCAATCTTATAAGCATCCCATCAATGGCCTGTAAAATGGACAACAAAGATTAATTATCGAAAAGTAGTTCTGATTGATAATTTGAACCATATAATTTGTGAGGGCTTACTATAGATCGCTTATCAAAGGATTACTTCTGTAAGACCATCCTAAACATACATCATCGATGGCTTAGAGAAGGAGTGGCTAAGGGAAAAAAAAAAAAAGAAGCAAGATTGGATTGGATAAACGTCTTAGTATGATTTTTTCCACTAACCCATAAAATGTATATGTGTGTTGAATCCACCTAAGGGTCCGGATCAGCATATTAGATTGCACAAATGTCCCCATACAACAAGGAGCATTATAACCTACAGGGCTCTAAGTGCACTGGATCATTTCTTTTATATATGCTTTTTTCGCTTTTGATTTTTCTTTTTAGGAGGCTTCTCTTATGACAACCGTTCATATCATTGATGCGACACGCACAAGCGTTTGCGATGATGGCAAAGGTCAATGATGGTGATTCTCTATTGATAAATTAACTCTATGATTTTATGGATAACTCAATAGCAAATCAACGGTAATTAAGTTTGAAAATGTAGATGGATGAGTAAAATCAAGAGATATAGAGCTGTCCGAGTATCTCTTTTTATTCACCCAAAGATTTTTTTTTTTTTTTTTCATAAATTCCATTTAACTAATTTGCATCTCATGCTGTCCTTTTTATTAACAATCTAAGGAAAAATTATTTCTTAATCCTACTCAACTTACAAGAAAAGATTACTAAAACTATCCTCCAATCCCAAGAGTTTTTAAAAAGTAGCAATTAATCAAAACTAAGATAACAGATAAGCAAAACAGGTTAGAAATTTTGGTTTTTTATTTTTATTGTTTTTTTGGTTGCTTTAGGTATTCATATGGAGCCTAAAAATCTTTACAATTTATATGGATGTGTCACATGTCTTTTGGAAGGGTGTAAACATGTCCTGATTGAATTTTTGAATAGGAATATGTGAGGAGAGGACCATTTGCGGCACTATTTCTGTAAATCATGGAGCTTTTGATTGTTATCTGCTAAATCAGTTGTAACCCATTCAAATGATGTTGAAATTATATATCGCTGAGATCCTTAGATTGATCTACATCTCATCCCTGGCTAGTCCACACGAGTGAGCTAGTGCATGGACGTGTGTGCATGCATGCATCCAAAGCCCGAACTCAGCTAGCACATATGAAGCTGAAAATTTTTTTAGAATGCGTCCTCCCTACACTTTTGTTCGAGTCCATCTCCAAACCATGAGAGAACTTCTTTGACTAATCTGAGGCATGAAATTCATAGATCTTAGCTATCCTTCTTTGCACATGCAGAGATTCTACTGTAAGAAACCATGTCGAGAAAATTGGTTTCATTTGCACCGAATTTCTTTCAATCAAATTCTAAATATCATAAGGATCTCCTAGAATCTCAATCGTGGTGATTATGGGGCCCACCGGGATCCCCAGCAGCCATTCCTGATCGAAAAATTCGGATTTCAAACCGGGTTTCTTGTTGGATCTGTCGAAAGGGAGGGGGAGCCGAAGAGTTCATCCATGTATAACACTGGGAAAAGTGATCTACGCCTTTGATTTGAAACTGTAGTAAGCTTCTTGGGGTTGATCTAAACCGTCCATAAGATTCCGTTCAAAGAAAGACAATATGGATCAAAATCTGCCATTAACATTCGAGTTGTCTTCTTCGCCAGGAATTATGATGAAAAAGATTTAATATAGTACACAATAGAGTATAGAGGAAAAAGAGAATGAGACAATCAAATTTATTGGGTTCAAGGCTGGACTTGAATAGTAAATTTTTCAATACAGATTTGTTGTCATTTTTCTAGTAGTTTCAACAAGTGCAAACGAAAGAAATCTACAAATTATCTTCAAGATAAATGAACTCTTAATTCGAATTTTAACACGAAATTTTTTACATTTAAATGTTGAATAAATCTTTAGTTTTGATACCGATATGCCTTTAAAACGTTTAGAAAAAACATAGCAAGAGGTCAGATTCAAGAGTACTACATAATTGATAGTTTTATCTAAAAGGTCAGATTCAAGAGTACTGCATAATGGATTGTTTTATCTGAAAAATGAAGAGAATATCTTTTGGATTATAGTATCCATTATTTATAGCAATTGAAGGATCATGAAGTTTTTTCTAAAGAGATACTCATGTATCTCTTCAAGACATCCATATATACCTATTCATAGCAAATAATATTCTTTCGTGAAAGAACATGACCATTTGTCATATGACACTCATTTATGTATCCTTTTAAGCAAAAACAGTTATCCAACAATATAAAACTGTAGCCACATGTACCACAAGTCCTAACCATCCTAATTGTTAGCACATGAGTGACACCTGGTATAGGTACCACATTGCAACCATCTCACAGTCACTTCCAATCAACACTAAAGTTAAGATGATCCAATTGGAAGGTCTCAAGTCTAATCGGTTGAACTACAAGGTACAATCCATCCACTGGATAACTTCCAACCTGTGAAGCGCATGTGACATTCAACCGTTACAATTGATTAGCCCCACCATTAGGATCATCGAGTGCAAAAATCAACTAGATCTGCTCATTAGGTTGGCCACGATATACAAAACAATGTATGACATTGATAAATAATAAAATATAAGTATAGTCCATTCTGTGAGTGGATGTGGCTGTTTTTTTCTCAAGGTGATCCTGTGATGGGGCCAACCTATTCAATGGATTGGATGTTGCACATACAAGAAATGTTGGAAGTTATCCACTTGGAGTGGTGAACCATAACTTACAACTCTCTCTCTCTCTCTCTCTCTCTCTCTCTCTACACAAGTGTCAATGGGCTGGGCTTAGGCCTATGAAATCAGAATTTTGAATATATAAGGCCAGCCCAACGGCTTGACCTGAAACAATTCAAAATCTAGGCCAAGACCAACCCCATGCCTTGTTACACACATATAGTGGACCATAACTTATAATACAATTGTTATAACTTGAGATCTCTCTCTCTCTCTCTCTCTCTCTCTCTCTCTCTCTCTCTATAGAAGGTACTATGAGGTCAACTTTATGGGAAGCTAAGGGGACTGGGGCCGGTACCATGAGGTCAACCTCACGGGAAGCTTCCCATCGAGTTGACCTTATGGGAAGTTTCCCATGAGGTCAAGCTCTTTAGGCTCGTCCATGCATGCATGGGATGTGACAAACATCCATCCCATTAATCAGATGCACCCTTCCATGGTGAGCCATGAGCTTAAAAATCAAGTAAATTCATGACATAGATGGGACACACCACTGACAAGAGTTGAGGGTGGATGTCCACCCATTTAAACCTTCTTGATGTATATAGGGCTAGCGAGATATGATTTGAACATCCAGCCCATCCATTGTGTCTCGCTTGGATGAGGGGCCACAAGAAATTTTAGGCCATTTCAATACTCAAGTGGACCCCACTAAGTGCTTTTAGATGTTTTACACATGATTTTTAGTGATTTAAGATGGTGTCACCAACCTGAGTTCTACATACAACTAATTTTTGGTACTTCTTATAACTTCGAGGGCACCTACCAAATGCATGGCCTGGATACCTATCATACATCACATGAGCCCTCTCTCTCTCTCTCTCTATCATGTGAGAGATGGGATGGGCGGCTTGGGTGGGCTCCACCATGATGTGTTTTTAAAATCCATTCCAACTTAAATCTTGGATGTGGCTGTTTTTTAGGCCTTGGGCATGTTTGGGCCGATGCATCTGATTGTTGGGTGGGTTTTACATACATATCATGGTGGGGCCCACCCTGATGCAGGTATGAACATCATGAGGTCGATCACCGTCTTCCTCAAGGATAACTACTCCGAATCCACGAAGCTTATTTGGACTCCTCACAAAAACTTCTCGAATCCACGAGGAAAGAAAGCAACAAAATAGAAATAAATTGTAATAAATTTGTAAATGAGCCTACAACCCTTTAAATATGGATACCAAGCCTAGAAAGAAATTTCAGAATTAAACTACAACTAAAACTCCTTAAAATTCATAACTTACTATAAATAATAAATTTACTTTTTTTAGTAAGTGTCCTATGTGGCTTAACCACGTTATTCTCCTAATTACTGTAAGAACTTGTCATGTTGGACACAAATCCTAAAGCCCAACGGATGAAGAGTTATAATTAAACTAAAACTTACTAAAAATAGTAAAAACGGAAATAAACATGAAATTCGACTGTCGATATGATGTAATCTCACAAATTTAGTGTGGGTAACCCGGCAAAGCCAGGTTGGTCGGCTAAAGTAGCTTGTCCTACCCCAAAATCATATATGGTACATTGAGTAACTCATTTCGGTTTACGAGATATGTTTGTTTTAAGGTTCTGACGGTCCTGATAACTTCTACCTCCTATTGGGCCTTCTCTGATCCATCTTGGAAATGAAAGTGTCCGCGACCCGCTCTACATCAGTCCCCTCCACTTCAAAAGAACTTGTCTTCGAGTTCTCATACTGCTTTAGTTCTTGATACTCGGTCTGGTGCATTGTAATGATACCTGGATCAAAAGTTATGATCAATTTATGATCCACTTTCCTTTAGTTCAACCATGCTAAGAATGTATCTGTGACACGTTTTACATCAAACCCCTCCACTTGGGAAAAAAAAAAACTCGTCCTCAAGTTACTCAAGGGACTTGGATCATGATTATGAGATAACTTCTGACACCGATGTTTATTAGCCATTTTCTTGTATTTGACATTAGACTTTTGAGCTGACACAATACATATACTCATGATTTCCTTGACTTGACTAGTGTCGATCAGTTTCTTCACTTCTGCCTTCAAGACCTCACATTCTTTCTGATAATGTGAGCAATTAGGTAGACTTTCCCTTGAGACAGGAACAATGTGATTTTTTATATCTTGTATGGGAGGCAATTTATTTGGGAGTTCCTCAAGCACAACTACATTAAACTCCTGCAACATTGGTTCCAAATTCTCTGGGATGTTCACAGGCTCCATATATTTTTCATTTTCTACTAATGTATCTCCATCTCTTATTTTCTCAATTTGTTTTACAAAATCCTGTTTGGATATGAGAGATTGTTCCTTTCGAAGTCTTAAATTGGTTTTCTATTCCCATATGGACGAGGCCAATCTTTTTACCGCCTTTAGTAAATACAAATACATTATCCCGACCTCTATGCGTAGTAATAACATCAATATTATTTCACCATGGTCAACCAAGTAACATATGACAGACTTCCATATCGAGTACGTCACAAAGTATTTGATCCTTATAATTTTTACCAATTAAAAAATGAAACAGTACATTGTTCGGTTACCTCTATTTTGATGACCTCCTTGATCCATCCAATCGTGTACGGAGATGGATGCTTTTTTGTTTTTAGTTGCATCTTTTCTACTATTATTTTCGACATGAGATTCTCACTGCTCCTGACATCGATGATCACATTACAGACCTTTTGACTTACAGTGCACCTCGTTCGAAAGATGTTGTCTCCTTGTACATCTAGTTCTACATTTGGCATATATAACGGCTTCCTTACAATTAAACTAATGGCTTGCAATTTACCATCATATGATGGTACTCTGGCAAAATTGGGTTTGTGTCATACAGTGACCATGAGTGGTTGAGCATCGCTTTTAGCTTAGGGCGAAATTAGTGCATCTGCAATACGGTTGAGGGTTTCCTTCAGCCCTTATATGGTTAACTGACTCTTCGGTGGAAAGCTTCTATTCTTTTCAAAAGATAATGAATCTCTAGATCACCGTCTACGGGATTTTGGTTCATACATTCGTTGTTTGTCATCGATCCGATGTGAGTCTTCGCTTTGATACCAATTGACGTAGGGATAAACGTGATGAGGTCAATCATCGTCTTCCTCGAGGATAACTACTCCGAATCCACAGAGCTTCTCTAGACTCCTCACAGAGACTTCTCAAATCCACGAGGAAAGAAAGCAAGAAAATAGAAATAAATCCTAATAAATTCATAAATGAGTCTATAGCCCTTTAAATAGGGATACCAAGCCTTGAAGAAATTTCGGAATTAAACTACAATTAAAACTCCATAAAATCCGTAACTTACTATAAATAGTAAATTTACTTTTTATAGTAAGTGTCATAAGTGGCTTAACCACGTTATTCTCCTAATTATTCTAGGCACTTTTCATGTTGGATACAACTCCTAAAGCCCAACGGATGAAGAGTTATTATCAAACTAAAACTTATTAAAAATAGTAAAAATAGAAATAAATATGGAATTCGACTGTCGATATGATGTAATATCACAAAATCGGCGTAGAAGTAGCTCTTCCTACCCCAAAATCATATATGGTACGTCGAGTTTGCGAGATATGCTTGTTTTAAGGTTATGACGGTCTTGATGACTTCTACCTTCTATCGGGCCTTCTCTGATCCATCTTGGACATAAAAGTGTTTGCGACCCACTCTACATTACACCCCCACTTTGCTCAGCCTATTTTCTCTCTTAGATAGAGATCTGGCCTCTTGCGAGCCAAATCACAGGAGACATTACATGCAAGCAAAGTTAGGCTTTGCTGGGGGAGCACTATGATGTCGATGTGAAATCCACTTTGACCATTAGATGCGTTAGCTCACATTAGGCCCAAGGCCCAAAAATCACTCACATCCATGATTCAGGTGGATAACACAAGTAAAAAATGTTTGTTGGGGAACACTCGGCCTCCAAACTATTTCCCTTATTGTAGCTAACATAAATAAGGAATAAGCCTAATTTTTGGGCACTAGGCATAAACTTCCTTGAGGCAACTTATGGTCGGAAGGAATTTCACAAAATTACCATAGTGGATCATGTAAAAAATTCAGGGTGGACATCCCTATACTAATTTTTTTTTCCCTTTGGTGAGCTCCTTTGGTGTGGCTCACCTGTCAGTCTAATATTTGAGCCTTCGGCCTAAATATGAATGATGCAACTAATCGTCAAAGTGGATTATATATACACATCAATGTAGGACCCTTAAAAATCAAGGGTGAGTGTCCCCTTCCCAACTGTGTCCTAGGTGTGGCCCACCCGAATCACAAATCTATCAAGTTTTTTAGCCGTACATCTAAAATGTCGTCATGCACGTAATGGTCATAGTGGATTTTGGAAACACATCAAGGTGGGGCCCACCCAAACAATGCACTCTTTGGTCGCACTTAACACATATGGTGTAGTTTACAGTGTGTGCATCCCCCTCCCAGCCGGTTTCCATGGCGTGGCCTGCATGAATCATATATCAGGCTGATTTTTTGGGCCCTAACCCTAACGTGAGTTGACACATCTAATGGCTGGAGTGGATGTCACATACACATGCATCACAGCGTTGACCACCCCAACCACAGCCAAAAGTTCTCACATGCATTAAGCTCCCATGCACTAAAATAAAATAAATAAATAAATAAAAATAAAAAAGAAAAGAAAAGAAAAGAAAAGAAAAGGCTCCCCTGCACTACAGTTCCTTGGGGAGCATATTTAAACAGGTGAGGCCAGGCAGGCGGAGTTACATGATCATTCACGGTACTGCAAGGATGCAGGTTCCACTTGCTACAGAAGGCTACTATTGAATGAAGATCCTGTTCTTTTTCTTCTCTCTATCTGTTTATCTTTCGCTGTTCATTACCCAACAGGGAAAAGAAAGAAAAGAAAGAAAGGCCACGTATAGTTGTTTTGGCTGCACACATGCTCGAGAGGAAGCGTGGAAGAATGTAGTCATGAGAGAGAGAATCCTAAATACTCGATGGATGCTCATTCTCAAAACCCGTGTAAAACATAAAGAATATAGATAAAAGGGAAAGAGAGATTCAGTAGCTCACTGGATACTCGTTCTCAAAACCTGTGTAAAACATAGAGAATATAAATAAAACGGAAAGAAAGATATAGTAGTTCACGTGCACCGTATCCTCCGCCACACCTCTCTCTCTCATCTTATGCATGCATTCGTTCACTTCCATTGGTGTACTCTATGATACTTCACCACCATTTTGAAAATAGGGTGACTCACCCTACAGCTGAAGCATTTCTCTTAAACCATACCAATGATTCATAACAATACAATATTGATGGCTATCAAATGAATGGTTAAAGATAATATAGTGAGTGGTCCAGATTCAAAAGGCAAACCTGAAGACTCAACTCAATATCCAGTCCAGTCAGGTTCATGCATCGACTCTTTCAGGTTTTTACGAGCTCGTTTGGATTCCACCAAATAAGTTACTTTTTCTACTTACAACAGTGGATAAGTAACTTATTTGAGATTTGTAAGTTTAGCTTATGATAAATTATAACTATCTTTTTTTAAAAAAAAATTTCAAGTTACTTAATCACTTCAGTTTAATAAGTAAAAAATCAAGATAAACTACTAAAGATATAAGTAGTGCATCTTAGGTAACTTACGATCCAAACACCCCATACATGACTTAACTAGATTTTTAGTAATTAAACTACAATATAAGAGTAGGGATGGGTTTTTTTTTTTTAATGAGATAAGGAAAATAAAAATCCCCTCAAATGTATAAGAGTCCATTAATTCTCTCCTCCATATTTACGTTTTATTTCAAAAACCAAGTTTGACTTGGAGAGTGATTCAGCTGAAGTCATCGCAGCTCGCATCGGAGTCAATTGAGTCTGCAAGTCAGCTGGATGAGTCTCTCCAAAACTTAAGTAAGTCACATTCAAAATCGGTTGGCTCAAAATCTCTCCGACTCAAGTTGACTTGGCTGAGTTTTGAGTCAACCCAGCTAGTTTTGAAACTATGGTGATGATAGTTCACAACCATTTCTTGGGTTGTGGTATCTCAATTTATAGCAAGCATGGTATGTATGCATTGTAAGAATTCTACAAGGTGGGCTTTATTGATCAATGGTCTGAATTATCCTAAGGGTTGGATGGTGTGATCGAGAGTACCAGTGGACCTCACTAAGTTATGATGCATCTAAAATCATGTAAGGGGTGGTTGCTAGAACTGTGATACACAGACAATGTTCTAGTGGGACTGGAATTATCGAATTCATGTGGGGCCTTAAGGAGAGGGGCTTCGATGGGTTTCAAACTCCTAGAACCTCTAAAACTATATAAACAGGGTTGGGTTCCCAATTCTACATACAACAGAAGCTTCATTTCCATCCCCAATGCTTCTTTAAAGGTGTATGGTGCGGAAGATTACAACATCAAGCCTACCAATGGCGTCTCAACAAGTTACACTATATATAGTTTATTTGATCTTCATACTCAATGCACTGCACGACTTTTAGCAATTCCACATATAGCGAGGCCCATTATGGATGGACCAAAAATTGAATTGACCAAAGGTTAGTAACGATTCAATCAATGATTATCAAATGAAAAGGGTTAGAATAAATGGTTATTGGACCAAAGAAACCGGACAATATTATGTGGGTAACATCATCCAGTCAAATCTAATTTTAGGCATATGTGACATCTACTATAGTGTCCATGATTTGGACAGCCTAGATTGATTTTCACGTATGCATCGTGTACACTGGATGAATCATCTGTTAAAGACTATTGTTAATCTTGGTGGGTCCTTGTACCTTTGCTTTGGAGATATTAGGTTTTAATCAAGTGTTTTATCATATATTTTTTTTAGTTCTAAATCCAATTTAAACCGAAAGTGAGTTTGAACAACTAATTACTAAAAGGTGAATGTTAAGCACAGGCAGGCGCAATTGGGTAAAAGCAACCCAACAATATGCCAATGGACGCGGTTTGTCTAGTGACGCCAACACCATCCAGCTATCTAGCTAGTGTAAGAGCTCTTTGGGCCTCACCATTGTTTATTTATTTCATCCAAGCCGTCCATCCATTTTTTAAGATCATTTTCGTAAATAAAACCGGAAACGAGACATATCCAAATCTCAGGTGGAACACATCACAGGAAACAGTTGGGATTGAAAGCTTACTATTGAAAACTGGCACAGAAGTTTTGAATGAAGCTGATATTTGTGTTTTCCCTTCATCCACGTCTGTGTGACCTTATCAACAGGTTGGATGGCAAATAAAAATTACAGTGGGCCCTAAGAAGTCTTTAATGGTGGTGTGGTCCACCTGAGATTTGGATCTGCCTCATTTTTGGGTTCATGCCCTAAAATGATCTGGAAAAATGGATGGACGATGTGGATAAAACACATACATCATGGTGGATCCCATAGAGCTCTAACACTAGCTAGCTACATGGATAAAGCACATGTGGGGCCACTTGATGAACCACTTGGATCTTACATGAGCCTCCTTGCTATGTTAGAATTCATGTGCCCCATAGTAGTTAAAAGATGAAAAGTGGCATTCCTAAGGCATGAAAAAGAGTCCTTACCTTCCTCTTAGTAAAAGCTCTAAATAGACTAGATCCATCTATTTTAACAAAACTAAGGCCATGTTTGTTAATGCCTGAATTTTTGCACTTAACACGGAATGGGGAAAAATTTTCGTGTTTAGTGGTGTTTGTTAATGCGTTGTTAACGCGAAGACGGAAAGCGCTAAGTAGTTTTTCACCGAATTCTTTCCGTGATAGAGTTCTTGCTTAATGGTGAACGCGGAATGCGCTCCGTGATTTTTTATTAAACAAATTTTTTTGCTTCCAAAAGTACCCCTTTTCAAGTTACTATGGAAATTTTTCTTTTAAATTATTTGCGCAATACAAAATCAACCTTTAACCAGGAAACTTCTTTATGCCCCACCATGATTTATGTGTTTGACCCACACCGTCCATCAACTTTTTCGATAATTTAAGGTATGATTCAAGAAAGAAGCAGTCCAATGATTAATTGGACCATAAGGTGGGATTGAACGTCCACCGTTAAAAACTTCTTGAGAGTGGTAGGTTTGGATCAAGTGATATTTGTGTTTTCCTCCACTTGACCTAATGAATAGGTTGGATGGTAAAAAACATCACAGTGGACTGTGAATTTTTAATGGTGAAAATCATTATCCCATGCTATTTTTGGTGTGGTCCATCCGAGCGTTGGATCTCGCCTCATTTTTGTGTTCATGCCTTAAAATAATCGGAGAAAAGGGATAGACAGTTTGGATGTACAGAGACATCACGGTGGGCCCACCCATAGAACTGCCCGTTTGAAGCTAGAGACGGGCGGGGGTAGACGCAATCCGCGTCCTCATGGTGTGGGTGTGAGAGGCAACGGATTGGCTACTCCCACTCCCACCAGCCATTGGTGCTCTGTGGGCCTTACCATGATGTATGTGTTTCATCCATGCCATCTATCTATTTTTGCATATCATTTTATAGAAATGAGATATATCCCAATCTCAAGTGGACCACATTACAGAAACAGTGTTGAATGAATGTCGCCCATTAAAAATTTTTTGGGGGCTATAAAAGTTTTGGATCAAGCTGATCTTTGTTTTCTCCCTTCATCTGGGACTGTATGACCTAATAAATAGATTGGATGTCAAATAAACAGTACAGTGGGCCTTTGGATGATTTTAATGGTGGATCTCCAATCACTAGTGTTTTCCTGTGGTGTGGTCCACCTGAGATTTATATCCCCTAATTTTTAGGATGAAGCATTAGAATAATCTGTAAAAATGGATGAATGGAATGGATGAAAGACATACATCGTGGAGGGGCTAACAGAGCACCACCCAGGGAGTAACCAATCCGTCTCGAGTAAGGAGACGTGGATTTCCTGCCAAAGGCTTTCGCGGGAAGTTCAAGCGCTAGAAACTTAGGTGGGGCCTACCGTGATGTTTGTGAGAAATCCACCCCATCCATCCGTTTTTTGAGATCATTTTAGGACTTAGGAGAAAATTTGAGAAAGATCCAAGACTCAACTGGGCCGCAAAATTTGAGAAAGATCCAAGACTCAATTGGGCCGCAATAAAGGAAAATGTGTACAGGGAAATTCCTGCCGTTGAAATGTTCCCGGGTAGACTGATGTTTATGTGCCATCTATACCGTTTATAGTATCATTCATACTGCGATGAAATGAAAACAAAAATATTATCCTGATTCAAAACTTCTGTGGCCACACAAATATTTCAACTGTTGACGTTCAATACTCACATTTTTGTCTCACCTGAGTATCAAATACGGTTCATTTTTCTCTTTATGTCCTAAAATGAACTCATAAAACAAATGAATAGAGTGGATTTCTCACAAACATCACGGTAGGCCTCACCTAAGTTCCCAGCGCAGGAACTTTATGTGAAAGCCTTCCGCGGGGAATCCCCGTCCGAGTCAGGGACGGGATTGGGAAGCGGATTGGCTGGTCTATTGGCATAAGCAAGTTCTGTGGATTCCATCATGATATATTTGTTATATCCAAACCATCCATCCATTTTGCGAGCTCGTCGTAAGACTTGAACTGAAAAATAAGACATATATAATGATAAGATGGACCACATTGCAAAAAGTAGTAGGGGATTGAACGTGTACCATTGAAACCCTTTTGGGGTCATAGAAGTTTCGGATCAATATGAAATTTGTTTTTCCTCTTCATCCAGATATTTTTGACCTTATGAATACATTAGATGGAAAATAAACGTTATAGTGGGCCCTACAAATTTTTTAATGGTGAAAATCATTATCCCACTGCTATTTTTGGTGTGGTCCATTTGAGTTTTGGATATGATTCATTTTTTAGACAATGCTCTAAAATAATCTTGAAAAATTTATGAACGGTGCGGATATAATAAATACATTATTGTAGGGCCCATGTAACTTTGATCTCCTTTGAAACCTTCATACAAGGTCGACTTCGAGGAGCGTCTTCGCACGACACGTATCCATGTATCAACGGATTGGCTACTCCCCCAGCCACCAGCCAGGTGGGTGATGGTCAGTGCTGTGAGGCCCCATGATGTATGTGTTTCATCCATTCAGTTCATTCATTTTTTACATATCATTTTATATCTCCTATCCCAAAAAATTCCACCACACTTATACGTACAAATCATTAATTTGCAATATGTATTCATGAATAATGATATTTTAAATTTTTATTAAGTATTTTATAGTTTATTTGAATTAAATAGAATAATTTTATTTTCATTTAATAAAAAATAATTTCTTTATAATGTAAAATATTTCCAAACAGGAGATAGGGGCAAATGTGTCAAATCAACATATTTCAGACAATTCATATATTCATGTGCCCCATAGTAGTTAAAAGATGAAAAGTGGCATTCCTAAGGCATGAAAAAGAGTCCTTACCTTCCTCTTAGTAAAAGCTCTAAATAGACTAGATCCATCTATTTTAACAAAACTAATACTGTTTCTTCTAATGGTGTGGTAATAATGCTTTCTATATGGGAGATGGTGTGATAATTCCACATGCTTGTGGACGTACCAATATGAAACATGTGTGTGAGATCTGATTTTTATATGCGAATAATGCTTATATCTTATGACTAAAAAATCAGATAATTTCACTCTATAAGTGGGCCATAACTTACAAAGTAAATTGACATTTTTTTTGTAGCTATTCATTCATTTTGATAATGCTATGGCCCCACCTGAGATATGACCTGATTTTATGCCAGAAGATCTTAAAATAATATGGCTCCTGATGGAGATTCACATCGTGACAGGTGCCCATTTGTGGAATTAGTAAATCTCTCAGTAGTAATACTAACATACATGCAAACAATAATGAAAAGAAAAAGATAAAAGAAAAGAAAGTCTTTAAATAGTATTTTAGGATCCTCTTTTAGGTTATATTGGGATAGGAGTTTTGCTAACTGCTACACATGCATAAGATCCAAGCTGTTTATCTGGTTGGTCCCACTGATATCTTCACACTTCGGGTAGGGTAGGATACAATCTTAAGAATCTTTGGAGAAACGAGTAAAAGTTTTTTTTTTAAAAATAAAAATAAATTTAATCACACGCACACACACCCCACACACTCACACCGTAGTGGAATTTCACCACCTATGGGTACCCGAACCCTTGAACAGGTGTTGAAACTCCTAAGAGTCTACCACCAGAGAAACGAGTAAAAGTTGGCTGAGTTTACTTTAGCTTGCATTTGTTTTCACAAATAGTGATGCACTTAAGAAGTGGATCCACCTAATTTACATCAGGGCTTCTACAATCTGAAACCCACCTAATGGATGGCTTAGATCCCTCATCCATGTAATATATATATATATATATATATATATATATATATATATATATATATATATATATATATTAATGTAATAATTCATTCAATAAAGTGGCAATGAGTAAATTGACATAATTAGGTTCCAAATTGAGGTTTGTGGCAACATTATGGATATTTTGGGATCTGGGGTCGTGCTCGAGTGATCCAAACCGTTTATCTGGTGGGCCTCTAAATTGATGGGCATACCCAAAAAAAAAAAAAAAACCTCCCATATTAGTATATTCAACCCTTGGATTGTTTCTCCTTTCAGCATCTCGGCGGATGGGATACTCAGGAAAGGAGAAATTCTTAGATTAGAATATTCAACCCTTGGATTATATGACCCTTTTCCTATGAATATAGACCGTCTCTTTGTAGGGCTAATGATTAAACATCAGCATCTACTAGTGTTATAGATTTTCAAGGTAGCCACCATAAGTTATCTCATTAGATCAACCATTTGGATCACCAAAACATGGATGCAATCTCACGACTATAGTCCTGATATACAACCATGTTGGGCCCACTTGTGGGGCAACCATTAGTGGTGGGTCCATGCAATTTTCTCTCTAATATCTTTCTTTTAAATTATCTTTTGGAGTTTAAAATTTTGAATTTTAAATATTGAAATAAGAGAAAGATATTAAACATCTCAATTCTCTGAATCTCTCTTTACAAAAAGGAAGGCATACCCTTGTTAAAAGCATCCAACTGAAAAATAAAATTAAAAAAAATAAAATAGAGAAAATAAGAAAAGAATAATAATACCCATTGTCTATCAAAGTTGTCTCTAGATGATTTAAACTGGTAATCAAGTCTGGGGGATATCTTAGCCGTAGGATATAGGTGACTTGATTTTTCCGCTCTTATAATAGTTGGGTGAACTACTGGACATCTTTGAGTTTGTGTGAAAGTCCATAAAAGATTGTGTAGATACCATCAGATTCTGCGTGTCCACCCATCAACACTACCCTATTGTAGCAATCCTCATTTGGTTATTTACTTTTGATTAAATTGAATTATTAAAAGAAAAAAAAAAACCTTAGATTTTGTTGGGCATCCAAACGCACCCTTACTTTGGCTCAAAATGCAAGTAGCAATGATAACAAATGATTGAGAGCAATGGATTTTCTATGGTGTGGAGTTGGATTTCGAGCCAAAGAGAAAACTCAATTTCTAGTTTTGGATTTGGACATAATGAGTGGTTTGAGATTGTAGTGAGTGATGACACATATTAGGGGCCATAAAGTCATGGACATAATTACCACGTTTGCCATTACTCATTGATACATTTTTACTTTTTGATAAAAGAGTAATCAGTAGCTTACTAAGATTTGTGTTTTATATTGGGTTAGTGGTTGAAAAACATACCCCCACAAGACTCATTCTTTTGACATTTACATGGGGCACCTACATACGTAATGAGCATGCATTTTCTTGCAGTAAATGAGCGTGGGATTGTCACGTACATCCCTCTCTCTCACGTGCATCTCTCTCTCTCTCTCTCTCTCTCTCTCTCTCAATAAAGAAAATGTTAATAGTTATTGTGGTCTAAGGATCCAATGTGTGTAAATGGTTTACCCTCCTAACCATGGTTCTAATATCGTAGATTGGAAACCTGGTGAACTCGGCCAAGTCATCTTGATTTTGGTGGGCAATGAAATGAGTCACCAGATCGAAATGGGATGAAAATGGAACGTCTGAGGTATTATCCTGATCTCCATAAGATAAAACTATCATGTGTTTGTTGTAACTAATACCATTCCGAAACCATTATTGGATTGTGTCTTGGATGGACCATATCTTGAAAATTATGCCATTTGGTTAAGTTAATATACAGCGATGTTCCAAAAAGAAAAAAGAAAAGCCTTTTGATCGAGTGGTTAGGAATAGACAAACCGCTAAAACTTTTTATCATTTCTTGTCAATGAAGTGACCTATCAGTTGGTCGGTGCAGATTGATAGACACATTTGTGAACCATATGAATTTAGTATTGATTTTTGATACCATTTGCTTGAGAAATAATGTAGTGGCCTAAGTGTTAAAAGAAAAAAAAAAATAACACTTTTAATACACCTAGTTGTATGTAATTTTTTTTAGAACACATTACACCCGAAAAGAATCTTAGATGTAATCAGTTTGCATGAAATTTTGTTTGGCTTTTAAATGATAATTTGTATACAGATAAATAGATTGCGTGTCTTGCTACCCCGTAAAGTGTTTACAATGATTAAAATAGGTATTCATACTAAAGAGCTTAGGTGGTGAGCTTTCCAAGATTTGCAAATCTTATCTGAAGGACTTTATTCTTTTAAGGCCTAAAGAGAACATTAAAGCATGCATACACAAAATAGATTGAATGTCTTCCACCCATTATACTGGCCCCAAATGCAATTTAGAAGTTTTTAATGGTGGATGTCCCATCCTTCCCTCATGTGGTCCACTCGATAATTGATGAGCTATTTTTAGATCCATAGGAGAGCATCAAGAGAAGTACATGATGGATAGATATACATTATGGTGGGCCCCACATATTATTAGTGTATGGTAACTATTGTGTTCTAACATATATAATGCCTTTTTACTGTAAAGACTTGTACCTGTAATTTGAAACATGTCTTTTTATCAGGTTTCAAAAGGATGTAATCTATTTATAACAGGCAAATACATGCATTTAAACAGTCCCTATAATCAGATTACCTGTAATCCCTTTACAACTTAAGTACTTTACAAGCATCCAAACAACCCCTTACATTCTTCATAAGTTGCCTTGAAAAAATCATACTGATTGGATGATACAAACCTTTAAGTCAGTGGTATGCTAAAATGGATGGGGAGGATCAATATTCTTAGAAGATATATAGGTCTAGTCATGGATGTTTAGGACCATCAGATTGCTGTGATTTTGCATTGTGTTGGATGAGAAGTGGAGTGAACCTAATGGATGGTCCAGATAAGCCATGCAGATGCCTACTAGTCCACATGCACCGACTAGTTGCATGGAAGGGTTTCAGACACTGAGACCATATCTTGATTCACTGTGTTGGATGCGCACTACAAATCAGATTCAACTCGGGTTTTTCACCAAACCTTGGGCCCGAATTGACAATCGAGGCTGTTAATGGGCCAAGTTGGCCCGTAAGAAGGGCTTGAGTTGGAAAAGCTCATGCCAAAAAATCAAGACCGTTTATTAATTAGGAAATGGGCTTATTCTATGTCAAGAGCTAGTGAACCTGGCCCGAAATTGGACTAGCCCCGACCCATTTAGGATTTCAGGGGCAGTTTTTGTCGTATCATGCATGATGGGATGCACCTGTTGAACAATCAAAATGTTGGAATCGAATTGCGTAATAGTGGGCTCTGGAAAAGCTTTATGGACCCCACCATGATGTATTTGTTTTGTCCACGATGTCCATCCATAGCTCTTCCTATGGCCCACTGTAATGTTTATTTGCCATCCAACCTGTTCATCAGCTTGACCCAAAACTGTTGTAGACCTAAAGAAGTTTTTAATGGTGAGTGTTCAATCACCATCATTTCCTATGGAGTGGCCCACTTGGGATTTAGATCTTCATACCTTAAAATGAGCTATTAAAATGGGTGGACGGCATGGATAATGCACATATATTGTGGTGCCCCCCACATAGACAGACCACTTGATCTCATCGAGCAACTGTCAATTCCATTGACAACCCACTTGATCCCATCAAAAAAATCTTGCATTTTTTACCTTTGCTCGCTGGATGACTTTTGGGTCTGAATCGATATGATCAAATGTGGCTTCGATCTCATTGATAGGATGTTGATGGCATTCGATATGATCGAAGCTCCCATCGACCGACTTATGCAGTTTTGCAGAATTGTGGGTTTTGTTTTCTATTTCGATTTAAACTTTTTTTTAAGGGTTTGTAATCCGTAATTAAAATATTGAAACATGCTTAAGGTCTTTTGGTGAGTAAAAGGAGTTCAAAGCTAGGGTTTTCTATGGTGTTCGGCGTGTATTCTCCGATCAATGAGCTCTTTCATCTATTGTAAACCTTGATTATCATAGTGGATTCATTGTCGCTTTGTGCCCTAATTTTTTCCATGAGGGTTTTCCACATAAAACCTTGTGTTCTCTGTGTGCTTGGTTGTTTGATCTTTTATTGTTTAGTTCTAACTCAGGTTTGCTTCCGTGCTTCCCCTCAACAAATGGTATCAGAGCAAATGTTGAAGTTTGAATTTTTTTAATACGAAAACATATCTTATAAGGGATCTAATGTTAAATATGAAATAACGAAGTTTCTTGAGAGAAGTAATTTTGAACTATGGAAGGTTAAGATGTGAGGCATCTAGTTCAGCAAGGATTGTAACACGCTTTCCTTGACAAGGCGATGCGTCCTCCATCTATGACTAACGAAGAGTGAGATGAACTAAACGAGAGGGTTACAACCTCAATACAATTGTGTTTGGTGAAAAATGTCCTGAATCAAAAGACCATCGCAGGGGTATGGACGAAACTGGATGGTTTGTACAAAAAGAAATCCTTGGATAGTTGTCCGTGACTTAAGAATCAATTTTAGAATCTTAAAATGATAGATGAGTCTGACATTAATGAACACATAAACACTTTCAATGAGTTGCTATATAAACTAACGAATGAAGAGGTTAAGATCGAAGATGAAGCTCAAGCCTTGATTCTCTTGAATTCACTTTCACCATTTGTTAAGAATCTGATAGACATGTTGATCCATAGTATGGATACCATTGATATAGAGATTGTCATCTTAGCCCTTTATGAGAAGCAGTTGAAAAAGAAAGTAACGGAGGTACCTCTACGGATGTGCTAGTTGCCAAGGGAATGAATACTGAAAGGGAGAATGGTAATTCTCGATCGTGATCTAAATCGAAAAAAAAAAAGAAGGCAAGATGGAGTGCTAAAATTGTGGAATAACGGGGCATATGAAGAAGGACTACAGGAACCCTAAGGCTTAAAAATAAGAAACTTTGGAGAATGTGCAAAAAAGAGGCCAACACATCGCAATCATGCAAGGAGGTAGATGGTGGTGATGTATTGACTACATCCAAATCTGGTTAGCTTAATAACGACTGGATTTTGGATTTGGATGCCTCATCATATGACTTCTCATAGGGACTGGCTCACCATATATAACGAGTACAACGGTAGACAAGATTTTATGGCAATGACATTGGCTGAAAAGTTGTTGGAATCGGTTCAGTGCACATCAGAATGTTCGATGGGGCGGAACATATTCTGACAAATATTTGGCACGTTCCAGACCTCAGGAAGAATTTGATATCTCCATGGGCTCTTGAGACACTTAGTTATAAGTTCACTGGTTATGACAGAGCCCTTAAAGTTTCAAAAGGGATATTTATTATAATGAAAGGACATCGAAGTTGTAATCTATACAAGTTGATCGAAAACACTGAAATGGGTGAAGCTACAACGTCTGTAACAGAATCCACATCGGCATGGTTGTGGCATGCATGCATAGGCCACATGCGCAATTGCGGCATGATGGTACTTTTTTAAAAAATCTTTGCTTAATTCTTATCTTTAAAAGTATTGAACTAATTATTATATACAAGCATTGTATATATGGTAAATAGTTAATGCTAACTTTTAAAAATGGAAAGCAGTTTTGTAAAGTTGTGCTTGGGTATATGCATTCAGATGTATGGGGCCCATCGCATGTTGTTTCTACTAAGGATTATCGTATTTTGTCTCATTCATCGATGATTACTACAGGAAAATGTGGGTTTATTTTCTAAAAAATAAATCCAATATTTTTACAATGCTCAAGGTATGAAAGACGATGGTTGAAAGGCAGACACGATAAAAGCTGAAGGTATTATAGACCGATATCGGAGATGAATTCACTTTAAAGAAATTCAATCATTTTTGCAAAGATGAAGGGATTGTGAGGGGCAATATAGTGAGGCACATTTCTAAATAGAATGGACTGGTAAATCAGATGAAGCGGACTCTCTTAGAGAGAGCCTAAAGCATGTTAAGTAATGCTAGATTGGGTAAAGAGTTATGGACGAAGGCTGTTAACATGGCTTGCCACCTAGTGAACCGGTCCCCGTCTACATTGATAGACTGTAAGATTCCTAAAGAAGTGTGGGTGGTCATGAGGTAGACTACTCATAGTTACTGGTATTTGGTTATAATGCTTACTCTTGTGTACCGTCAATTGAGAGAAATAAGCTAGACCAAAGAGCTAATTAAGAAGTGTATTTTTATGGGGTATGATGATGGTGTGAATGAGTACAGGCTACACGACTGGGTCACACGAAAAATCATAATTAGTCGAGATATTGGGTTTGATGAAGATTCATTTATCCACAAGGATCAATGTAAGGAACCTAAGAAGTCAGCAGTCATTGATGTTGAAATTAAAAAAGAAAATACACGAGTAGATCCTGAGCCAAAGGTAGAAAGTACATGAGCAGGTGGAGCAATCGCCTCAAAAAAAATTAATCCACCAAGAGATTGTAGATTTTCATTTAGATACAGAGATGACTCAATTATTGTATTCACCCTCATTACAAATAAGTTTAATATGTCTATATTTAAGGAAGCATTAGATGTTTTTGATGCTGAGAAGTAGATAGCAATAATACATGATGAGATAGATTCCCTATATAAGAATGAGATATGAGAGTTGATAAAGTTTCTAGTGGAGCGTAAAGTAATAGACTATAAATGAATTTACAAGATCAAACAAAATATATACAATACAAGATTGGTGAACCATACCATTAAAAACTTATTGTGGGCCACAAAAGTTTTGAATCAAGCTTATATTTGTTTTTTTTTCCCTTCGTTCAAATACATGTGACCTTGTCAACAGGTTAGATTGCAAATAAGCGTCACATAAACATTACAGTAGGCCCTAGGAAGTTTTTAATGGTAGGACATTCAATCATCAATGTTTCTTATAATATGGTCCGTCTGAAATTTGAATCTGCTTCATTTTTAGGCTCATGCCCAAAAATGATTTGACAAAATGTATGGACAGCATGGATACAGAATGCATACATTATAGTCTACCCCAAGTTAAGGGCCCCATCATATTGGGTGAGGCTAGGGTGGCACCTAATTCCCTCCTTGCCCGGTAACCTAACCGGCCCCTACAACAATAAAGTAGAAAAGGTGCAGCTACTGCCACTTGGCCTCATAAGATGTGACGCACCTAAGGAAGCGGATTGGCTGGTGTACCACACACCAACTATATAGCTAGGGGTGTACACGAACCGACTTAGCTCGGTTAGCTCGCTTAACTCGACTCGAAAAAGCTTGATTCGACTCTGTTCGAAGCTGAGTTTGAGCTGAGTCGAGCTGATTTTTTTAGCTCGAAAATGAGTTCGAGCGGGCCCCAGCTCGACTCAACTCGACTTGGATTGAATCCAGCTCGAATCCAACTCGAATCAAACTCGGATCGAACCAATTCGGTGACTCAGTTACTTTGCCATTGATGTTGCTCACCAACTGTTGATAAAATGATTCAACGAAATGTGGCTGGTGGCAAGGAAGGTATGTACATGAAACAAATACCTTTTTTCTCTTTGTTTTTTTTTTTAATTACTTAGAAGGTGTTTGATAAAATACTTGTAAAACAATTGCCTTTGTTTATAAAACAGTAGGCTTTTGGAAGTTGCAGTTCAGGTGTTTATTGAAATGCCTCAATGGCGAGCTCGGCTCAATCTTGGTTCGAACTCGGCTCGAGCTGTTGACCAAACCGAGCCGAGCTGGCCAGTCAGGCTTGAGGACCGAGCCGAGCCGAGTTCAAACTGAGGTCAGCTAGTGTTCGAGCCGAGTCGAGCTCAAGCCAGCTCGACTCAGTTCGACTCGATGTACACCCCTATATATAGCTGTTGTAGGTACGTGTTGTGCGAAGACGAGCACTGATGCTTCTCGAGCTCCGAGTTGTATGAATGGTTCAAAGGAGATCAAAGTTACATGGGACCCACAGTGATGTATTTATTATATCTACACCGTTCATCTATTTTTAGAGATCATTTTAGGGCTTGTTTGGATTCGTGTATTAGAGTGTATTGTATTGTATCTGGATACTATTCATGTATACGTTCAATGATTTTCAAAATACATCCAACTCAACATGCCATTAACCAATGTTTGGATAAGAGGTATTGTTCGGGCAAGTATACAGTTTCTTGTAGAGATCAATGTTTGGAAGCGACGTATAAGGGCCACGTATTGTATATACGTATACATATTGATAGTCTATATAGTAGTGTCGCAATTTTTAAGCTCTCATACATCGTATCCCAGGCGGGGCCCAGTGTCATGTTTGTGATTAATCCTACTCATCCATCATGTTCTGATTGAATAATCTTGACCGTTCATCCATTGTCACCAGGTTGGATTGACGTGTTTAACGATATGAATGTCATCTAAAATGACACAGAATCCTAAAATCTTTCTCACGGAATAGATGGACAAAATCGCGACTCAAAGCACAGGTGGACGAGGAGAATCATTCACTAAAATGACCGTGGGCCCCACCTGGGTTACCAGCCATGGAAATTCCTGTGAAAGTGGTCTGCAGATGTTGGACGTGCCCAATCCGAAGAGGCGATGTGGGTCCCACATAAACATCGGCGCTCATCCACGCCATCCATCGAATAAGAATACAGGGTGGAAATTTTATAATTGAAAAAATACCCAAAAATTTCCCTACATCATCAAAGCATATGTGATCGGATTATCCACCCGATCTGAAAGTCTCATAAAAAAAATCCATGATACATGGATCAAGTCCAAGAAGATATTAAAAAAAAAAAAGTTCATTCTCCTGACTCTCACAAAAACTACAACCCAAAGAACAACCTCATAGCCACATATAAAATCAATATTCCAAGCAGCAAACGAAGCAGCAGACGGATGCATGGTTCGTCTCTAACACCAGCAACTGCCACCCTCTCAGGGCTGCCATCTTCCCCGCCGGACCTGTTGTCGATTACGGTTCGATCTGTAATAGCAGATACACAGGTCCCACTGTCCATCGTCGCCGGATGATGAGATGCATGAACTGCAACCCATAGAAACAATCCAAAATTCAAAAACTGCAACCCACAGGCACCTCATCTACCTGATTCAGGGTCGCATGCACCCGTCATTTCCAATCTTCCACACCTACCAGCCAGATATTGTAAAATCTCAAGTTCGATTCGACGTGCCTTATAGGCATAACTGGATGGGGAATAGACTATTGACAGATAGGGATGTATATGCCAGACCGTATACGCGCCATTAAGGAGGGGCCTCTTGCACTCCAAGAGGGTCATGCAAGTTCTAACCTGAATCCGCTCATGATTACAGGTTGTTGGATATCGCAGTACGTTCCAGAAGGGAGATGATCATACCCGAAGGATCGGCTTTTCGCAACACAATTTGGTGTTCGAATGCCCGATTTACAATGAGCAATGTGGTAAGAAGGTTATCCTGTCGCATATATGTTGAAATCAGCCTTCGGAAGGGAACCTTCTCAACTGAATGGTGACATGCAAAAGGTTGGAGATGATCTAAGGAAGTGCTGGTGTAGAAACCTGACCGTTCTCCTATGGAGATAACCCTCTACAGGGTTTTAAAACTCGCTCGCACGCGAATACAACGCATTGAATAGGTTGTACAGATGGCAGTCGAGACATCTGACGATACATTACAATGGCTGCATTTTTTTGGTTTTATGCTGTATCGCGCACATGGTTTTCCACGGTCTTCAACTCCAAACCAAACACCGTACATTTCACATCAAGCCCTTTAATACCATACAATACACCGTAAAACGCAAATCCAAATAGGCCCTTAGTGCATTATACGAGAAATGAATCATATCCAAAGATCATCTGGATCACACCACAAATAGCAGCGGAGATAATGATTTTCACCGTTAAACAATTC
The DNA here is from genome assembly GCF_029962835.1 of Magnolia sinica. NCBI lineage: Eukaryota > Viridiplantae > Streptophyta > Magnoliopsida > Magnoliales > Magnoliaceae > Magnolia > Magnolia sinica. The sequence goes on from NC_080585.1 coordinate 30,562,327, forward strand.
GTAGGGTCCATTATAACGTTTATTTTCCATCCAATCTGTTCATAAGGTCAAAAAGACCCGAATGAAGAGGAAAAACAAATTTCATATTGATACAAAACTTCTGCGACTCCAAAAAGGGTTTTAATGGTAGACGTTCAATATCCCACTACTTTTTTCAGTGTGGTCCACTTGATAGTTAAATCTGTCTTATTTTTCGTCTCAAGCCTTAAGACGAGCTCACCAAAAGGATGGACGGTTTGGATATAACACATACCTCATGATCTCAAACCCAAAGAACTTGCTGACGTCAACAGCTATATAGCTGGTGTGAGGTACGCTAGTCAATCCGCTTCCGTCCATTAGGTGGGACGCGGATTGCGTCCTACCCCCACCTGGACGGTAATCCGTCTGGGCAGGGCTCTATAGGGCCCATTGTGATGTAAGTGTTTTATCCACGCCATTAATCACTTTTATCATACTATTTTAAGTTACGATGCTGAAAATGAGGGAGGTCCACAGCTCTAGTGGACCACACCAAAGAAAGCTGCAGTGATAATGACACCTACATTTGAAACATTTCTAAGGGCCACTGTGATGTATTTTTTTTATACCATCCAACTTTTATTAATAAGGTCATGTAGACGTGGATGAAGTGAAAACACAAATATAAGCTTGATCCGAAACTTCTCCAACTCCTAAGAACTTTTTAATGGCACACGTTCAATCCCCACTCTGGGACCTGCCTCATTTTAACTTAGACTGATATGAGGAAACCTATGAACAGCATGGATAAAATACTTACATCAGGGTGGGCCCCACAGAGCCCATCCCAACGGATTACCGTCCGGACGGGGGTAGGACGCAATCCGCGTCCCCTTAACAGGTGGAGAAGGAAGCGGATTGGCTGGTGTACCTCACACCAGCTATATAGCTGCTGTATTAACATTTACAGGTTCTGTGGGTCTGATCACGAGGTATGTGTTATAGTCAAACCGTCTATCCATTTGGTGAGCTCGTATTAAAGCTTGAGAAGAAAAATAAGACATATATAACCATCAAGTAGACCACACTGAAAAAAGCAGCGGGGGATTGAATGTCTACCACTGAAACCCTTTTTGGGGCCACGGAAGTTTTGGATCAATATGAAATTTATTTTTCCTCTTAATTCAGGTCTTTGTGACCTCATGAACAGATGGGATGGAAAAAAAACGTTATGGTGGGCCTATAAATTTTTTAACGGTGAAAATCATCATCTCCGCTGCTATTTATGGTGTGCTCCATATGGTCTTTGTATATGATTCGTTTTTTGCATAATACTCTAAAATGATCTCTAAAAATAAATGAACGGTCTAGATATAATAAATACATCACTGTAGGGCCTAAAAATACATCACTGTGGGGTCTAGATATAATAAATACATCACTGTGGGGGCCTAAAAATAAATGAACGGTCCAGATATAATAAAATGATCTCTAAAACTTTGATCTCCTTTGAACCGTTCGTACAACTCGGAGCTCGAGGAGCGTCAGTGCTCGTCTTCGCACGACACGTACCTACAGCAGCTATATAGCTAGTGTGAGGTACACCAGCCAATCCGCTTCCATCAGTTTATGGGTGGGCCCCCTACGAGCTATGCAGGCTTCTCAATACCTACCAAAACTGTAGGTCTCCGGCTACAGTGTAATAGGTGAAAAGAAAAAGCACCAAAAAGCAATTCCGGGTACCAACGGAAACGAACCCAAAGCATGTGTGCACATTTACACCCCATGCGCAGGTCGTTCTCAGCCATTTCAAAAATAAGCAGCGCGCGAAAAATAACCGTTTCCCAAAAACAGTTAGAGAAAATGGTCATCTCCTCGACAAAGATGATCACCTATTATGGGAGAATTGGAGAATTACAGAAAGCCGTGAAATTATTCCAGGAGATGCCCCACAGGAATCAGATTTCTTACAACGCAATGATAACCCTTTTTGTGGATTCTGGTCAGTTAGATGCTGCAAGCAGGCTGTTCGCAGAAATGCCCGAGAGAAACTCAACATCTTACACTTTGATGATTTCTGGGTTTTCGAAATCGGGGCTCGTCGTTGAAGCGCGTGAAGTCTTTGATTCCGTTCCTTCTCTGTATCAGAATGTGATCTCGTGGACAGCCATGATTTCTTGTTATGTGCAGAATCACCAGTCACTTCATGCGCTGAAGCTTTTCACTAGTTCCTATGGTGATTTCTTTGCTTTACGGATAATACCCAATTCGTATACTTTCAGCATTTTGCTGAAGTCGTGTGCGGATGTGCAGTCTATCGCAACTGCAGCACAAATCCATGCTCTGATTGTGAAGCTTCTAGATGAAGAAATTGAGGAAGTTGTCTTTGTTCAGAACGCGTTGATTGATTTGCACTCAAAATTTGGACGTCTAACAGATGCAGAGAAGATCTTCAATAGACTGACGTCGAAAGATCTGAGTTCGTGGAATACCATGATGACAAGTTACACCCGTCATTCTTTGATTGATGAAGCTCTCAGAGTTTTCAATTCCATGAAAGAAAAAGACACACTTTCGTGGAATATTGTATTTTCAGGTTTAGCAGAAAGTGGTCGTGGGGAAGAAGCTATAAACCTATTTATCTGTTTGTTAAGGTCATGGCCAGAAACAAAGCCCAACCCATCTACTTATACGATCATTCTAACTATTTGCTCTACTTTGACAGCGTTGGAAATGGGTAGACAGATACATACATGTACCATTAAAATCAGTCTCAATAGGAGTAATGTCTTCACGGGCAATTCACTCATTACCATGTATTCGAGATGTGGTTCCGTCAAAGAATTGGAGAGAGTCTTTGATGACATGGTTATGAAAGATATCATTTCGTGGAATTCATTACTCCTAGGTCTTGGGCAAAATGGGAATGCAAAAAAAACATTGGAGGTTGCAGAGGAGGCGTTGAAGTTGGGATCTTTTAACAATAACACTTTCATTGCGATACTGACTGCTTGTAGCCATGGAGGTTTGGTTAATGAAGGGATGGAGTATTTTAGGTCTATGAGTAGTAAATACGGTATTGGACCAGACTTGGATCACTATATTTGTGTGATTGACATGCTTGGAAGAGCGGGTAGAATAAGTGACGCGCAAGATGTCTTGCAGGGGATGCCGTTTAAAGCGAATTCCGTGGCATGGGCTGCTCTTCTTAGCGCATGTTTGGTTCATGGGAATGGGGAGGTGGGTGAGATAGCAGCACAGGAACTTCAAAATTTGGAGCCTGGTGATGTTACAAGTTATGTAATGTTGGCAAATATTTATGGTAAAATAGGTAGATCAGAGGACTCAAGGAAGGTCTTGAATTTGATGAGGGAGAAGGGTTTGAGGAAGGATTCGGGGTTTAGTTGGATCATTGAAATATGAAATCCAATCAACAAGACTCAAAGCAAGATTTATCATGATTGATTGGAAAAGTTTTGCAACCAGCTGACCACCTGACATCAACCCTTCTTTACCGACACTTGGGAACACTGGCATATTGCTACCAAGCAGAGCTACACCGCCATGTGTATCTTACTTCATTTCAGCCTTTTAACTTTGTGAATGTATGTTCCCTACTTCCTCAACCAAGAGTATCTGGAATTTTGTACATTTCAACTAATTGCAATGTAAATATCTCCATACTCATGAATTTCTTATATTTCTTTTGTTCGAAAGAATTTGGGGAGGGTACTATATCGAAGGTGAGTTATGATTGCATCGAACAAGACTCGAAGCAGGATTTATCATGATTGATTGGAAAAGTTTCGCAACCAGCTGACCACCTGACATCAACCCTTCTTTACCGACACTTGGGAACACTGGCATATTGCTACCAAACAGAGCTACACCGCCATGTGTATCTTACTTCATTTCAGCCTTTTAACTTTGGGAATGTACGTTCCCTACTTCCTCAACCTAGAGTACCTAGAATTTTGTACATTTCAACTAATTGCAATGTAAATATCTCCATACTCGTGAATTTCTTATATTTCTTTTGTTCGAAAGAATTTGGGGAGGGTACTATATTGAAGGTGAGTTATGATTGCATCGATGTCACATTTGTGTGTGTGTGCCTCATTTTTTTGGTGAGACTATTCCCTGCGGATGCATGCAATCACCCGCAACCACATGCATTGGGTAATGCTGAGGAGGGGAAATTGTAATGGAGTGGAAGCTAAGGCCCCTAGAGACAGTTTGAGGGTCTTTTCAAAAACATAATCATTGAAGTTGGTCCAACAAGAATTATGTGGGTGTCTTACAAACCCTGATACTTTTTGGAGGGTTTGTTTTCTTGTATGAGATCCAAGACTTTCTAGTAGAAACATGTGACCTGGGATTGCATGAGATGGGGGCTACTTGGTTGACAATGGAAAGAATGCTAGGGAACATAGTGAGATTATTGCATCTTTTTTTTCTTCTTCTCTTTTTTTTGGTTGGGGAAAGAAAAAGTTGTGGCAGTGTGCTAGTTGGTTTTACCACTTCAGTAATGGGGACTGTTCCAATCCAGATTATCGTCAAATAGCAGAGTTGCTAGACATATACTTAAAGCTGTCACTCTTTTTGCTTGGTAAATGTTTTTTAAGTATCCTGAATTTCTGGTATTTTTATATTCTTTCCTTGGGGAAATGATATGGTAGAGACGAGAACCATAACATAGTTCTTCCCATGCAACCATACATGTGGCTGGGAGGTCTGCATTGGGACTGTCCACCTTGTGGATCCTGTTACTAGACCACTCTTCCAAAACCCAACTGATTGGATGATCCTAACAATGACTTTTCCCCATGGAGTTTCAACCACTAACCACTTTTAGCTTATGTTTGAAGACAAACAATCTAATAGTTAGAATCATCTAATCAATGTAGTTTCGGGTCTGTGGTCCATCCATAGCAATACGGGTAATGCAGGGGCATTTTTACACCGGGCTCAAGTGCGGTAGCCCATGGGATGCGGGGACACACTCGGGGTGGTGACCCATGTGATTTGGGGCCCACGGGGGAGGTCTCGTGTTCGAGACTCCTCACCGGGGGTGATTAATGCGCATTTCACACCGGGCTCGAGTGGGGTAGCCTGTGGGATGCGGGGACACACTCGGGGTGGGCGGCCCATGTGATTTGGGGCCCACAAGGGGGGTTTGGCTGAGGTCCTAACCCATGAGATGTGGGGCCTGGGCTATGAGATAAATGGATTAATTCGCCATACTCTAACAGTTCGAGCTTTTAGAGCAAGTGGTTAATTGTCCTACATCAATGGGCCCGGTGGACAGTCCCAATCCACCATTCCCTTGCCCTTGCCACTTGTATTTTTACAAGGGGGCAGAACCATATTCCAATTCCCTTGTCTCCACCGTATGAAAACAAACCATTTACTTCTTGTCTATGTAGTTACTCATAAACTTTTACAATCAACTTCCAAAATAGATGGATTGGGTGACCATATTTGCTACATGAAGAAAATAAGATCTATGCTGACAATAATAAGACAGTTCCCACATCAAGAACACTTTCTCTTAGCTTGTTACATTGTTTGTCTACAACAATTGTAGAAGATGCCAATCTAACTCTGTACGGAACAGTAGGAACACAGAGGAAATGCATAACATCACATAAAACAGCTACCATGCCCAAAGGAAACCTTGGCAATGAAGCCTTCTATACTTCTGACTATTCAGTATGTTGATGTACAAGCTGAGTTGCCGACAATTTTCTTGTCGAAGCTTGAGAAGCTAGAAGTACTATTAGAAGACGTCATTCGGTATGACAAGGGATCCGAGTCGATGTAAATATCTGAAAATTCACCCACTAAACTAGGATTCTCAAGGTGAATGTCTGGCGGCAAAGGAGGAAGGCTAGCGTCCCCTGAGAGAAATTGCACCACCCTTCTCATGCTAGGCCTGTAATTAGGAAGTGGATGGGAACATAGAGTAACCCAAGGGTAAGCACAAGCTTGACTTCTTCTGTTTCATAGAGATCGAACACGGGGTCCACAGCTCTCATGACCTGTCCTCTGGAGTGTAGGTCTCTAACCCAATCAACCAACAGCAACTCCTGTGCATTGTTTTGGGGCTCGATGGGCCGCCTCCCACATGCCACTTTTAGCATAAGCATGCCATAACAAAACACATCTGTGCATGTCGTGGTTTTTCCAGTCCTTGTAAGCTCCAGAGCTAGGTACCCAAGCGTCCCCACAATGTGGGTCGTCTGAGGATGGATGTCATGCTCGTAGATCCTGGCAAGCCCAAAATCTCCAAGCTCTGGGTTCAGATCTGCATCGATGAGAATGTTGCTGGCCTTGATGTCCCGATGCACCACCCTTTGGTCACATTCTTCGTGGAGATACAGCAAGGCTTTGGCAACCCCATTCAAGATCTTGTATCTTTGTTCCCAAGTAAGGATTTCTTCTGGCTGTTGAACAAGAGCTTGTTGAGGCTACCATTCGGGACATAGTCATAGACAAGTAGGAGTTCGTCTTTCCTTCTGCACCATCCATGTAGCTGCACTAGATTCCGATGCCTTAGCCTCCCCACACTTGTTATCTCTGCAACGAACTCCCTCATTCCCTGCCTGGAGTCATGGCCCACCCTCTTGATCGCAACTTCGAGGCCCATGCTAAGAACCACCCCTTTGTAGACACTCCCGAATCCTCCTGATCCTATAAGATTCTGCTCCCCAAATCCTCTGGTGGCAGTGGATAGCTCAGAGTATTCAAACCGCCTGGCACCATATTCAACTTCCCAATTTTCCAACACCTCATCCCCATTCCTCATCCATTGCACCACTTGATACAGACCCAAAATCACCAACAAAACCAAAGTAATGATTGCCAGTGTGATCCCTACTGCGAAGCCCTTTCTGTTCACCACCTTGCGCGATTGAATAAGTGATGGGAGCCTGGATCCTTGCGCGATCGAATAAGTGATGGGAGCCTGGATAGATCCAAATCCTGAGCAGCCCCGCCAATCCTAAAGCTCCATCCGAGCACATTATGAGCAGCTGTGAGCAAACCGGTGGAAGTGGAGAAGCCAACGTACATATATTCATCGAGAATTGGCGAAAGATCGATGGGAAATGATATCAAGGGCCAATTCGATCTTGGTACTCCCGCGGGAGATAGTGTCACATTCACCAACTTCTCATTGCTGTTGTACTCTATTCATGCCTGAATAGCACTTCCGCTCTTTAGACTAATTGACTGCTTGTCATTGGGTTTGGTACCAGTAAGATAATCCGCCAGTGCTGATATGTTGGACATCAAGCTGTTTATATCTATGCCGACATGGTTATCGTTGATGTCACCGAATTCGATATTTTGGACGATATCAAACTCAACAGCAAATAAACGAGTGGAGAAGTTGGTGATGCTTGTATCATTCGGGAGGCCCAAGTACTGGTTCAGCTGAGCTCCCTTCATTTCTTTTGCAGACGAGATGGTGAACACAAGGCCATGGCCGCCGAGGTCAGGGTACTTTGAATCGAATGGAGAAAACGAAGGTGGTAGAGAAGGAGAAAATGGAAGCATATTCATTTTCCTTGAATTGCAGGGGAGAAGGGTTGGCCCATGAGTCTGGCGGAATCATTCGTTACTGTTAGGATGCCGTCAGGTCTGATGAATGAGGAGTCGGAAAGGCTGATATCGGCTTGGTGAAACCCGTTAAAGATGAAGCTGTCATTCGCCGAGAAAACAAAATTGAAGAAGAGAAGTTGAAGAAATAATCGAAATGCTTCCATCGACGGATTTTCGAAGTGGGTTTTGAACTGAAAACCTTGGAGTGAAAAATCTAAGCTTAGAGAACAGGGGGAGAAAATCCTTTAAACCAATTATACAACTGCACTAGCAATGCTTCCAATATAGTAAAATGTGTCACTTACATGGCATTTGTATTCTTATAAGCATAGGCATGACAGAGTACTAGTTAGAACTAAAGAGCTACTACAAATGACAGAAGAACAAGATCTATCAAATGGGTTTTTATTTTTTGAACTGAAAATGGTAGAACATTCCTTAAATGGTCAGATGTCATTCAAATTCCACGCAAAAATTCAAGCTGTTGATTGGGTTTCAGAGAAATAGGCTTGCAATGGCCATGGAACCTGAAAACTAACCCACAAAAAAGGAAGCTGAACTGAACTTTGGATCTTTGAATGGGTGCAATGGGTTTCAGAGAAATGGGCTTGCAATGACTATGGAACTTGAAAACTTACCATAGAAAGGAAGCTGAACTGAACTCGGATCTTTCAATGGGTGCAATGGGTTTCAAAGAAATGTGCTTGCAATGGCTATAGAAGTTGAAAACTTAACAAAGAAGAGAAACTGAACTGAACTTGGATCTTTCAATGGGTGCATTTTGGATGATGGTTTGGTTGTGGTCAGCTTAAAATGCAAAAACCAGAAGGATTTCCTGAAAAGGAAAATAAAGAGGCACCTTCTGAAAACTGATAGAGAGAATCCTGACAGTTCATCCATTAAATAAAGTTTATAGTTCCCATGTGGGAGGAATAAACAGGTCAAAACAACAAAATCTTAAACAAAATGAAGGAATATTTGTTTCCAAAACCTCTGGCTGAATCAACTCAGATTGATTCCAAACTTGGTTTTGGGTCGACTCGGTGCAAACTCGCTGAGTGGAGTAACTCAATTGATGTTTGGGAAACATTCTCTTTGAAAACTGTATTTCTAACTGTGCAGAACAGTCTGTAAATGCAAACCAGACTGTTCATCTGGTGGCTCCACAAAGGGTAGGCCATCCACACTGATTGAACAATACTGACCCGTGATTGGAATACTTGACGATTACGAGTGGATGAAAATGAAGTCCCACAAACACTCTTCATTCGTTAGATAAATATCCTTAATTGGTGATCATGATTGTGCTACTAATTATTTAAAATTTCCTCTGATATTATAACAGGAGGTTCATTAATTTAACACGCATGGATCCCAACCCATCTGCATGCCGTGGTTCAAACGCGGCCTACCTGGCGCAAGAATCCAGCTGATCAACTCATCAGGTGAGCTATAGTGTATGGGAAGATGAACTGTTAGAAATAGATGCCCAGTGTTCCACATTCAACCTACATGGAGGGCCCACCTGATGAGTTGATCAGTCTGGTTCTCAGGTTAGGGCACCTACATGAATGGGCCCATGTGAAGATGCGCTTCTGCATGCTTGTAGAACTAGCAAACCACTTGTAATAAAATCTATTTTATGAGGATCAATGCTATTGTAGTTCTGAATTCTAAGTCTTGTAAAAGATGTATAATTTCCATTTATCTTAATTAAGAGATGTCACATCTAGAGCTGGGCACAGGATGACTCGACTCGGCAAACTCTACTCGTCCGACTCGTTCAGATCTGACTCGATCCGAACCAAGTGGGTGAGTCAATCCGAATCGAGTTGACTTCATCCAATCTGGACTCAAACCAAGTCGAGTTCGAGTCACACAGTAACTTGACTCGACTCGATGTGAAATCCAACTCGGTACTGACTTACTCGATCCGAAACTTGACTCATGCAGATATATATAAAAAAAAAAAAAAACTAAAAACTTAGATATGACATTTAGATGCCATGTAGCTGATGGAGAGGTTGCAATTCTAGCAAGTGAATCTAGGTTTTGAGTGGTAATTTCAGCTCGTGAATACCTGCTGCACCTAACCCAACTCGGTACTTGTGACCGGGTCGGAGTTAATTTGGATTAGTCCAGGGCAGACCGGACTCGGATCAGGTTAGGCATTATGGACTCGGTACCGAATTGGGTTGAGTTCGGGTCAGGCCTATTTCAAAACCAGATCGAGTTGGATCAGCCCTAACTCGATCCGACTCGACTCGATGCCCATCTCTACTCACATCCAACTGGTTGGATTGCTACTCTACCTTCCACCTAGTGGATATTTTTCGTCCTGTGATGTTTGTGTGACATCCAACCAGTCCAAAGATCGGTCGCACTACGAGGATCAGCATATGCAAAAACCAGCCTAATCCACCCATTTGGTGGGCCACACCAATATTCCTTTATTATATCCATGGGTATCCATTGTTTTCTATTGTGTGCCCACCTAATGGGTGGGCTGATTAGGTTATCCTTAATGGTCGGGTCAACTTATTAGAGGGTTTGGATTTCACACAAACTTGAAACGTTGGAACTCATCCAATGGTTGGACGGTGACTTATTGTCAAACCAGTTGGATGTGAGCATTTCTCATTTTAATTATGTGCATTTATATTTTATACAATTCTTAGACAATTTTAAATAAAATTAGTATTTTAAGCTCATCTTTCATTTATTTTTATTTTATATTTTATATATTTTCTTTTTTCTGTTTGGCGTTTTTGCTATTCAAATTTCCATATGTTCAAAATTCCTTAGACTCATCCGACTCAGCGTGTCAACTCGCTCGAGTTAGATTTTAGGCAGTTTTATGTGTTCAAAAGAGGTGCTAAAGCGCAGGTGGAGAGATCGTAGCACATACGTGCATGATCCAAGCCATTCATCAGGTGAGACTGACTGCCCTGACCCAAAAACAGGTCAGAACAACAACAATCGGTTCCTTACTCTTGCTCCGGTGGTAGACTCTCAGGAGTTTCAACACCGGGTCAAGGGTTCGAGTACCCATAGGTGGTGAAATTCCACTACGGTGTGAGTGTGTGTGTGGGGATGTGTACGGAGGTTTAAAAATAAAAAAATAAAAAAAAGGTCAGAACAACAATCATCCATGGCCTATTCACCATTCACGTGTCCCACCTTATGAGTGGGCTTTCTTGAATTTTGGGCCAGGCCATATTAACGTGACAAAAGTGAATCCGGATCCTCTGCTGCTGGGAATTAGGAATTTCATTTCCTGCCTCTTTTACGTAAACGGATTGGCTACTCCCCCTGCCAGTAGCCCGGTGGCTAGTAGTCGGTGCTCCGCGGCCCGTTCTTTACTTGGATATATATATATATATATAAATTGACAGTGGGTGGACTAACAAGCTAACAAAAAAAAAAAAGAAGAGGCTGGATGGCTAATAAACATTACTTATGAGCCCCAGTAAGTTTTTAGTGGTGGACAATCAATCACCACTGTTTCCTGTGGTGGTGTGGTCGACTTGGGATTTGAATCTGCTTTATTTCGGGTTTATACCTTAAAATAAGCTAGGAAAATGAATGTGTGGTACGGATATACAACACATACATCAAGCCCACGGTCAGGGCTTGACCGAACTAGCGGCACTGATCGAAGCCGCTCTCCTATCTCAACCGGGCGCGATCGGGTGAGGCAGGGGTCAGGGCTTAGTGGGTGAGGCCATGACTGTGGTGGGGACCACATTGGTTTATATGTTGTAAATCCACGCCGTCCATGTATTTGATCAGATCATTTTAGGGCATGGTCTCAAAAGAGAAATTGACCACTGTTGATGCAACTTTTTATCCGGTTTCTTTTCTGAAGAGTCCAAAACTTACCGTCCCAACTTAATCGTTGGACGTACGGACGAGCATTTGAGGACCAAAATACCCTGCCTTCCTTTCAGAGACGAGCGTCCTATGGAGGATTTTAATAGTGGATATCCAATCACTACTGTTTTCATGTGGTGTGGATTTATATGCCTCTTATTTTTAGGATCAAGCCATAACATGATCTGTAAAAATAGATTAACGGAATGGATGAAATACATATATCATGATGGGCCCACAGAGCACCGACCACCAGCCACGGAGCTGGTGGCAGGGGGAGTAGCCAATCCGTTTCCGACAGGTTGAGTAGCGAGTCGGCTACTGTAGTCGTCACCAAGTTATGTAGGCCCCACTATGATGTATGTGTTGTATCCACACCGTCCATCCATTTTGAGATATCATTTTAGGGCATGAGCAAAAGAATGATGGAGATAAAAAGCTGTAATGGACCCCATCAAAGAAAACAGTGGGGAGAGTGATTCCTACCGTTGAAATTATCCTAAGGCCCATCATAATGTTTATTTGAAATCCAACTTGTTCAAAAGTTAAAAAAGACATGAAATAAAGGAAAACATAAATATCAACTTGATCTAAAACTTTGTGGCCTTTAAAAGATTTTAATGATGGGCACCACTGTCCCACTGTTTTCTGTGCTGGGGTCCATTGGAGATTTGGATTTAACTCGTTCTTTGGATATTGCCCTAAAATGATCTCTCCAAATGGATGAAAGGTGTGGATACGAAACATACATCATGGTGGAGCCCACGAGCGTATTTTGGTCGCCAGATGCTCGTCCTTTGGTCCAATGTCTAAGTTGGGAAGGTAAGTTTTGAACTCTGCAGGAAAAGAAACGGGGTAAGAAGTTAAGTCTACAGTCGTCAATTTCTCGTCTAAAAAATGAGATAGACACAAATCTCAAGTGGACCACCCGATAGGAAAACACCGGTGATTGAACGAAAAACACTGGTGATTGAACAACCACCATTAAAAACTTCCTAATGGCAACGGTAACGTTTATATGATATAAGACGAAGGAAAACACATAGCAGTTTCATCCAAAACTTTTTACCCCAATAAGCTTTTTATAGTGGGAGTTCAATCGCTACATTGTGGTTCACCTGAGATTTGGATCACCGTCATTTTTCTCGCCATGCCCTAAAATGATCCGGAAAAACGGATGGACGGCATGGATTTAGAACATATGCATCGAAGTGGGCCTCACGCTCCCGGCCTCACCCGGCCAAGCTGTTACCCTGCCTCATTATATCCATGTCCCTCTAAACCTAACTAATAACGAAAAGCGAAGGAAAAACCCCTACTAAAGCCCTCCAAAGGCGGGAAGTCCGCATGACAGAAAAAGCCCAAATCCTTTCTCAAATTCTCTCCCTCTCAAAACCTTAATCTTCTAACTAGCTCAAAATCGCAATCGATTTCCAAACAGTAAATTAAAAAAAAAAAAAAAAAACCGCATCTTCCCATTTGGTGGAGAAGAGGCAGAGATGCAGCACGATGAGGTTATCTGGCAAGTCATCAGACACAACCACTGCAGTTTCATGACCAAGTATGAAAAAAGAAAACCCCAACTCCCCATTTTCTTTTCTTTTATTCTTTTCTTCTTCTTCTTTTTCTTTTTTCAAAAATTCGTGGATTTTGTAGGATCGAGACTGGAAATTTCTGTCGCAACCCATACAATGTGACCGGCATTTGCAATCGGAGCTCCTGCCCGCTCGCTAACAGCCGCTACGCCACCATCCGTGACCATGACGGTATGATGCGTTCTCTTGCTTTTTTCTTTTTTTTTTTTTTTTTTTTTTTTTTAAATTTTAAATCTGATTTTATTTATTTATTCATTTATTTTTTTATTTTACCTAGTTGTGTCGAGCTTGCAATTTGGACGAGATCCAGCACCCCACCTGGCATACATGGATTAGATCGAAAGCATCCATTTGATGGGTCGAATAGTCAATAGGACATCGTACAAAAATCACAGCTGTTTCGGCAAACATGAGTTCTAACCCTTTGGTCAATGATATATAAATGAATGTGAAGAGGCGGAGGTAAGCAACGGCTCATGTTTGGTGAGAGGAGTCCTACTGAACTCGGTGTGAAATGCCTCTGCATTACTAAACTTAAGGCTTATGATGATCTTTACAAATAGATTGGGATGAGAATGTGACAAAGATGTATTTAAACTTATCATTTAAAAAAGATGTCTTTAAACTTTAAAAATGAGAGAGAGAGGAAGAATAGGGACTTGGATTATGTTAGATGCATTAAGAGTAATGACTAGAGGGTACTAGTCAAGGACAATGAGATCTATGAAAGGTGGAGAAGATATTTTCAGAACTTGCTAACGAAAATTACTCTAAGAGCATTGAGAGTAGGAACTATAAACTCAAATAACAGCAAGAGTGTAGGGATAGAAGGAACCATAAACTCAAATGACGTTGGAGTCCAATAGATATTTATGTAGTATAAAGATATTTGAAGTGAAAGAAGTTTTCAGAAAGTTGAAAACAGAAAAGGTCGCTTGCGTACATGGCATGCCAATAGAGGTTTAGAAGTGTATGGGAGATGTTGGTTATTTTGGTTGACAAAGTTGTTCAACAAGATTGTAAGATTGAAGAAAATGCTAGATGAATGTAGGAAAAGTACCATGTTACCTATTTTTATAAGAATAAAAGACATGTACAGAGTTGCACTAGTGATCTTAGGATTTAACTTATGAGCTTTTCTATGAAACTTTGGGAAAGAGTGTTGAGCAAAGACTGAGGCTTGAGGCGGATACATCAGAAAATCAGTTTGTTTTCATACCAGGGAGCTCTACCATGAAAATTATTTTCCTACTTCGACAATTCCTTGAGAAATATAGAGAGAGAAGGAAGCATCTCCAAACCATCCTTTATTGACTTGGAGAAACCTTACGATGTGATCCCCAAGAGAGTTAATCCAATGGGTATTGGGAGAGGAGTTTCAAGAGGACATATTGAAATGATTAAGGGTATATGTGAGGGAGCAATAATAGATGTGAGGACCACTAGTAGAGAGACAAATGAGTTCCCAATTGCTGTAGGCTTGTGCTAGGGGTCAACATTAAGCCCATACATTTCGCATTGGTTATGGATGAGTTGATAAGGCCTTTGTAGAATGAGATCCCATGATGTATGCTGTTTGCAGATGACATAGTTTTGGTCGACAAGACAAGGGAGAGTGCAAACACAACTAGATTCCTAGAGGGGTCCTTTAGAAGCTAAAGGATTTAAAATTAATTGAACTAAAACAGAGGATATGGAATGCAACTTTCAGTAACGATAGGAGTGGGAGCGAGGAATTAGTTAAAATAGTTGACCAAGAAGTTCCCCAAAATGACCACTTTTGATATCTTGGGTCGATAATTCATAAGAGTGGAGAGATTGAGAAGGATGTTGCCCCTAGAATTCAAGCAGCATGGAAGAAATGGAAATTTATGTTTGGAGTTCTATGTGATCGTCGTGTACCACTCAAACTGAAAGGGAAATTTATATGATGGATATAAGACCAGTGATGGTTTGGTCATGTGCAATAGAGATCAAGAGTTGTGCTAGTTAGGAGTGAGTTGGTAGAAGTTGAAGGCTCTAAAAGGGGAAGGCCTAAAAGGAAGTGGGTGGAGGTACTAAGAAAAGATGTTGATCTATGGTCTAACTGAAGTTGTGGCCCTTGGTTGAGTGGAATGGTGGAAAAATGATTCATGTAGCTGATCCCAATTAGTTGGGATAAGGCTTAGATGATGATGATGATGATGATGATGATTTTTTTTTTCATAAAATCTGTAAATCCATAAAAATTAACGAATTTATTTTTATCAAGCTTAATATTTTGGTTTAAGAACACAAAAAAATAATGGACGAACATTTGGTTTTTCATTTTAAAAAAAAAGAATTATCACAACTTTGAACTGTTTCATATTATTCATATGTAGATCTATGATTTCAAGATGCACAATTTAGAACCAAACAACAGAGGAAAAATGTTCGTTTAGCTTGGATTTTAATGTTCTAAGAAAATCCCAATTCTTAAAAAGTCAACTATTCCAAGCTTCATTTGTGTGATTTGAGGCAGTTTTCTTTCGATTTGAAGGTCGAAACCTGATCCTAATTCTATTGTTGGAGATTTTTGTTTCAGAAGATCTTCAATAAGATATAATGGATCTTTAGCAGGATATGAGATTGGGATAGAGGAATTTAGGTTCATATACGTGTTGTATTTTGGATTCTTTTCTTAATTTGGAACAACTAAGTTTACATATAACACAAACACATGTAGAGCAAGGGAGTTGTTGGTTGGAGTGGATGTCATGTGCACATCACGGTGTGGGCCACTCTAACAATGCTCAAAAGGTTCTTAAGTAAGCTTCCTTGCACTATTGTAGGGGAGCATTACTCTACACACACACACGTGTCTTTAGCTTATGAGGTTTTCAATAAGATATACGTCTAAGAGATGTTGTATGATGGTGAGATTGGAATTTAAAAAAATTCTCTTGTGGAGGGAGAAAACCCTATTTTTTATTTTATTTTTAAATCAACATCTTCGAATTGTAAGCTTTTTTTTTTTTTTTTTTTTTGTAAAAAAAAAAGAAGTACTCTTTTGTTCTTCTCAAAATTAATGCTAGACCAAATTCATCTGCGGGCTTGTATGAGATCAATGACGAGAAATGAGGGAATGCCTTGGAGGAAATAGTGAGACGTGATCGTAGGGGGATGTTCCATGGGAATTTTGATCAATTGTATAGTTTGACAGCAATGACATAACATCAAGGAGTGCGTGCCTCCTCGTGCACGAGGTGGTGGCGTCCTCGAATCGGTTGTTAGCGGTTTTGATGGTCTTTTGTTTGGTTGTCCTTGTGGTAGAAGAGATGATGGATTGGAGGACCGCGACTCCACTTATGATGTAGAACTTGAGATGCTCGTTTTTTTTTTTTTGAGGAATTAAAGACTCAAATAACAAAATCAATATTCATCAGAACCATTGTTATTGGAAAGTATGGATCCTCCCAGATGGAGTGGTGGATAAAGGAGTCATCCTTGTATTGTGCTTCCTTTATTGGAAAGCAATTGTCAGGGTAGCACCTGAGGTCCTCGGGGGTTTGGGTTTTTGATGAGGACATCACTTCACGTACACCCTTGCGAACGTATCAGAGGAGGCAGGCCGCACCGATTTCTCTATGGCTAGGCGAGTATCCGTGATCGTGTTGAAGACCCCATGTGCATGTGTGAGCATCTGAAAGACCCCACGCTGGGAAGATGCACATAGGCTGCTTTATGGAGTGATCCAAACCCTTGAATTGGAGGGACGTGACGATCAAACCGTTGGATCACATGATTGGGCCATTGATCGTGGAGCGTCCATACTAGTTTTTGTTAGATTTTATCAGCTTATAGGATTTAGTTTTGTTTATGTTATGTTTTGGACACCATTATGAGTGTTGTTAGTTGATTTTAGTTAGATTAGGGCTATTTTCATCAAAATTCACAAAACATGGTGTTTATTGTAATTTTCAAACTTTCTTTGAGCTATAAAAGAGGGTGGGCGTGTGACCCTCTCCCTCATTGGATTTCATGATTTAAAAAAAAGAAGAAGAAAAAGTTTCCTCTAATTTTCTTCTTCCATCTTCATGTGATTTGAATTTATTTCCATGTGATTTGAAAGGGAGATTAGTGTAAGGCTAATTTTCATTTACGGTACGAGGTCTCCATCTATCCCCACACTATCATCTTTTTTTTTTTCCATCCATCAAGGTAATCTCTTAAAGTTCTTCAATTCCCCAACCTAAGCCTTTGTCTTCTCCTAAACCCATCTCTCTTTTACTTATCTACATTCCCGAAACTCTAATCCTAAACCTAAAATCCATAACTTTCCTACTTTCCCAAATTACCCAAACCCTAATTTTTACCCTAAGTTGTATTAGGTTTTCTATTTTGAAATAGACTATACCCTATGCTAATTGGATGTCCCTACATCCATTAGATCATAGTTTCATTTTATTTAATGATCTTGTGTGACGATGTTGGTGACTTAGGCTAGGATTATGTATGATGTTATTTTGGTTTTCATAGGATTCGTGATGATTATGGCATTTTTTTTTTTTTTTTTGTTAATTGTCTTAATTCTACTAATTGATCTGACATGTTAATTGGTTCATGCATCGGTCTTGCATCGGTTTCTCAGTTGAGGAGGGCTCTCGGGTCAGTTTTTGGGAAGATATATGGTCCGCCGGGGAGTCTAATCTGGTCTGCCGTTCCTAGGCTTGATGGGCTTTGCCCAGATCCGGATATTTCAGTTATCAATTGCTCTCTTTTTTTTGGGGGGGGGGGGATGATGGTGGAGTCTGGGTTCCCCCTTGCTGTAGAAACCTTTTGGACGAGGAGATTGCCAAGTTGGTTGGTCTTCTTTCCCTTTTGCATGGAAATCAGCCTAATCTAGCCATCAAGAATTCTTTGGTTTGGAGGTGGAATAAGTCTGGATTATTTTTGGTGACATTTTGTACTCTCTGATCTCTGATTCTCTGGTCTAGGCCCCTCATCATCACACAACTGCTGTATGATCATATGGAGCTCCCCCCAAAGGTAGCAGCTGCTTTCGCTTGCCTAGCTAGACGAAACAGGATGTTGACTGTGGACAACTTGTGCAAAAAAGGCATGGTGCTCCCCAATATTTGCCGTCTATGCTTCAAGGATGCATAATCGGTAAATCATTTATTCATCCACCGTGACCTGGTTGGGGAGTTTTGGAGCAACATTCTTTGTTAGTTCGGAGTTTAGTGGGTGATGCCCGGCTCCTTGGCCATTTTATTCCAAGCCTAGCACTTGGCTGGGCTGGACAAGGTCTCTTCTAGTTGGAGGATTGCTCTTCTCGCAGTCATCTGGATCCTTAAGCTTGAAAAGAATGGTTGTTGTTCCAAAAATAGAAATCATTCTATTCAATGGGTGATTATTTAATAGGGTAAATCTGTGTTTAGGGAGTGGGCACCTTAAGGGTTGGGTGCTCTTGTATTGGTATTTCTCTCCTCCCCCCCTCTTTTTGCCCTTCGGCGTCAATAAAATCAGTATCTTAAAAAAGAAGAAGAAGAAAGATCCAAAGGTTGAGATGACCAAAGCGCTACAATCCAAGAAGGTAGACGTGGAAGTCCATTGGTGGATTGATGGAGGGATCTATGAACAAAACAGTATGGATTAGTTGATGGAACAAATGACAATCACTTTACATTGACAGAAAGGGAGGATGTCATTAAAGTTGAGATGTATGCATTTATCCCAATGGCAATCTGCTTATGCAGATCAAAAGCTTGCAATGGGAGGGATGATGATGCAAAATCAGGAAGCCAATCATGATTGGAGAAAACACAGTCACCAATCTAGCATTAGAGGAAAGTCACTATCAAAGCAGCAATGGTTACTAACAGTGAAGGAACGACCGAGGAAGCATCATGCTCTACCGATCCAACTGGTGAAATAAGTTCGTGCTAGACATACTGGCCTCAATTCTATTAGTTTAATTTACATATTGTAGTGTAGGACATTAAGCATTTGAGAATGGTAGTCTATTGTTTCCGAATACTTTTTTTATATGGTTATTCTTGCTATATCATGGGCTTGGTGTTCACTGCAGGTGTATTTTACTTATACATGAAAACTATCGAAAGGGCTCATATGCCAAACAAATTATGGGAAAGAGTTAAGTTGCCTAGAAACTACGAGAAGGCACTTGAAATCATTGACAAACATCTGGTATTTGACTTCATCAAATAATTTTGTTATGAAAGTTGATTACTTGACATTTATTTGAGCCAGTTCGGTTTATGGCTCCTAAACTTCAATATGCTTTGTTTTGGATTGGACAGATGTACTGGCCTAAATTTCTTGTGCACAAAACTAAGCAACGTCTCACCAAAATGACTCAGTATCGTATCCGCATGAGGAAGCTCGAATTGAAAGTGAGGTATGCATTTGTCTTCACATTATCAGCTAAGCTATTTTTCATGACCTATAGCATACCAGAAAAGCCCCTTCCATGTAGATTGGTTGTACACATCAGTATTTTCTGTTGAAACTGTTTTGGATTGGATGGTAATTGCCAGTAATTAGTGTGTTCTTTGATGGAAGAAAGGTTAAGTTCTATTTTACATGTTCCCTTGATTGTAGTAAGATCTGTCTGTCACTATTGGAAACTTACGCCATTGGTAAACTTTGTTTTCTATGATTGAGGTTATCAAAGACTTTAATTAATGCTCGTTTAATGTCCATTGAATACGATTCAATTGGTTATGTATGAGAGAAAGGTACAATTTAACCATTCACTCATGTGAAGTGGAACCAATAGTGTTCGGGCATTTATCATGTTGAAAGAATGTGGTGTGATCGAAATCTTTTACGGAGGGACATATTAGGATCTTACATATTTTTTATGCTTTTGAGCCCCAAAATGAGTCACTTTCTATTTGCATCCATTACCATTCCAAAACATCACTCTTAAGGAGTAACTTATGGTGGAGCTTGGATTTAAACATAACCACCAATAATATGCTCAAAGTGTCACAGTTCAGGTACTTGGGACTTGTATGAGTTGACTCAATATGCATCTGGTAAGTTGAGTTTCTATTGTTTTTTCTTTTTAAGTTGATGATAATTTATTCTAGAAACCAACTAGCGGCAAAATACAACCCA
The DNA here is from genome assembly GCF_029962835.1 of Magnolia sinica. NCBI lineage: Eukaryota > Viridiplantae > Streptophyta > Magnoliopsida > Magnoliales > Magnoliaceae > Magnolia > Magnolia sinica. The sequence goes on from NC_080585.1 coordinate 30,582,468, forward strand.
AGATGATGAGGGGTCATCTTGGACAAGGAGGTATCAAACCTGCTAAACAATATCAAGATTTTCATAACAATTGTCCAACCCTTGTGCCTAACCGAGACCCTATCTCGAGCCCTGTTGACTCCAAAGCCCTTCTCCTACCTATCTCGAGACCCATACCAATTGCTACCTATCTTGACTCCAATAAATTATGAAAAGCCCTGTTGTTCTGTGCCTTCCAAATGAACCAAAGAACCACAAGCAAAGAAAGTTTCCAATCAAAGGATCTTGTGCCCATCTGTTGACCTTGCTGAGTTAGGAGATTGTGTACTTTCTGAATTCACACTGCATGAATAGTTGGTTGCCTCGTGCCTCAAATGATCAATTGTAAGAACTTCAACCCTTTCCTCAGCCATTAAAAAAAACAATGACCCTTACTTCAACTCCTCATCATTGAGGGCTCTTCCGAAGGTTGGGGCGCTGACAATTTGATCTCTTAACAATTGACAGCATTGAAATATCATGATTCATGACCTCCTTTTACCAAAGTACCTGATATAGATGGGAAAGGATTGGCTCAAGGCATGTTATCACACCAAGGATCCTCCCAAAATTCAATACTGTCCCCCATTCCGATTTTCCCTAAATCATCCTTACAGAACAATGCTTTGACCTTGGAGATTGCCCATTATCCAGAAGCTCTGTAGTGAGGAACATTTGTGAACCGCCCTTCTCGTAAGAAGTCATATTTGCATGATCCATCCTATCATGTATTTATGGAAACCCTCCCCAGAGAGGGTGGGAGGGACCATTTACATAAGTTCCATGTGTATGGTAGGGATGTTTTAGTTTGCACTTCATGAAACTTAATGAAGCTGACACATTATAGTAGCTTTTCTGATTATTTAATTATGTTGTCTATGCTACACATGCATATATGAATCGGTGTCTTAAATAGTGTGTAGCATATGGCGTAGTGTTTGGCCCTCTATAGCATGTAGCGTAAGCTATATACTACTATTTTTATTTTTATTTTTTAAATTAAAAGAATAGAAAAATATGATAAAATTTACAAAAAGCATAATTCCTGTGAGTTCTTGACTGCGAATCTAGATCGTCAACCACATATTTCCATGCAAAATCTCTGCCTCTTTGCCTTCAAACATCTCCGAGTGTGACCTCTTATTTTTTTATTTATTGAAACATCACAAATTCATGATATGGACCGTAATTTGGATGGTCTAGATTGATCTAAGTGCTCTATCCATGATATGGACCGCAATTTGGATGTCCGGATTGATCTAATGTAGTGTCACGTGTGATGGGGATGAGTCACCGCCATTTTAAAATAAGTGTTGAACTAATATACGAAAAAAAAAAAAAAAACAGTTTTAAAACAGGGAGATTTCAGGTAGCACACACTACCTGTGCTACATGCCTTGTAGCTTACGCTACCAGGGAGTTATCTATGCTATGCTACGAGCGCTACTGAAAACACTAGCACGAATAACCTTGTAATGCATTATGTTGTTTTAATGGTAAAACAATGCATTATGAGGAGAATGGATCCCTTCACATGGGATCAAAATTATTTGGAAACTCTGTTTTGTGGCCATCCTGTGGGCCATTTGGAAAGAAAGGAACAACCACCCTTTTAATGGTATAGGTGTGTCGGTTGGCTACCATTTCTTGAGCTAAACATCTTGTTTGCTCTTGGTTGGAGGCCTCATCTTGTTTGCTCTTGGTTGGAGGCCTCGGGTTCATAACATCCATCTATTGTTGTTGTTGTCTCTTCTCTCTGAGGGTTGGAGATTTATTGTAATGTCCTAGCTGTGTAATGGCCTTCAGGCATCATTTTTTATAATATTTAAGTTGGCGATCAAAAAAGAAAAATGCATTAAGATGTTTTTGTTTAATGATTTCATAGTCATTTTTTTGTGTGTTGTCTGGCAGGGAAAAGATAATGACAATGCCTAGAAAAGAGAAAAAGAGAGAGGCCAGAAGAGAACAAAAGGCTGAAAAAGCTGCAATTTTGGACAAGGTTAGCCTTTCTAGCCCAGTGTTATTTTCATTTCAACCACTCTGTTTGTACCCTTCCAGGTGTTGACTTTTTTAGATATATTGCAGAGTATCGAAAAAGAATTGTTAGAACGCCTAAAGAGAGGAGTGTATGGCGATATATATAATTATCCTGTTAAAGAGTACAAAAAGGTTCTTAAAATGGAAGGACTACAGGCAGATGCTGCTGAAGAAGAAGATGAGGAGGTATTGATCTTCGAGTAATAAACATCTTATTTTCTACATGGATTAAGGTATGTTTGGAAAATCCCTTCTATTTGTACTTGTAATTAGCAGGAACATGAAATAGAGTATGTAGAAGGCTATGATGAACTCGAAGACGAAGAGGACATGGAAGATTTTGGTGGCTTTGAGATGGATCAGTCTCTTAAAGGTGACGGCTTTGGTAAATATTTCTCAAGATCCTTCAATACAAATTTGAATTTGCTCGAGGATTATTTTATTTTATTTTTTATTTCATCATCAGATATATATTTATGATGCAAATATATAGATGTCTGCATAAAACTACTGCTGGTTTATAATATAGGTGGTATGGATGAAGACGGAGAAGAGATGGATGCAGTTGATCAAACCAATGTTAAGAGACTGCGAAAGGGTTCTGGCTCTGGTCAAGGGAAGTTTGACAGTGAGGATCTCAATTCAAAACTGAAAAAGAAGGCAAGGGTTCTTGTTGAGGTAAGGCCTATCATCTTTTTAGTGCCTTCCTGTTGGCGAACTAAAATTAGATGGTTGAGGTTGTCTTTTTTGTTCTTTTATTTGTGCAATGTGAAGTTTTCATGTGCATATCTTTAGCTATTGGTGAAGAACCTTAATTCTTCTTCTCTTGCCTTGTTTTGATCAAATGTGAGTGGCATGGGGTTTGTGGAGTTTCCTTCTGCCTTGTTGTTTTTCATGTTATAATGAATTTTCTACTTCCAGGGTCCTTTTCTCTTTGACATTTTGTACCTAGTATAGTCACTCTCTTTTTCTTCCCCCCCCCCCCCCATGCGTGCATCGGTACTAAAAAATGTTTCCATCCATTGCATGTGCATCATTATATAATGTCACACATCCCATGATACACCTGGATGGCCTGGTAATGAATCTGGATTGCTAACTTGGTAGGTCCAAGTGTGCAATTCAGAAACTGGCATGTCTATACAGACGACATGATGATGCACCAACTCCTTTGTTCGCATCCACCCTGATTGATAGTGGTGCCCTTTTTTTTTTTTTTTTGAGAGATAACAGAAACTTTCATTAAAAGAGGAAAAGGGAGCAACCAGCCCGCTGAGATAGCAAGTCAGTTAGCTCCGTACAAAAGAACATTACAATCTTTTAGGGGAATAACAATAGAAGCCCATTCGAAAATATAGAACTGAACCCTTTGCAAAATGGTCTCCTGCCCTTTAGACTCCCCTCTAAAACATCTCCCATTTCTCTCTTCCCACACCACCCGCAATAGATAATCTCCAGATAATAGATTTCTGATTAGAAAAGGAAACCCCATGCCAGGCCATAAGCAACTGATCCGTCGATTTGGGGAGGGCCCACGAGAGATTGAACCAGGAAAGAATGCAAGACCAAATGTGGCCTATGAGAGGGCAGTGAATAAACAAGTGATTAACTGAATCTTCTTCCGCCATGCAGCACAGACAAATGTTGGGGAGAATCATACCCTTTTTCCTCAGATTGTCTACCGTCAACACTTTTCCTTTACCTACCAACCACGCAAAAACTGCAATCTTCGGAGGAATCTTGTATTTCCACAGCTTATCAGTCCACACTTCTTCTGTCGACTGAGACTTCCTGGCACAAAAATTATAGGCTGATTTAACCGAGAAGAGGCCCGATTTATCTTGGTTCCACACCAATTTGTCGATGTCTTCCTGGATGGGAATAACTTTACTAATACATTCCAAGAGGCCTGCGTATTCCGAAATCTCCCAATCTTGGAGATTCCTTCTTACGGGGGGATTCCACACAACCTCATTTCCATAAAAATCATAACTATCGGCCACCGAAATGAATTTATTGGTAGCAAGACGATAGTGGTGCCCTTTTTTCCACCTTTGTCTATACAGTACTGCAACTTGGTACTGTTGTATTACCAAAAGTAGAAAGAAGGCTGAACTATCAATTGGGTTGGGTGTAAATAATAGCTTTCTATTGATATTGTATAAATTTAATTAAAATGCACGAGAAAGAAAAATGTAATAAAGTGACTGGAAATATGTTAGAATCATATCAAGTGTACAGATACATCTAACATACAATAACAAATGTGAATGATGTTTTTCCTAATAGTTTTCTCAGCATGTGTTGTACGCAGGTGTTGAGATGGAATTCTTATAGAAAATGTTATCTACTTGTTACATAGCCATAATTTAGAGAAAAAAAAGGTTACTTTGCTTCGCTGATCTGATCGTCAAACCAACAGTTTTTTATTCATTTAGTATGGACACTGTCAGTTTATTTTCTAACCACCCATTTTGTGGGCCTTTGGTTGGACATAGTGTTCGTAGTATCAGTATCATTACATGTATCGCTGGCTGGGGATATGGAAACATGTATGCATGTCACTGATATTATCGCTGATAACCGGAATGCATCGTTGACTGAGGGAAACATTGGGTAAACACAAGGAAATGGTGGAATTTCTTAAACTTCAGGAGATGCTAAAATACGCATTTGCATACTTAGGAATCAAATAATTGCAAAAAAGATGCATGCATGATAAGTTTCTCCTTATTGAGGGTCTACAAGCATGTAACATTGACTTAGGGAAGCATTAGTGAAACATGGGGAAAATAGCGGAATTTTTTAATGATATTTCAGGAGCTGCTAAAAACACATATTTACATATTTAAGAATCAAATAATAGTGAAAAAGGTGTATATTTGCATATTTAGGAATCAAATAATAACTTTTCCTTTAATGGGCCCTAAAAGCATGTATTGTTGACTTAGGGAAACATTGGGCAACATGGGAAACATGGTGGATCCATCCATCCATGTACATACATATATACAAACACACATGCATGATCTATCTATCCATCCATGCATGCGTGCATACACAGAGACACACACACATATAATATAATATAATATACTATACATTATATATGTATAATATATCCATAAATCCATCTATTCATGCATACATATACACACGCACAACCATGCATTTCATCATACAACCATGCACCCATAACAAAATTGAAATTGCTTTTTTTTTTTTTTAAAAAAAGCAGATTTTAAGCGATATCGATACATTGCTGATACATTAGTGATATTTTCGAAATATCACTGATATATTGGTGATACAAGTGACACCTGGAATTTACACTATTGAAAATATTAGCGATACATTGGTGATATAAGCGACACCTAGAATTTACACGGTAAAAAATATTAGCGATACATTGGCGACATATCACCGATACTTGGAATTTCTGATATTGCCAGTGTCATCGGTATCATCGAGCTAGAGATACGGATAATGTCGGGATATTATCGATAATATCAGAGATACTTTGTACAATGGTTGGACAATTAAGATTGTTCAGTCAAAACTTTTGGGCTGTGGGCGATCTAAGCTAGGGCCCACTAAGCAATAGTCATAACTATCAAGACAGGCCTAGCATGCATGGTTGGATGTGATTTGTTTCATCATATTGTGATGTAACTCTATGCATCTTTTATCGATTAGAAGAAAATCTATGCATTGATTCATCCCTTCATAGTAAATTTTTTTTTTTTTTTTTAGAAAGGCAATGAAGCTTTTATTAAAAGTGCCAAAGGTGTAAAAGAGATACAAAAAGGATCCCCCAACACGGCCTATAAGAAACAATCTACAAGGATGTTTAGAGTGGAAGCCTACTCTTTTACATTGCTCTTAGCCCAACCTAGAACAATAGAAAAAGAAATGCTCGTCCCTAAAACAATAGTTGTTTCCCCAAATGGACCATGGACTGGCTAATAGACAAAGCCTCCATACTTTCTTACTGATCCTATTGAAGCCACCACCCATCGCCATGCCACGAGAGAAAGAGAGCCCCGATGGTTCCCAACATCACCTAAGGAATCTTGAAAATCCTCAAAAATCTATCTCAAATGAATCTAACAAGCAAGCAAAAAAATAAACAAGTGGTTTACCGATTTTGCATTGCTAACGTATTAAGGAACACAATGGGAATGATCATAGATCTCTTTTGGAGATTGTCAATTGCAAGCACCCGATTCCTACTCACCAACCACGCAAAAGCTACAATCTTCGGGGGAGCACTATAGCTTCACAGGAACTCCAAAAGGCAATGACCTATAGACACCAACTTTGGAAGGAGAAACCTACAAAAAGACTAGGCCGAGAACTTGCCCGATTTTTCATGGGACTAGACCAATGACTCGCTCTCTTCTAGACACAGATAGACACGCCATGGAGCATGGTCGAAGCCTTTAGGAATTCATCCGCCTCTATGTCAAAGAGGTTTCTTTTAAAAGATGGGGACCACACCATTTTGTTTCCAAGAGAAGAGAAACAAATAGCTACCGAGGAGTTGATGTTTAACACTAGCGAGGCGGCCGGCCTCCAAGCCAAATATTGACCCAAAACAACACCCTATCCCCACTACCTACTGCAAAGCTCACCCCCTTCCTAAAACTCTACCCCTCTCTTTATATATCCTTCCACATCTCAATAGCTTTATATTAAGAAGAGCTCCTAACCCACCACCACCCGCCTGAACCCACTTGGCCAACACCACCTTCCTCCATAGGCTATCTTCTTCCTTCCCAAATCTCCACAACCATTTGCCCAACAAAGCCCTATTTATAACCTCAACTTCTAATCCCTGCCCTGCCTTCCCGAATTGGTCTACACACCTTGTCCCACTTCAAGAGATGGAATTTATGAGATTCGTAGGACCCCTACCACAAAATTTCCCATCTCATCATATCCAACCACTCCACCACCGCATCTAGACATTTAAATAAGGATATGAAGTATATCGGCATACAGACAATGCAGCTTTGATCAAAGTTATCCTTTCCCAAAGGGACATCTATCTATTCTTTCATCTATATGACTTAGCTTCAACTTTTTCAATCACCTTATCCAATGGTGCTTTGGAGGCTTGCAATACAAAGAGAGAGGCCAAGGAAAGCGGAAGGGAAAGAGCCAACCCCGGGTGCTTTGGAGGCTTGCCAATACAAAGAGAGACGCCAAGGTAATCGGAAGGGAAAGAGCCAACCCCACACCCAAAAACTTCTACCAACCTATCCAACAACTCCTTGGAAGTACCAATCCCCAAAATTTCACTCTTCAAGATATTAACACTTAACCCCAGCACCACTTGGAAGCATTTGATAATCTTCCTTATATTATCCACCATACCCAGTTTAGCTTCACTAAAAATAATCGCATTGTTGGTGTATTGTAAATGAGACATTAGAGGTGTACCCCTCCCCACCTCAAAACAAGCCCAACCTCATAATCTTCCTCATATTATCCACCATACTTGCTTTAGCTTCTCTAAAAATAATCATGTTGTTGGCGTATTGTAAATGAGACATCAGAGGTCTACTCCTTCCCACCTCAAAACCTTTAAAAAGCCCGACCTCCCGATTGAATGCAAGATTTAAACCAACTTCTCCACTTAGCCCCACATCCCAACCTTTTCAACATGTAATCCAAAAAGTCCCACTTTGCATGATCATAGGCCTTTTTGATATCTAACTTGCACACCACCTCCTTCTTACCATCCCTATGACATGCATCAATGCATTTACGCGCCACAAGCGCACATATAGTAATAATAGCTAGAACAAAGAAATCACCACCACCATCATCATGGCTTGTCCGGCTATTTGGAGTCAACTTTTTCGAATCCTCTTTCGCTAAAAATGCCCAAGGCCCCATTTTTTGTAATTGAAAAAGATGTCTATATCCATTCTTGGCACCTTTATCAAAGTCGTCTGAGGCCTTTCTCCTTTCAGGCTCTGCAACACTAATCGAAGTACCTGGGATCATCTCTGCTCTTCTTAGCACATGGCCGTACCATTTCAATCAGCTACCCATCAGCTTATCTCCAATTGGGGTCGCTCTTTGGTTGTTTCGAATAGCTTTGTTCTTAAATCTATTTTTTGTTGTCCTTCCCACCCATCCTTATTGACAACCTCATCTCTGCAGCATCCATCATCTGTTCATGTCACCTTTTAATTGATTTACACTGTGCCCCATAAAGCATATCTGGTCTCATAGTTTTCTTAATAAATGTTCACTTAAGTTTCATCCGCATAATGTGCAACACTCTAGGGACACTGCCACCTTAACCACCCAGCTCTAATTCTATTGGAAACATCCTCCTTGATCTATCCATCCTTTTTGAGTGATTGAGTGAAGATGACAAAACAAATTACTTCTCCTGGCCTTTCCCTGTTAAAGTCCCATTTGAAAATTTCCGTTTGACTAATTTTTGGGCACCTATATTCTAGATCCTTCAAATTTCCTATTAGGCCTCTCTAGTTGCATGATGCTAAAACAAGATAGAATGTCTGTCCTGATAGTGCATGCAGCGCTGCTGTCCATCACAGTATCTTCAAAATAAGTGTCCTTCCAGATATGGCAAAGATATGTCATGGGTAAGGATTTTATAGACAAAACAGGAGCATCGAACAATGTGATGTGGGTACATTGCCCATTTTGAAGTCTCTAGGTATCCTATGTTAGTCTTATTACTAGAGCAAGTTGAGAAGTAGAAATTATTTGTATCAAAGGCATTCTAGCTAGCTGCGGTGTCCTGGATCTTGAGGGAATGGACAATGAAACATACAAATCACAATTTCCTGTTTAAATTACTGAATTACTTTCTTTTTACTCTTCCCAATGCATCTCTGATCAGCGAATGACTGGGCAGTAGGTGCAACTTGGGTGGGTTGGGTCTGGTTGAGGGTCAACCTAAGCCCAACCTTTCCTCAAAAGGGTCCAATCTGCAACCCGACCCAATCTGAATTCTAACTTGAGGTGCCAAACCCAAACCCAAGCTGACCCAACCCAACCCAAGCCGGCCATAATTTGCTCAGTCTGAACCCTACCAGATTTCAAATCAGGTTGGCGTTTTCCAACCTGAAATCAACCTGAGGACCTTGACAACCAGATCCAAACTCATGTTGGGTCAACTCGAACCCAGGTTGCAGCCCTGCTGGGCAGACAGGCTTGCCTAGGAGGTGGTTAGCTGCAATGAGCTTTGGGTCCCAACATCCTGGGATTTCAACAATGGTCTTTGATGGGGAAGTCCTCCCATTTTGTTTTATCTGTTTCTGAGCTTCTTTTTTCTTTTTCCCGTTCTTAATAAAATTCACCATTTATCAAAAACAACAAAAAAAACTGCATCTCGGGATGTCCATCACTTTTTAGTTGCGTTGTAAATCATCTAAGAAAGAAATATTTATCAATCGCAAATTGGATACTTAAATTCAAATGAATATATTGGTGCATTGGTGCTTACTAACCCGTATCTCTATTCTTCTTTCTTGGGATCAGGTTGAGCATGAAGACACTGGCAAGAGACAAGAAGCCTTACAGTGAGGAGTTCATGGACGAAATTTGCATTCAACTAGATGATCTCAGTATGTCAGTTTCTTCTCCACTCTTTCATTAGGTGGGTTTACAATACAAGTTCCGGCCTTGAGAGAATCATAGCAGCAGCAAAGAAAACCTGCTATTTATAGTTGTATTCATCTCTTCAAAGACGACTGTTGAGTTTGAAACACATCTATGTATTGTATTGAGTTTCAAAATCTGCGAGAGGTTGGTATTAGAATTTTTGTCTGTGTAGACAGTCAATTTTCTTTAGTAAAATGGTTTATAGAGATTTTTGGTTGTTACGCTGCGTATTGGTCCGTGGATGATTTCTGCCCACATATTTGTCAAGCCAGTGTCTCCCGATGCATTTGTAGGCGTCCCTTAGGAAAGGAAGAAACCCTGAGAAGCCCAGCCTGTTTTTATTTTATCTAGAGGTATGGGAATGTATTGTAATGTGATACATTAGGAATTTAGCCTTTGAATCTGTATTGTCTTCCAATGATCCTGTCTGTACGATGAGTCATATGTATGGCGGATGGACAACAAATAAAATCTCTTAATTTGGATTGTTTCAACCATTTGAAATTTGGCTCTTTTGTTTTGAAAATGGACAGTCACAATAACCCTATGGGTAATCAGAGGGTTGAAATATTCAATCGATGGGGATGTTTTTCACCAAGCCTCTATATATATATATATATAGAGAGAGAGAGAGAGAGAGAGAGAGAGAGAGAGAGAGAGAGAGAGAGAGAGAGTCATGCTCACCTGCACACCTATGCACGTGAGTCATGCTCACCTGCACACCTATGCACGTGCGCACCTTTGCACACGTGTCATGGGTGTCTAATCTGAATGGTCCATGTGATGCGGAATCCCATGAAACCCCTTGTGATAAATTTTCACCCTGATCTAAAAGTCTGGTGGGCCATAGCAAAGAGAAATGCAAATCAAGGGAGAAAACTGTTTTCATTTTTTATGGCCCATCAAAGTTTTAAATCAAAGTAAAACTTGGGCCCAGGGGGTTTCACAAGGTGCTGCTTCACATGAATGGTTCAGATTTTGGATCCACATCAAGTATGATGGGATCTTACAAAAGTTCGCACCAGATCGGTGCAAACTGGTGCGCAGGTGAGCATTTTCCTATATATATATATATATATATATATATTTCCATCTAAGGTGGTACCCTAGTTTTTTTTTTTTTTTTTTTTTTTTTTTTTTAAATGAGTAACCCGTCTCACTGATTGGCCTGCTCTCTAATGTGTTGTGTACCAGCGGGCTTGTTGAATCTGTTCTACAACAGAATAATGGTTATTTGTGCAGTGTTTTTAAAAATAAAAAATAAAATGTCATTATGTGGAAAAATTCAGGCTGATTGAATCATCAGGTGGGCCAGACCACGGGGATCTATGGGGGAGGGACGCCCACTGTAGAAAATTACTAGTATCTTGTTGGAACCTGGACGTCATGTAGACCATACCACTTAAGGTTTTTGTGCGTTTTTCCATTGTTTTCTATTAAGGTTTGTAAACTTGGTGGGCACTAACTTTTTCCATCTTCCTCGTCATCTCATTACTGTAATATTACACACCGATCCATTGCTCAAGTGGTAGATTGAGTGAAGATAACCTCTAGTGGTTGGGTTGCATCGTGGCCAAAAAATTTGTTCGATGACTTAGGACTGATTTGTCCGATCTCCAAACTTGGCTGGCCCAGACCCAGGCCCGAGTTGTACATGAGTCGAACCAAGTCAGGCTTGGCACAACTTGACTCAGCTCGGCCAATAGCTAACCCCAGCTCGAACTCGACTCAGCTCGGTTCGGTCAGCAGCTTTGGCCAGCTCGAGCTGAGTTCGAGCCTGTGTGCCATTTTCTCAAACACAAAGTGCACCTTCAATTTCTCATACCATGCAAAACAACAATAATTTACAGGTATTTCATTAAACACTTGGCAGGCAACATCAAAATCAAGATACAAGGATAGTTTTATCATGTACAGTTAGTTTTTTTTTTTTTTTTTTTTTAAATTTAATTTTAGTTTTGTAATGATTTGTTTCATATCCATACCTTCCTCGCAACCAGCCGATCCCGCGGAGAATGTATGCACCCAAAACAATACTTGTTGAGTCATTTCATCAAACACTTTGAGCAGTGTCAATATCAAAATAACTAAGTCACCAAATTAATTCGATTCGAGTCGATTCGAGTTGAGGTTCGATCCGAGTCGATTGGAGCTCGAACTCGGCTCGAAAATTTTTCGTTTCGAGCTCCAAAATTCAGCTCGACTTGGCTCGAACTCAGTTTCGAACTGAGTTGAATTGAGCTTTTTGAGACAAGTCGAGCGAGTTAACCGAGCTAACTCGGTTCGTGTACAACTCTAATCTTAGGGCACTGGGTTATGTTGCTCTCAGTTGCATAGGAACATTTGGACACTCTAATTGACTGATTTAGACCATCAAATTGACTGATTTAGACCATCCATTTGGACACTCTAATTGACTGATTTAGACCATCCATTGGGTGCAACTTACGTGAGGCAAGGGAGAGCAGCAGCAGCAAAGTTTAGGACAGCAAGTGTAGTGTCAGCACAAAAGGCTAGCAGACGCATATCAGCTTCAAAGAAACATACGAATATTGAGTTTGGAATACATACGAAGAAGAAGTGACGCTGATTCACTTGGGCTGCAATTCTCTCAAATACAACATAAGATTTTCAATTACTACTTGTCTGTACATTGAGCTTTTGTTGATGAACTTTCTTCAAATAGTAGGCCATCCAAGCTCAACAATAATCAAGCTACCAAACCATAGTTCACATGCAAAACCCTCTTAAAGACATGTTTATTTAACACTGCACAATAGGTGAATACATTAAACTATGGTAAATTATGCACAATAGGTGAATATACTAAACTCACAATGGCAAACGTTGTAGAATGTGTGAGTTACACTCAAAACTGATAACAATGGCCTAGGAAAGGAATATAAGATGTGTGAAAAGGAAAGCATTAATGCTTGTAAAAATCCTTTGTATCAAGTTGGGTCAAGCATTGCATCAATAGATTTGTATATGTAGAACCTAAAAGTATGGAATAAGAATACTACCTACACAAACACCTTCATCAGCATGAATTTACACCTCATTTTATAGCCTTACAACATCAAAACATAAAAAAATAAAAATAAATAAAAATAAATAAAAATAAAAATGAAAAATAAAAAGATCATTAAAATGATCAAATCTCGACAGAATTTTATGATTTTTGTTTTTGGTGATTGCTAATGATCAATCTTACCTAATTCATGTGACAAATCTCAAAATAATAATAATAATAACAAAAAAACAAAAACCTCAAAGAAAATAATACAACATAAAAAAGGATATCTTAACCATTTGTTGACTTTTTCTATTTTACATAAAACACCTCCAAAAACTTATAAAAATATCTCATAAAAATCACCACAAGTATTATAAAATAAGCTCCAATGACATCACTGATGAGCCACATTATTGTACTATATTATGAAAGTAAAAGATGTTTCGACATCAAGTAGAAAACGATGAAATTAAGTGTAGAGAGAGGTTTTGGGGCAACAAGTGTAGTGTTACCACAAAAGGCTAACAAACACATATATGAACTTGAAAGAACTATATATATAGTGCTCCATGAAAGTACGTGAATACCATACACACATGAGTCTACCATTGAGCCATAGGGTCACAGACTATCACAATTACATATATTGTCTACAAATCTGCCTAGTAGGTGAACCACACCTTTTATGTGGATGGGTTGTCCATTACTTCCAATGGTGCAGCATGCTTGATGAAGGGAACCACTTAGTTCTTGTCCCAGGTGATCTTCAAGGTGGGCCTACAGTATTCATGGTACTAGTGTCTCACGCAACTGACATCTTCTTACCGCAAGCTGTGTTACCTTATGTGGATGTGATGTATTTTTTCTTATAGCCATTTATTTTTCAAGGAATGGATTGGATTTTATGGATGGGTGGACAAAAGTATTTATTTGAGACCACAAGCTATCTATAGTAACCCCTTATAAATAAATGGTTCAATTATTAATTGGACCTACTTTTTTTTATGAGTGATCTTGGCCGTTATTTTATGAGCCATTGGCAGGATGATTAAAACTCTCTAATTTGATGCTTTTTTTTTTTTTTTCTTCATGGTAGTTGATGAAATGCATATTGCACCTAGTGAATAGTTTGATTGATCGGTTGGACCATCCAACTATCTCAATGCAACTAGCAACGCTACAACTTATATTGAGGGTAATTTCTTAGCTAAAAATAATGTCCAATTTCATATGTGATGATCAACCGAGATCTCTTAGGGCCCATTTGGATCCTAAGTTGCTTAAGATGAGCTACTTATGGCACAAATAGCTTATCTTAGTTTCTACTTATTAAGAACATAAGTATATTTGATAAACAACCTATATATGAACTTCTCTCTCTCTCTCTCTCTCTCTCTCTCTCTCTCTCTATCTCTCTCTCTCTCTCTCCCCTATGCCTTTCTTTGGCAACTTATAAAAAGTAGAAAAGCTAAAAAAATTAACTGAAGTGATAGAGTAATTTTAAGTAAAAAAGTTATTTAGAACTAATCATAAGCCAAACTCACTTACCTACCGGTGTAAGTAGAAAAAATAACTTACCTGGTGGAATCCTAATAGACCCTTGGCTGGGGAAGAATCAACGGCTTCTTAGCAAACCACATCTTGGTTTTTTGCCTTCATCGACATATGACTGGAGATAAGTTGCAATGTGAACGAGACCCTCTATTAGGAGAGTTGACTATTGCAATGATCAATATAAGGAGAGTATTTGTTTTGAGACAATTTCAACAATGGCCCTGAGAATTTTATTTTTTTTTAAAAAAAATGCAAATTTTAAAAATTAAGAAAATCCTTTTTAAACAAAAAATATCAATGGAGCCTTAATGCTATTGATGCATTTTTTGGAAAAAAATTGATGATTTTACCCTTGATTTCAATGTTTATATGGGTGCAAGTACTGTATAATGTTAAGTTTATATCGACTGAGGGGATGTAGCTCAGATGGTAGAGAAAAAATAAAAATAAAAAAGCTTATCTTGACAGATGAGTATTAATCTATGTTGGACAACTTGATCATCTATAGGGCCAAAAGTCAGTGCAAGTGCATCAATATACATTCACATCAGCAAGGATAGGAACTATTTTAGTTAAAAATACTGGCATTGGTAAGCATCACATGAAGCTTTTTTTATTAGTGCCTATGTCATGAGATTTCCACCATCACAACACGCAAAACCATGCAATGATAGTGAAAATCTGACAAAGTGTTGGATTGTATGGGTAATCTAAGAAAGTTTTTTTATTTTTATTTTTTATATTTAAAATATTTAATTATTTCTCGAGCATCCTTGAATTAGGTTAGCTAGAATACATCCCATGGGAGAATTTGGTACTTCAGCCTTCTGATATCATTTTTAAGGTTGTCCTTGTGTTTTGAAAAGCCTAATATTAGTGGATGCAGATTGCGATTGTGTGCTGACACTATCAATAATGAGGTTTTTTATGTGAGCCTCATAAAGATGTATGTGTTTTATCCATGTTGTTCATTCATTTTAGATCATTGTGTTAAAGCATGAGCTCAAAAATGAGACAAATTTAGATATTAGATCGATCATAGCATAGGAAAACAATACTAATTAAATGTTCGACATAAAAAACTTGAACTTCCTTAATGCCCGCTGTAAGGTTTGTTTGCCATCTAACCTATTAATTGGGTCACACTGTCCAAGATAAAGGTAAAAAGCAAATATCTAACTTTACTCAAATTCTTCGTGGTCTCTAAGAAGTTTTTAACTATAAGTGCTTGATCACCACTCTTTTCAATATGTGGTCCACTTGAGATTTTGATCAACCTCATTTTTGGGCTCATGCCTAAAATAATATGACAAGATTAACAGACCATGGATAAAACACACAAATCATCGTGGGCCCATAGAGTATTGTTCAATTGCTTAGTCAATGCTCACCATGCGCCTCCAACATTAGTTGGAATAAACATTATTGTAAAAAAAATATTAAAACTAGTTAGGATGCAACTATTACAAAAAAATAAAAATAAATAAATAAATAAAAAATCTTATAAAATGTAAATTATAATTACATTGAGTGAGTCAGCTTTTTAGTATCTATTTTGTGAAATGTTTTTTTATAATCCCATAATTTCTGTGAACATATATAAGCTACAAAACCATCATTTTGATTGTTAACAAATGATTCATCTAAAAAAAAAACCATTTGGATGTGCTCCAAACGGGCCTTTGGATCGGAAGATTTTAACCTTTGATGATTTGGTTCTTTCATATTGAATATAGACCGTATACTTATCTTTTTCAAAATCACAGCACATAAATATCCTATTTGAGACTTATCTTTCCTGGATATCCACCATCCACGTCTAAGCTCATCAAATAAACGGTTTGGATCACCAAGAAGTATCCAATCTAACGGCTAAAATCGATACGAATCCTATGAAATCGGTACAGATGTGTCCTACCAAAACCTTTTTTTTAAAAAATTATTACTGAAATTGTACTTTTGTTATAATTCCTTTTCCAAATAAAAAGAGGATAGTAACAATAACCCTTTCTGGGTCGGTGTGAGGGGAGTGCGGAGAGGATTTCTCCTCTCTGCCGAGCGAATCTCTGCCGTCCAATTCACATGAAAAAATAAAAATCCCCACTTAATCGCTCTAGGATTTCCGATCTCGAATCTTCCTCAATCTCAATCTGAAACCAACCAAACAGTCCATCCGTATCTGGATATTAGTGATGTAAATTCCAGCATAAATATCTGGTAGGGTTCTTTGACGAATCCAGACGCATTTGCAGATCGCAATCCAGAACAGGAAGAACGAAATCCCGACCGATTGTGATTTCGTTCGATCGGCAATGGAACAAGAGAGCCAGAAAAGAGAGGCCGACGGCACTGGCATCCGATCCCCAAACATGCCGATCCTCTGCTCCAACAACTGTGGATTCTTCGGCAGCGCTGCGAATCGTAATCTCTGCTCCAAATGCTACCGAGATCTCTTTCTGCAGAAAGCCAAGATCGACGGTGACGATGGCTCTGCTGTGGAACAGAAGCCAGTTAAGATTGATGGCGGGGATCAAGTGGGGACTGATAATTCTGATGATCCTGCGGGGAAGGAGCCTCCGTCGGCTAACCGCTGTGGGTCGTGCAGGAAGCGGGTCGGTCTCACCGGATTCAAGTGCAGGTGTGGGCAGACGTTCTGCTCCCTCCATCGGTACTCAGACAAGCACGGGTGCCCTTTTGATTACAAGGGCGCAGGCCAGGAAGCGATCTCGAAGGCAAATCCTGTGGTGAAGGCAGACAAGGTCGAGAAGATCTGATCAGTGGAGATAAGCGTAATTTCTTACCCACGACCAGGGTTACTCTGGTATGCTATGAATTACGCTTATGCTGTTGATGCGATAAAAAATCTGTCTTCTTGATTATTTGTCAGAATTATGTGTACAGTTTGGTTCTATGTATGTGATTTGGATTTGGTTACTATTTATTGTGTTTTATTATGGTTTATTAGATATGTGAATATTTTTGCTTTGGAAATTATGAATTATAGTTCAAAGACAATCTTAGTGTGTTTGGATGTTTGGAATTTAGATTTGTCAGCAATATGGTTCTATGGTTCTTCATTAGAAATGACTGGTAGTTGTCTTTAGCTTTCCATCTTTTACTTTAGCCTTGCTTGGTTGTCTTGCTGATGCATCTTCTTGCTTTTGAAGTGATTTATGCTGGTGTTGTTGATAATGGATTTTGGTCACCCAGTTTGGACATGGGTGTCTCTCCAAATCCAGAAGTAACTTGCTTACCATCTCCTTTGATACGTTGAATTTTCACACTTACCACTAGTGATGATTGAGGTTGCAAAGGTTGTCTTGGTGGTGCATTTAGTTATGAAAATATTGTTTGTTTGTCTCTTGTTCTATGACCTTTTAGGAATGATTGGGGCTGTCCTTCCAATTCTTATTCTTTGATCTATATAAAGGGTCAGGAAGGGGGATAGGATCGATGGCCACTTTGAAATTCGTGAAGCTTTTATTTATCTATATGTGGAGCTTCTCACAGTAGAGGACTAGGTGCAACCAAAACTTGACAATCTTTCATCTGATCTTATCTCCAAGGAAAACAGTTTGCCTGAAAGACCTATCGAGGTAGAGGTGAAACTGACAGTGATGGATCTTGCAAGGACAAAGCTCCAAGCACAAATAGTTCCGTGATTGCCTTGTCCCTTGTTTCCTAGGAGGAGGTAAAAGATGATCTTCTGAGTTATATGGTGGAATTCTTTGACAGGGCATCCTTTTTGAGGAGATGGGGGCTTCATTTATCGCCTTGATCCCTAAGAGGGAATTTATGATATCCCTTAAGGACTTTGGACCTATAAGTCTTATTGGAAGTTTTTACAAGATCTTGGAGTCTAGATTGAGAAGGGTGTTGGTGAGAGTAATTTCATTGTCCCAATGGTTTTTTTTTTTTTTTTGCATGGGAGGTGGATTTTAGCCTGGACTCTCATTGTGCATGAGTGCATCAATTCGAAATATAGAGAGGGAAGCACGAGCGTTCTTTGTAAACATGACATAGAAAATTGAGAATCTCTGAACTACATGCTTTGAAGATAAAATTTTGGCGTTCAATGGTGGAAATGTATGCAAGTGTCTACTTTTCCCAAAAAAAAAGTGTGTGGGGGTTCCGTAACATTCTTAGTTCTTATCATTGGTTTCCTAAAAGGATTCTTTGGAAGTGTTGGTCGAGCAAAATGAAGTGGAAGTGGATCGTTATGCGTGGCTACAATGATGATGCAGATTTAATCACGTATGCAGTTTAAATAGGACAGCGCTCTAGTAATCTGTGATCCAACCACTAGGGGAAGTAAATGTTGCCTTTACCCCGTAGATCTGACAGCTTATATGGTTTCTTAAAGGCTGATTGTTGTAGATTTATGGCTAAGATTGAGTAGGAAAGGAAATTTCTCTCCCTCTCTCTCCGACATATAAGAGGAAGAATAAAGAGTATTATTTTATACATATCAAGAGTGGTGCACCCAATAGGAGTCACACAGGTGGGCCCCATAGGATAAATGCTCAAGTTAGAAGTAGCCCAAGATGTACACGGAACTACTGTCTAAGATTCCCTAGACTTCCATATATTGTGGGAGCCTCACTCCTTTTAACAACCACAATATGTTTGAGTAGCATTTTGGTAGAGGGTGGTTGGAACACTTAAGTTGATGGTTTTAAGCTTCGGAGTTCTGCACATGGAAAAATTCCCTCTTTTTTTCTTTTTTTTTTTTTGTTTTTTTTTTGTTTCGAGATTGAGAGCGAAGCTTTGATGTGTGTGAATCTAGATAGTGATGAACTTGATTCTTATCAAGAGGCATTGGAATTCACATACTCCAATGATTGGATAGTCACGATGGTGATTGAGATTTCCTTCATGAAAAAGAATTTAATTTGGGAATTAGTAGGCCTCTTGGTTGTAAAGCAATATGAAATGGGTGTTGAAGATACAAAAGGAGGCATGTAATTCAATAGATAAGTTCACGGCCCGATTAACAACAAAAGGTTTTACCCATATAGAAGTCATAGATTAAGAGAAGACCTTATGTTGCGAAGTTTACCTCCATCCAAATGATCTTGTCAGTTACTGTGCACTCATGGTTTGAATTGCACAAGATGGATTTCAAGGTTGCTCACCTAAATGGTTATTTGTAGGAGGTATTTATATTCAATTCCTTATTAGATATGTCGATAAAGGACATGAGAGTAGGTGTGTAAACCCTCTAAATCTATTTGTGGGCTAAAATAATCATCTCGACAGTGGTACATGTGTTTCCATGTGGCAATCACTTTGACTTCTTGGTGGTTGATGGAGATTGTTGCTTTTATTGTAAGTGGTCACCAAACTTTTTACATTTCTATCTTTGTACGTTGATGACATCCTATTCCCAAGAAACAATATGGAGTTATTGCCACTTATTGGTAGCAATGAAGAATTGAATCTTCTCAAACTTTGAAAAGAAAGATTGGGAGAAGCTAATTTTTTGTTGGGAGTCAAAATTTGTTGAGGTTGTTCCAAGACGTTTTTAGGTCGCTCTTCGAGTTCCTACAATCAAAAGATCTTGGAACATTTTAGGATGGAAAACTCTATGTTCGGGAAGTAAATATGCAAAATATCTTCTAAGATATATTAGGATCCGTTTAATATTTAATTGGAATGTATCCATGATTAGCTATTCTTGCATGTATCTTCATTAGTTCTTTTAGTGAAATATAATACAAGTTTCTACAATGTAGTCCCTTCATTAATATGTGGAAGCAAAGATTGGAGGATCTTTAGTTGTGGCTTGATCTATATATGCGTTGGGAGAAGGGAGATGATGGGTGCTCATGTGGGCTAATGCTTAGAGGGGTTTTAGGAAACGGACAACCCGGATATGAGATCTAAAGTAAATGATCGAAATTTGAAGATTAGAAGCATTGGTAGGATGATCTACGTTGTAGATTAAGTCAGAAGAGTGGGTTGATGGGGTCATGGGTTGAAGAATGGAGATGATCAAGGGAGAAAAGTGGAAGGGATCAACATTATTATTTTGGTAGCATATTAATGTAGGGACTATATTGTGAAAATTTGTATTATATTTTATTAAGAAAACTGATGAATATATATATATATATATATATATATATATATATATGGAAAAAGGTTCTATGCGGTCGAGCTCATGGGAACTTCCCATGAGGTCGAGCTGTGTGGGCCCCACCATGATGCATGTCGAACATCAACACCGTGCATTTGATGGGTCCCCTTTAAATTATGGGATATCCCAAAAATCAGCTGTATACGGAACTCAGGTGGGCCATACCATCTAAAATCATGTGAAGACATGCCTAAAACATATAAAAGCACTTGGTGGGGCCCACCTGAAATTTGGATGCTTCTGAAACTTGGACTGACCCCTCATCCAAGTGGGACACACATAATGGATGGGCTAGATTTGTGAACCACATCTCGGTGGGCCCAAAAACATGATTATGAATATTTTAATGGAGGGTAACCCCTCTCAACTTTTGTATGTGGTGTGGCCCACACAAGTCATGGATTGACTTGATTTTTAATCCCTAGGCCCACCATGGAATGGTGCATCTGACTGATGGGGTAGATGTTCGGCATCACGGTGGGCCCACGCAACTCGACCTCATGGGAAGTTCCCATGAGCTCGACCGCATAGAACCTTTTCCCTATATATATATGTATGCTCACTTGCACACCTTCATAATGTGAGCACCCGTGCACACCTTTGCACGTGTCATGGGCACAGCATCTGAACGGTCCATGTGATGCGACATCCCTTGAAACTCAACTAATCAAGGATAAGTCTGAATTGAATATTTAATCTATCTTAATATATCATAGAAGATATTGCATATCTACTTTCCTAAAACCAGTAGTGACTACCGTGTTGAGTTGATCGATGTGTCCCTGGGCTGATGCCTAAAAAGTGCCTAACTGCCTATGTTTTCAATTCCGTATCCACGTGCCACTGATAATCTCACATATGCCATGTTGTTGACTATATCTAATATCTATTACGCAATGGTATTGGTGAGTCATTACCAAAGTGACCATGATCAGTCATTACTCGTTAGCAAGCTGCCAAGCGATTTTTTTGGTACCTAATGGGGACGAGAGATTTGGTGTTATGTTACTGAGGTATTGAGCTTAGGGTGTAGGCCTCTTTTTCTTATGCCGCCTAAGGTGGTGATCCAGATGAGGAGGCTAAGTATATATCTTGTTGTCTTGTGGTTCAAGAAGATGTTTAGAGGTTTCTTAGAGCCCTAAATTTTGTCTCTAATGCCAAAGATCTTCTTCCTATGAGGATGGGCAATATCTTTGGTATAAAACTTGCAAAAAATCCTAAACATCACAAGAAACCAAAGCACATTAAATGCATACTTGTGTTGGATGTTGATTCTAGATTGTGAGTGCATTCACTCATTGTGGTCATGGCAGTTTAGGGCAGGCATGCAGAGCTTGGGATGTTGTATGTTAGCAAGATGGTAGGTTATCACACTCAAACTGTGTTAGAGACAGTGAAGTCTCAACTGGTCCCATGCATTGAACTTAGATATGTGGGAGACTAGTTTTACTATTTGGGTTAAATGGGAGAGAGAGAGAGAACTGGTGCATCGGACTTAGATATGCAGGAGACTAGTTGAGAGAGAGAGAGAGAGAGGGGGGGGGGGGGGGGGGTTCGTCGACTTCTCCCTCCCTTAGTGGTTGGATCATGGATCACTGGAGTGTCTTTCTTTCCCTTAGTGGTTGGATCATGGATCACTAGAGTGCTCCCCTCTTTCAGCTCTTTTTGTGGTTCATTTGTGTATTCCTTTTACTGCGTGAATTCCTGGCCTGCTTATGCTATATTTCGCGTGCCCAGCAAGTTCTAGAGGATTGCATCAAGGCGGTCCATTATTCCCTTTCTTTTTGTGATAGTTATGGAAGCACAATTAGGATGCTTGCTTAGGCAAATGATGAGAGATTGATCAGGGGATTTTCGGTGTAAAATGAGGTTTCCAGACAACCTACCTTCAATTTGAGGAGGTACTCTTCTATTTTGTGAGAATGAAGTTTTTTGCATAATGTTCCCCAGGCTTTATCACTGGCGGCATATATGGTCAGCCAAGAATGGAATAGAAGCATGAGCCAGACAGTTTAGACGCTGTAACTCAGAACAGATCTGATGGAGGAGGTAGCTGATTTTTTAAAATTGATGGAAAAGTTGAATTCTCTCCCCTTCTCTATTGACAAAAGGGATTTGTGGTGGTCGGACTTCGAGTGGGGCCCTTTCAGTCAAATCCTTCTACCAGTCTATATCGGGCGGTATGTAACAGATTCAGATGATACTTCAACCCATTGATTTGTAATGGACTGTGTGATGCAGGACGACAACTTATCTTCAAATGGATCCCACAGCCTACCCAATTGAGATATAAGAAAATCCAATTTGTCCAGCAATATGTCAGTCCCTGATCTGCAATTTGGGCCACTTTCTGGATCTGTAGTTATAACTGGATGGCTTTACATAGTGCATAGACCATTCAGCGGGCGCTACATGCTGTCAGACATGGGTGGATACAGTCCCACTCCAAACTGTAGGCTTGTACAGCCGATATGGTACAGTTTATGATTCCTTTTACTGCTTTGTTTCTTTCTTTAATGAAGACAAGAAGTTATTTAGTTGATCTGTCATATATATATATATATATATATATATATATTAATGGCAATCCTAACTGGACATCTCTCTCTCTCTCAAAAAAAAAAAAAAAAAAAAAACCAATCCTAGTTGGATTTGAACTCCTTATATATGCTTGTGTTGCCTTGTAAATAGGCATGCATGAAGCAAATAACAAAGGTTATTCGATTGGTTGAAAAGCCTATTGTTTTCTGCTATTGAAAAAAGCCAAGAAGTGATGCTCGTTTGGAAAACTAGTGGTGAGACTCCTCTAGTTTCTACCTTTGTGGTGGGACTGCAAAATCTATCCGCTTTCTATTTCTTTGATCCCTTCATTCTTTATATTCTATTCCGAATATTTCATTATTCCTGCGAGTGCCTGGCATGAAGACAGCTGAAAGTGAGATTATAATCTGTCCATGTTACTGGAATTTAGACTGTTAAGAGGTATGTTACCTGATTGGAATTGAAGCTGGATTAGTCTTTAGCTTTCTTCTCATGCTTTTCCTACGAAATAGGAGATTCCTAACTGGAACTTGCAACAAACTCCAGCACGAGACTATAGGTCCTCGCCTCATAGTGAAGAAAACCAATGATAATATTGTGTGGTTGAAACTTCCAAGGTTTGGATATCTCCAGCAATATTCAACCTTGCAGATGTTTTTGAATTCAGTAGTGATCTTTTCCAGGGATCAAAGTGAAGCCATTGTCTATTTGTCAAAGAAAAACTGAGCATATGTTGACACAAAAGGGATCATGCAACCCATAGTTGGTTAAGTGAAGTGGTGATTGACACCAGAGAATGTGTATTTTTAAGATAGGGATGGGGAAGGCTGTCCATTTGGAGATCATGGAAGGATCTCTTTGCCGTCTTTGGTTTGTTCTTCCTTGTTTGTTTGTTTTTTATTAGAAAGAAACAATAAAAGTTTCAACAGAAAACATCTAAAGGGGGTTTATTTTGGACAATAATAGCTAGAAAGGGCCCCAAACATTTATTATCTTTAAAGTACCAATCTGATAAGGCTATATCCTATCAGTTCTCATTTGTAAGGCCAGAAAAGGCACCAAATTAATGAGAATAGCCTTCAATGGTAGCAGTAGAAGGTTGTTCAACACATTGTTTCTCAGTTGGCCGACTACTTTGACACCAGCTATCCTAGTTGGTTAGATAGATTAATGGTGGATTTTTATGGTATCATTATAATTTTCAACACGAGTGGACTCAGCCAGATACTTAACTTGAACTTAACTGATAAAGTTGCTGGCAAAACTAAAAATATTATTCTCATCATTTATCGGGCGGCATTTGTGGACTGTAGGAATGAGGATTGGTCAGATAGAACTTTATTGAATTCAGCCCTTCTAAGATAAGAAGGTGTTTGTAGATAAGAAACCCCTTCTAAATATTTATAATGTACTTATGCTGGTACAAAGTTGAAATAAGAATACGTTATTGAATTTTGGCTGTGGCGAGGAAGAAATTATGGGGGCCTAATGCTTGAGATTGCTTTAGGAATTTTTTTTAGTGGCAGGTAGAAGTTTGAAGGTGGTTGGGCGGTTGGCATGTTCCATCATGCATAATCTTGACAGAAGTTGGATTGGTAACTCGGTTCGGGGGGTAAGCATGAGCAGTGACTTTTTTTTAATGAGAAAGGTAATATCATCCTTGCTTTCCATGTGAGCGGCATAAATAACTCTAGTGAATCGGGGCAGCGGCTTTATTTCAAGGTTCGAAATAAGACTAAAGAGTGTTCTCGTGTGGTTGAGGATGACTCTAGGAATGCAACCTCATGGGTGATTAAGAAAAGATTGGAGTCAATGGAAGGTAGCATGCATGATCATGCATATAGGTAGTAAAAAAGAACCCTTTTTTTTTTTTTTTTTTTGTTGGAAGAGATGACAAATAATTTTATTAAGAGAAGTTAAAGTGGGAAAGAATTTCACAACATAGAGATACTGGACGCACCATGTTCTGCCAATACATTTGGCACCACATTAGCTTCTCTGTCCAAGTGAGCAAACGAAATTTGTAGCCTAGGTACAAGATCACAATTCACAAAACTCATTAAGTATGAAGGAAAGCATCCAAGGAGATCTGAAAAGGAGAGCCCAAGAAATGGCATTCTTACATTCTTCTTCAACAAAAACTAGTTATGCTTTTCTTTCCTTATTATTCTTATTATCATTTTTTTTTTCATGGAAATTCTTAATGCTTCCTTTAAGGTTACATTCTACTTCACTATCGTCGCCTTGCCCTTTAAGGCCCAAGAAGGACATATGAATAGCCCCGAGGCATCCTTGAGTGCACCGCCAACGCTACACTTATGTAGGTTACCTAGGGAAGAACAATTGAAATTAAGCTTCCACACCTTAGTGTGAGGTGGATTCTGCCAAGCTTTAATAACTTTGGAAAGATATTGGCTCATTATTGATCACCTCAATTAGTACTCTTTGAGCAAATTCAATGCAGAGATTCCTGTGATCTCTTCTTCGACAAAAATCGTGTGAGGCTACTTGTATCCTTTCCTTTTTCCTTTTTTTGGTTTTTGAGTAGATAACTATAACTTCATTAAAAGAACTAAAGCATAAAAAAATGAAAAACAAGAACAAAAAATAAAAATCAACAACCCCTTGAAAAGCACAGCAACCCAGGTTACTATTTAACCAATAGTGGAAACTTTCTCCTACCCTACTCAGTAAGCTAAGCCAATTGTGACCTATTTCCTCCACCAGTGTGCCTCTGAATGATGGAGATATGGATGCCCACTGAACAATTGATCCTTTGATTTTGTTTATTAGAGCATCTGAGGATAACTGGGCCTCCTCAAATACGTGATTATTCCTCTCCTTCGAAAGCTCTCAGCAGATGGCAAAAGACACCATGCTCCATAGGGTCTTCTTCTTACCCCTTATTGGGCTGAAATTCCATTGCATAAATTCTGCTTCCTAGGACAAAAGCCGGGTAGTGAAGGAAAAGAAATTGGGGGGGGGGGGGGGGACATCATTTTTGTAGCTTGTACACTGTTGATGCAGAAATTGGGGTTGCCTTCCCTGGACCTTTGAGTACCTACACAGGGAGAAGATAAAGGAGACCCTGGCTGCAGCAGGGGACCCTCCAATGCCTAAGTCATGTAGGGAATCTAGGACCGGTTGTAAACAGGGTTTTAGGCTTGACATTGTGTGTACCTTTTACCATTAGAGATGCTCCTATTTATAGGTGAGATGGCGGTGGCGTAGGGGATGATCTCCATATTTGGTAGGTGCGTATTGTGGAGGGATCTAGATCCCATGCTTATTGCGGGGATCTTCCGAGATCCTCGGCTGAGATCTCGGGCGGATTTGTGTTACGAGCACCTAGCTAGATCTTCGACTAGGATCTCGAGTGGATATTATCGAGACCAAGTCGGAACTAGCAGAAGCAGGGTCGTGCCGACCTGGGGTTATACAGACCTGGGTCCTTTGGGGAGTAGTGCTCTTTTGGTATCGGACAAATCAACGGGTTCTTCAACCTGCTCTTAAGGTCTATTGAAAGATTGAGTTCGACCCTATTTCTTGCTCGGTTTGGGGCCAGAAGTATAGCCTTTTGATTGTATTGGTTATTAGCCAACCAAGTAACGAAAAATGACCATTATGAATAAAACGACCTACCCTGAAGAAGAGTGCCGCCAGCTGACCAACAACCGCGTCTGGATGAAGGTCCATCACCCTGGTGAAAGCGGCATCCGGGACGTGCCGTTCTATCTAGGGCAGGAGGCCCTCCATCGCGGCATGAGTCGATCTGAGAGGACTTTGGGCCAGAAAATGAATGACCTCACCAACGCCCTTCAGGCATTGGGGATTAGTTGCCCAAGAGCTAACCCCATGTATGCGAGGACTTTCCTCACTATACTTCGCAGAGGAAGCCTCAACCCACATTGGAGGGCGACCTGGAAGATGGCCACCTCGCTGTCTTGGGGTTCATTTCGGAGCTCGCCTGGTGTGGGAGCTCGGAGTATCACAGAGTCTGGAATGTGATATACCCCGACCTGATCCGCACCAAGTCGGTCTCCGTCAGCATGGACCCTACTGGCTCTTTCTCCTCTGCCTCTGATGAAGACACACTGGCTTCCTCCTTCGCCAGGGCAACATCTTCTGCATCCTCTGGCCGCTCGGCTGAGGATCGTTCCATCCACCTCCCAATTGATCAGTTGATTCAAACATACCCTTTGGGCAGGAAGGCCGCTGGAAGCCGAAAACCCAATAAGAAAAAAATTAAAAAAAAAGGGAAAATACAAAGGAGGGGGAGGGGGGGTTAGAAGAGCAAGAACAAAGCTCACCGGAGAAGAATGCCTGAGAATTTGCTGGAAATTGTATTCAAATCACCCAAGGAAGGGAGTACAAAGTGCTAAACAGAAGGGCAACGAGGCAAATAGCCCTGGGCGATGCGAGGGCACCCCCTTTTATAGCAGGTCTACTCGTGTGAGCATTCAATGCCTGCATTTAATGCGTTGCCAAAAATGGCTTCTCAACACTCCTGCCCGGACACGTAGAGCACTACCACTCGTTGTACTGCTCCGCAACCGATAATAGGCCACGTGTCAGCACCCCATATGCCGAGCGCCGAACAGGCGTCTCGACAATGCATGTGACCTCGAGCCACGACATGCTACCTCGAGCGCAGCGTATTATGAACGCATATAAACCGATTCCTGTGCACGCTGCCTTACTCTACATTAATGACAAGCAAAATCTGACACCCCAAAGTACAAAATGTTCCGACCTGACCTAGACCGACCTACCTACTTCTCAAGCCCGCTTCGCGAGCTTGGAAGTAGGGGGGCTTACTATTATGGAAAAAATATATCGACTAATAAGATAAGGTCAGTTCGGCATTCCGTGAACTTAGCCAGGTCGGCTAATAACCAATACAATCAAAAGGCTCTACTTCTATCTTCAAACCGAGCAGGAAATAGGGTCGGACTTGATCTTTCGACAGACCTTAAGAGCAGGTCGGAGAACCCATTGATTTGCCTGATGCCAAAAAAACACCACTCCCCAAAGGACCCAGGTCGGTATAACCTCAGGTCGGCACAACCCCACTTCTGCTAGTTCCGACCTAGTCTCGACGGTATCTACTCGAGATCCCTGCCGAAGATCTAGCTGGGTGCCCGCAACACGAATCCACCTGAGATCTCAGCCAATGATCTTGGGAGATCCCCGCGACAAGCACGGAATCCAGATCCGTCCACAATACGCACCTACCAAATAGGGAGATCATCCCCTACGCTACCGCCATAGCTCACCTATAAATAGGAGCATCCCTAATGGTGAAAGGTACGCGCAATCTCAAGCCTAAAACCCTGTTTACAACTAGACCCAGATTCCCTATCCGACTTAGGTATTGGAGGGTCCCCTGCTGCAGCCAGGGTCTCCTTTGTCTTCTCCTTGTGTAGGTACTCAAAGGTCTTAAGAAGGCAACCCAGATTTTTGCATCAACATACACCATTGACATTTTCTGCCTAATTGCATGCCACACGTGACGCAGGACAACCCTAATTATGATGCATGCTCATGGACATAATTAAACAGCGGAAATAAAAGGAATAAATGATCTAAAATTCTAACAGTAATCATCATAACTGAGAAAATCATAAAGGAAACATGCAATGGAGCGGGCCATCACCACAACTATGGATTATGGAATTCAATTACTACTTAGGTTGGATCCGACGAGGGATGAGACCTCCCAATCTTGCATGGTCACACCCAATCGATCAACGAAGACCACTAGTCCGAAGAACCAAGAAGTTTCTCGGATTAGGAATTTGAGAATTTTGGGGTTTAGGGTTTAGATCGGTTCTCAAGATTTTGATCGAAAAAAGATTAGCCAAAATTGGAAAATAGAAGGAAGAAAATTATTACCTTGAAGAAGTTGGAGGGGCACAAGAAGAAATTAGAAGAAGAAGATCAATGGAAGAAAAGAAGCACCATTAGAGAGAAGAGAGGAAGGAGGCAACCAAAGGGTTTGCTTATCATTAATCAATAGTTGAAATTCGAGTTTAGGGCTTTAGCCCACTTAAATAAGCAAATAAAGATATAAAATTACTAAAATACCCCTAGAATAAGCAAATAAAGATATAAAATTAGTAAAAGACCCCTAACTAAGTCAAAAACGCGCAAATAATATAAGTACGGGAAAGTTTGGGCGCTCGGTCTTCTTTTTCCAATCTTCCTTCACATGTGTCTTCCCTGAGTGGAGTCTTCTATATGTCCAATCACATGTGAAAGGTCTTCAACTCCTCCATAGTCGTCTATCCACAAGGACGGCACTTGTGGTTGGCGCTTTCTTCGTTGGTACACCTTGAATGCGCTTGTGTCCGCATCAACACGAAAGTAGAAACTCTTGGAGGAACCAGCAAACTTCAAAGAAGGGTTGCATACTGAAGTTTCACCATTTGACAAACTCCGAGAGAATGACCTAACAGTAAAGACACCTGAGCATCTGTTTTGCACTCTTCACATCAGCCTCCCAGTGGGAAAGACAAACTCCATCGAGCATGTTGAGGGCTTGAAATTCCTCCAATTCCTCATCCATCAAATTCCTTCTTAGCATAATGTTCCATGATATTCTATTTCCAACCAGCTCCATACAACCTTTGATAAAAATATGCCTTTCTGGAACCAATCTGTAAAGACTAGGAAATCTAACTGCTAGGGTGCAGTTCCCAAGCCTCACATCTTCCCAAAATAGAATAGAATCCCTGGCATTGACTGAGAATCTGAATCCTCCTAAACAATCTTCCCCCGAGTCTTTTGAGCAATCTTCCAGGCTGACTATATTCTTCAACATTTTAGAAAAGGGGGAACTATGATGATACGTAGGGTCCCAACCCCTAATCGATGAACCATATTCTTCAACTGCTACTTTGTGCCATAATGCATCTCTTTCCTTTACAAAACTTCACCACCATTACTTAGGGGGCTAATATTTTTCTCTCTAATCTTACCCAGGCCAAGGCCTCCCTCTTCAGCCTTTTGGACTTCCTCCCACTTCACCAGGTGGAATCTTCCCTGGTTCAAGGAATCCCCCCACAAAAACTCTCTGGATTTTCTCAATTTTTGCTACCACCCCTGCTGGAATTTTGAACAGAGACAAGAAGTAAATAGGGAAGTTAACCAAGGTAGATTTTGTTAACGTTATCCTCCTTCCCAGTGACAAGTATGTGTTTCCAAGCAGTGAGCCTCTTCTTGATCCTTGCAATAACCGGTTCCCATATGGAAGATGGTGAGGAGTTAGCCCCCAACAGAAGGCCCTGATATGAGGGAAACCTTGGGCAGCTACACCCCACGAGGTTTGCCAAACAATGAAGACAGCGATTGTTAAATTCAATTCCAGCCATTGAACTCTTACTTGGGTTCACTTTTAGCCCCGATGCTGCCTTGAAACATCTCAGAATCACTTTCACGTTGGCTACTGCTCTAGGCGAAGCTTTGCATAATACCATTGTGTTATCGGAAAATTGGAGGTAAGTGAAGGAGAGACTGCCCACTTTAAAACCTTCAATCAGCCTACTTCTCTCCCCTTAATAAGCAGCTCAGGCCTTCAGCAACCAGCAGAAGCCAGAAAGGGGAGAGAGGGTCCCCTTGCCCTATTCCTCTAGAGCTGCTAAAGAACCCACATGACACCCTATTGATGAAAAAAAAAAAAAAAATGAGCTGTTGAAATACACTCGAGGACCCAACTCTTTAGGTGGGAAGTGCGATCTGGACATCAAGTAGCTTAGGAAGCCCCAATCAACTCTGTTGTAGGTCTTTTCCATGCCAACTTTGCAAATGATCCTCGACTCTTTTGATATCTTCCTCGAGTGGATGCATTGATTGACTATCCTTTGAGAATCTCACTCTTCCACAAATGCACCTTGATGAGGAGAGATGGTAAGAGGGAGAACTTTCTTAAGTCTGTTGGCAAGGACCCTAGCCATGCTTGAGACAAGGGGATCCACTATCTCCGTATTTATTTGTGATGGTGATGGAGGCATTGAGTAGAATGGTTTACAGAGGTGTGAAGCAGAGCTCATAGAAGGCTTCAAGGTTGGTAAATTAGAATTTCAAGTGCCACTATTACAATATACAGATGACATGATTCTTCTTCTTCTTCTTCTTCTTCTTCTTCCTCTCTCTCTCTCTCTCTCTCTCTCTCTCTCTCTCTCTCTCTCTCTCTCTCTCAGTGATTCGAGTGCAAGCAAGGTGGACAATTTGAGGAAATTATTGTGTTTTGAGGCAGTTTCCAGTCTAAAGATGAATATTAGTAAATGTAAAGTGTTGGGGATCCACTTATCTGAAAGTGAATTGGAGGAATTTGCGGCTATAATTGGGTGCTGGCCAGGTTCTTTTCCTATGACTTATTTAGGTCTTCCATCATGCATAGGAAAGCCAGCTAAGCACTTGTGGGAAGATTTGAAAGGAAACTATTGAGTTGGAAAAGAAGGCACTTGTCCTCTTTTTTTTTCTTTTGGGGGGGGGGGGGGGGGGGTTTCAAGTGCCCAAAATCGGTTTTGGATCGGTTGGAAAAAATCAGAATGAATTTTCTTTGGCAAGGAGCGGAAGAGAAGTGTAAATTTCATTTAATGAAATAGGAAGAGGTGTGCAAGCCAATTCAAGAGGGTGGTGTAGGGATTGGGAATTTAGGGGTCATGAATTTTGCACTTCTGGGTAAATGGCTTTGGCATTTTGGAGCGGAGGAAGAAAATCTTTGGCTTCAAGTAATAGTAAAGAAACACGGGCTAGAGGAAGGGGGAAGATGGATTAAAGTGTCTTCTTTCAATAAATTATCAGGTATTTGGAGAGCAATATTCGGGATGAGAGACAAATTTAAAGAGGGGATGGGTTTTTCATTGGGGAATGGTCAGGGTTCCTTTTTGGGAGGATATTTGGTTGGGAGATAAAGCATTTCTAGAGATCTTTCCTCAATTGGCTAGATTATTGGTGGAGCCAAATATGCTTGTTGCTCATTGTTTCTCTATGATCACTAATATGGTGTGCTGGACCCCATTATGCAGAAGGAACCTGTTGGAAGAAGAAGAAAAGATGCTCACTTGGTTGAGATTGCTTCAAAAGGCTTCATGAGTGATGGGAGAGAACTCGATGATATGGATTAAAGCAAAATCAGGTAAATTCTCGGTTAAATCCTTCTACTCATTCATTGTGGGGCTTCATCGGATGGTCAAAAGTGTGGCACAACTTTCATGTGGCATTACAAGTTTCCCACTAAAATGATAGTGTTGGCATGGCCAGTGGGAAAGAAAACGGTGCTAACCATAGATAATCTTCAGAAGAGAAGGATGGTGTTGCCGAATGTATATTTGTTGTGTATGCAAAATGAGGAGTCAATAGATCATCTTTTCATCCTCTGTTCATATGCAATTCAGCTTTGGGGCAGTTTCTATGAAGCTTTTGGAGTTTCTTGGGTAATGCCGGGCGCCATTGAATTTTTTTGGTTTTTGGTCTTGGCATGGTGGAGGAATAGGAAAGGAAGAAAAGGCAAGTATCTATGCTGGCTGGAATTTGGTCACTGTGGGAAGAAAGGAGCAATAGATGCTTTAGGAACAAAAAAAAAGATGGGCATGGGAAGTGTACAAAAGGGCAAAAATATATGTAATGGAATGGGAAAAGGCTTTTTGAAGCCGAAGGATAAGCTGTTTTTTATTTTTTATTTTTTCTATCTTTTGTAATTTGTATTCTTTCAGGCTTTGGCTTCTATGAAGAATCATTGCATTTCGAAAAGAAGAAGAAGAAGAAGAAGAAGAAGAAGAAGACCTTGGCCATGATTTTATAGACACTACCTATAAAGGCTAATCAGCCTGAAATGCCACAGCTCTGGGCCCCCTCAGAGATTTCTTGAAGGGACCAGTAATGATGTACAGAGTAAGAGGTGTACTTGTTCCTTCTTGTTTCTTTCACATGAAGCACACTTGGAAGGGGACGGTTCCTATTTTGAAGTTGATTTACGGTGACAATTTTGTTAGCCGTGACAATCCTTGTGAAGGCTTCTGTTTTTGGAGAGTTTTCTGTGGGATGTAGGAACCCCACTCTGAAGGGCGGTAGAGGCAACCGATCTTTACTGACCAGATGTATTGGAGAAGGATCTCATAGAGAATTTGCCATTGTATTCCATTTCCAAACTCCAGCATCTTCCCCAACACTAGGAAGAATACAACTGTTCCACAATATGTTAACAGCTCTATGAAGTCTTCAAGCTCCTCATCTAAGGTTCATTTTCAGAACACAGTATTCGATACAGTACTGTTATGGAGTCGTTATGAATTCAATACTCAAATAACTTAGAATGGATGAAGTGGACACCACAAAAGAATCGGAATAGAGAGGGATAAAAAATACTCAAATAACTTAGAATGGATGAAGTGGATGCCACAAAAGAATCGGAATAGAGAGGGATAAAAAACTTGCTGAAAATAAAATATCTTTAATTACAGGTGCTTAAATAAGAGCTTTAGAAAACTTAGAAAAGGTGTAGTACTGTCTCTCTCTAAAAACAACCCCTTTTATTGCCCTGATGTCACACCTGTCAATCCCTTCGAAATCATTAAGAGGATTTTCCAACTTTTATGTTTATTCCCAATCAATCTAATCCATCCAAAATAGGATACTCTGTATCTACAAGGATTTAGCAGATTGTAATGGCCTAAAAATAGCATAGGTAGTTCTAGAGAATTAGCCCCCAAAATCATAAGAGAATTACCAAAGTTAATAACTATAATCTCCCCCAAAATAACAATTCCAGCCCAAACATTCAGCCTCCCAAATTTAGCAACAATCAATCCCAAAATTCAACACATGGTGGTCCTTGCGGCTGTATCATTCTCCTCCAGTTGGAGAGAAGTAGAGGTCTGCCATCCAACTTTTGAATTTGTTGCTGTTAAGTCTTCATGCACAACACCTGTTCGATTTCTTCCTCATGCCTTCATGTTAGACACCCTACCATAGCATACTTGAACAAATCCAATGCATTAAGTCAACAAGATATCTAACTTATTTGGCAACTCAATCTCAAGGATGTTGTTAGCCAATTTCCTCTCAACTCGGATGACACATCTTCTTAGAACTTAAGCTTTCTATAAGCTCTTAGAAATCTTTCTTTGCATTAGTGAACCATAATCATGTCCCCTTCAATATTAATCTACTCTCAGTTAATGTTTCTTCACAGCTTCTCAGTACTTAGCATTGCTCTCACCTATCATTTCTTTTCACTTTGTTGTTTCATTTCTCATTGTTCCAAACTTCCATACATTGAGCTACCTTTTCCTTTCCTCTCTATCAGATTTCAGTACTAGAAGCTGCTTTATCAAGTGCAACATGGTATTAACACCATCCTTGATGAAGGAACAGGTGTTAGCTT
Source organism: Magnolia sinica (assembly GCF_029962835.1). Taxonomy (NCBI): domain Eukaryota; kingdom Viridiplantae; phylum Streptophyta; class Magnoliopsida; order Magnoliales; family Magnoliaceae; genus Magnolia; species Magnolia sinica. Next base: position 30,616,812 of record NC_080585.1, read on the forward strand.
GAGTCCAGTGAACCAAATCTCAAGTCCATGGCCATGGTCTCCTCAGCAAAATGTGACACGCATCTATGGAAACTACATCACCCGACACTTCATCCTGGCACTCAAATTTGCTAAAGAAGGATATTAAGCACCTGCAGTTAATAGAGCTTTAAACCTGTTATGAACTAATATGTTAAGGTCATGGGTATTCATGTTCTTTCAGTTTTAGTTTATCCACCATTTCCTGTAAGGTCATGATAACAACACACGCACACGCGTGCACACAAATCGTCTACCTTCCCAGTAGAAATGCAGGTGGCATAAGAGATTTTCTATCACAACCATCCTCTCATCACTCACTGCCTCATCAATCACCCAAGGCACCAATAGTATCATCCTCTGGATAATAAACGTCTCCCTGCTACCTTCATACGACATCCATTAGATTTTATACAGGCCATACCGATCATTACATGCCTTTTCTTCATATTCTATTGATGTCACATGCTCTACTTCCGTCTGCAATTGATATGGCGTGTATTCAAGATACCTACCTTCCTCAAATCAATTTTACTAATTTCAGACTGATATAAAGGATATTCAAAACGCAATGTCTTGGTTTTGCTCATTTAAAACAAGTGAAAGGGGAGTGCTGCCTTCTATTATCTTGGATGCAATAGTCTCTTGCCCATAGCCACCTGTCTTAAGACTGGTTTAGCTTCATTGTTGGATGTTGGCCCAACGTTCTTCAACCCATGGGAGATCCTGTGGACACCTTACATAAGTAGTTAGTTTACTTCTGCATCATTGATAATGGTCCTTGTGGGAACCACATTATGTACCAAATCTTCATTTAATTTTCTACTAAGCTTCTAATTAATTATCTCATTTTCTATGCAATTGTCTACGCATTGGACCTTTTAAACTCATCTTTGAATTATGGAACTTTGGTTGTATATGATGATGCTCCATGGAACTGTGAATGTCGATATTCCTCAATTTAGATAAATTTGTCCATTTATAGCTTAAATAAATAAATTTTATTCAACTACTAAATACCGAGTTTGAGTTCTGGGAAAACTCAATTGAGTCAATTCAACATTGCTTGACGATGAGTCGAATTTTACAAAACCAATATGTATGTTACCTCAGAGTCATGTTCCACAATTCACACCTCTTCAATATGGGCAACAATGTGTCGGGTTTGGGTCGAGTCGACTCGGGGTAAGCTTGAGCCCAAGCCATTTTACTAGATGGACCAAGAAATCTGGCCTGACCCTGACCAATTACCCAGTACCCAATGGCTTGACCAGACCCACTTAAAATCAGCAAGCTTGAGCCTGACCCAAACCATCCCATTTCTTTGTAAACTGGTCCAGCTCAACCGAGGCACGACCCAGTTTGTGAATGTATGCATACAGTATGTAATCTTCCATGGGAGTTGCCCCAATGCTCTCAGAGCACTATAAGTAATGGTGCTCTAAGTTGCATCAGTTCATTTGTACAGTCCAATCTCTTAAATCTGAACTGTCCATTAAATCCAAAATACATTACATGCACTACTAGAGGTGGGCATCGGGTCGAGTCGGACCGAGTTAGGGCTGACTCGACTCAATCCGGTTTTGAAATAGGCCTGACCCGAACTCAATCCGACTTGATATCAAGTCCAACATGCTTGACTCGATCCGAGTTCGATCTGGTGTGGACTGATCCGGTTAGAAGTACCGAGTCGGATTGAGAGATGAGGGAGGGAGGGAGGGAGGGAGGGAGGGAGTGGAGAGGAGAGAGGAGGGTGATGGTGGTGGGTGGTTGCCGGGCTTGGAAGAGGACGAGGGAGGGAGGGAGGAAGTGGAGAGGAGAGAGGAGGGTGATGGTGGTGGGTGGTTTTTGGGCTTGGAAGAGGAGGATGAGGGAGGGAGGGAGGGAGGGAGGGAGAGGTTGAGATTGGGTCGGGATAGGGTTAGAGAGTCAGGTCGAGCCGGGTTTCCGATGAGTTTCGGGTTGAGTCACTAGGTAACTCGAACTTGACTTGGTTTGAGTTCGGATTGGGCAAAGCTTACTCAGTTTGGACCGACTCACCTATTCGGTTCGGGTCGAGTCGGATCGGAATATGTCGGATGAGTCAAGTTAGCCGGATCGAGTCTTCTGGTGCCACCTCTATGCACTTCATGCAAAATTTTCTCTGATCAGATGATCGCCTTATTTTCTGCGGCCATCCATTTATCAAGCCATGGATGGGATGGTTATGATTGCCTAACAAAAGTGATTCTTTAAAATCATACGCAATCCGTGATGCAACCTAACAAATAAAAGGATAAAATTGTTAATCAGACCTATTTTGTGCGAACAGTATTGACCATCCATATGAAAGGCCATCGATCAAATGGTTAATATCTTTCAAATCAGATTGATGTTTGCATATGGTAGCTGATGAAATGTGTGTTGGATCCCAATGAATAGTCTAGATCTATGGATTAGACTATGTATCCCAATGCAACTAGGAGAGAACACAGGAGCATCTCTCATCTTCTATTATTTTGTTTCTGGTTACGTTGGGTTGGGTGGGATCATCTGGTCCAGCCCTTTGATAACCTATATGAGTGGGTCGGGTGGTTGGGTAGGGTTTAGCCCGAGTCTTGACCCATTTACTTAAATCGGCTATAGGGAATGGCACTCTTCATACGCGGCAAGGTGGCACATGGCCGTGGGAGATTCAAGCCACTCATTCCACCATGGTTGTTTTCTTGTCCAATAATAGGATGATCTTATCATTAGGTGGTCCACTCGGTATTTTGTCTGATGAGCAGCTTTGGATCTCACCTGTATGAACCAGAGTGGCAAGAAGAAAGTCCATAGGCTCATGCAGCACAAGAGTGGAGTGACGTCTCCCTTCTTCCAAACCGTCCAAATCAACTATGCTGGTTAGGTGGAACCGTGACTATGGGGCCCACTGTGAAGTTGATGTTTTACATCTACGCTGTCCATCTGTTTTTCCAGTTCATTTTAGGGTGTGAGCTAAAAAATGAAGTAGATCCAAATCTCCACTGGACCACACCACAGGAAACAATTGTGATTGAATGCCTACCATTAAAAACTTTCTAAGGGCCACCGTAATGTTTATTTTTCATCCTACCCGTTGATAAGGTATCACAGACTATCAGCATAATCCAAAACTTCTATGGCCCCTTGGAAGTTTTTAATGGCGTGTTCAATAACCATTGTTTCTTGTGGCGTGGTCCACCTGAGATTTGGATCTGTTTCATTTTTTGGCTCACGTCCTTAAATGAACTGGCAAAAGCGATGGACGGCGTGGATATAAAACAAATACATCACGGTGGGCCCCACAGTCCGTTCCACCGACCTGCGTGATTCCGCGGATCCATGAAATCCAAATCCGCGTCCCAAAATCTAATACCTTATTTCATATGGGACGCATCAAATAATATTAGTTTGTTGCGAAAATGACCACTGTAGACAAAACCTTTTACCCAGCGGTTTTTATGAAGGAATACAAACTTAAGTTACCAACTTAGACTAGCACGTGCGGACAGCGACTTTGAGGACGAAACTACCCCTTCTTTTCACTGCGAAGACGAGCGCTGACGATCCTCCAACTGAGAGTTGTACGAACGGCTTAAAAGAGATCAAAGTTACATGGCCCCACAGCTATGTATTTATTATATCCACAACGTTCATCCATATTTCGAGATCATTTCGGAGCATTATCAAAAAAAGAAAATCATATCCAAAGATCAACTGGGCCACACCACACAGCAGCGGAAAATTGATTTTCATCGTTGAAACTTTTGTACGGCCCACCATAACATTTATTTTCCATCCAATCTATTCGTAAGGTCACAAAAACCTGGATGAAGAGGAAAAACAAATTTCATAATGATCCAAAACTTGTGTGGCCCCTAAAAGGGTTTCAACGGTAGACATTCAAGCGGAATGGTAATGGCGTATGGACGAGGATACGGATATAGCTACGGTTATAATCCATAGCCATAACAGTAGCTTGGCGATCAATCGCAGATCCCATGATTCCACTGTAAGTCGCTATCCCTATCGGCGATTAATCACGGATCCCACAATTCCACCCCCGATCTATGGCTATGGATTTTAACCGCAATTATAACCGTATTCCTATGGACTTTTTTTTTTTTTTTTTTACATGGAGAATTTTATTCTACCTACATTTTTTTCTAACACATATTCATATAAATGTGTAAATATAAGCATACAAAAAAAATTCTCTTTTTTTTTTCATTTCTTTCTTTATTCATATAACAAGAATATTTTCTAAACCAAAATTAGTTACTTGACGTACCATATATAATTTTAGGGCTGAAAGTTGGGCGGGCTCAACCCGACCAACCTGTGACCGACCCGACATTGGGTTGGGCTTGGGTTGAGGTCTCGGGAATTGCCAGGAAATGCATGGAAATGACCGTGAAATGCATGGAAATGAACGTGAAATGAAGGAAAATGACCGTGAAATGCATGGAAATGACCATGAAATGTATGGAAATGACCGTGAAATGAAGGGAAATGATCGTGCAATGCATGGAAATGACCGTGAAATGAAATGGAATCACCGGGATTGACCATGAAATATATGGAAATGACTGTGAAGTGAAAGGAAATGACCATGAAATGAAGGAAAATGACCGTGCAATGCATGGAAATGACCGTGAAATGAAATGGAATCGCCGGGATTGACCGTGAAATGTATGGAAATGACTGTGAAGTGAAAGGAAATGACCGTGAAATGCATGGAAATGACCGTGAAATGAAACGGAATCACCGAGATTGACCGTGAAATGCGTGGAAATGACCATGAAATGAAACGGAATCGCCGGGATTGCCCGTGAAATGCATGAAAATGACCGTGAAGTGAAGGGAATTGACTGTGAAATGCATGGAAATGACCGTGAATCAAAACGGAATCGCCGGGATTGACCATGAAATGCATGGAAATGACCGTGAAGTGAAGCGAATTGACCGTGAGCGAGGGAAGCTAGAAATTCAGCGAGGCAACCTACAAATTGAGCAAGGAACGGTAGAAATTGAGCGAGGCAACCTACGAATTGAGCAAGGGAACATAGGATTTGAGCGAGGGAAGCTAGAAATTCAGCGAGGCAACCTAAAAATTGAGCGAGGGAAGCTAGGAATTGAGCGAGAGATTGAGCAGGGCAACCTGGGAAATGAGCGAGGGAACATAGGATTTGACCGAGGGAAGCTAAAAATTGAGCGAGGCAACCTGCGAATTAAGCGAGGAAAGTTAGAAATTGAGCGAGGCAACCTACGAATTGAGCGAGGGAACATAGGATTTGAGCGAGGGAAGTTAGAAATTCAACGCGGCAACCTAAAAATTAAGCGAGGCAACCCAGGAATTAAGCGAGGGAAGCTAGAAATTGAGCGAGGGAAGCTAGAAATTCAGCGAGGGAACCTAGGAAATGAGCGAGGGAACATAGGATTTGAGCAAGGGAAGCTAGAAATTTAGCTCGGGAACCTACGGATTGAGCGAGGCAACCTACGAATTGAGTGAGGGAAGTTAGGAATTGAGCGAGGGAAGTTAGAAATTGAGCGAGGCAACCTAAGAATTGAGCGAGGGAACCTACGGATTGAGCGAGGCAACCGATGAATTGAGCAAGGGAAGTTAGGAATTGTGCGGGGCAACCTAGAAGTTAAGCGAGAGAACATAGGAATTGAGTGAGGGAACCTAGGAACTGAGCAAGGGAAGCTAGAAATTGAGCGAGGCAACGTACAAATTAAGCGAAGCAACGTAGGAAATGAGCGAGGAAACCCGGTCGACTCCGCAAATGGCATTCACACCCTAAACATTTAAGATAATTTTTTATTCCTCTAATAATTGAAACAAGGAGAAACAAGTTTTTAAAATAAGGCAAAAACCAACTTTTGTGTATGTGAAATCTTTTTGTATTTCAATTTTTGACTCAAGGTCAAGGGCTATTGATAAGCATAAACTGGAAATTGAGCGGGCCAAATTAGAAAATGAGCGGGATAAACTAGAATTTGAGCGGGCCAAATTGGAAATTGAGCGGGACAAACTGGAAATTGAGCGGGATAAACTAGAAATTGAGCGGGCCAAATTGGAAAATGAGCGGGACAAACTGGAAATTGAGCGGGCAAACATGGAAATGAGTGGGCAAACACCTATCAGTTCACCTAATAAGAGTGATCCGTTGGAATCATATGGAAGGGTTAAAGATAAATAGCATAGATCAATGGATGCGAATAGGTGTCCCATAACAACTACGTGTACTATAACTTACATTACTCTGAAAGCAATGGAGCATCTCTCCATCTCCTTCACTTTCTCTTCTTTCTTGGCCTCAGTAGCTCCACCACCGGCACTTGCAGCCACAACAAAGCCACCACCACTACCACCAATGGCACATTTATTCATAATAATTGAAATACATCAAGAAAGGGGCAGCGATTGTTCAATAAAAATAAAGATCTAGGAACATTTTGGTAATGAATTTGTCTTTTAAAAAAAACATTCAATTTGTCTGGAGGCTAAATTACTCTCATCAAGCCAGTGTTTTCTAATTGCTATGTTTACTTAATGTCATTATTCCATTGTTGGGTGTCATGAATAAATAGGAAGCCTCCAAAGATATTTTATTTGGCAACTAATGGAGGAAAAACAAACACATCATTTGGCAGAGTGGGCTGTGGTTTAAAAACCACATCAGCAAGGTAAGGGGAAATAATCTTCTAAATAGCATTAATTGCTGACTTTTCAGTATTTATCATAAAAGCTAACTTTTTATAAATTTCTAAGAAGAGTCTGATGGAAGACTGAGAAAACTACAAATTTCTAGTCTTTTAATAACTACAAAACCAAAAACTAATTAGTAGTAAAAATTATAACCATTCTTAGTCTTGCTTGGATTATCAGAGAACAAAATCAAACCACCTCTTCAGGATGAGTTCTTTCGGTTGGTGTAGTACATTTCCGCTAATTTACAGCCTTCATTTTCTTCATTTTAGTATTCATGGACTAGCACAACACAAAAGTAAAAACAATACAAAAACTATTAAAACGCGTGGGGAATGCTTAAAGCACCACAAACATACATTGCTTAGAAACTGAAAAGCCAATTGCCTTCCATGGTTCTCAACATAAAGGAAAAGACGTATGATATGCAAAATGGAGTGCCAAAATAACTTCTTTTAGTACCAACAGGGGCAATGTGAAAATAATAGTAGCAGAAGTAAAAGGTATATGGCACAAATTGTTAGGGAAATGATAGTTGGGTCACTTAGCAAAAATTCGGCCAAGATATCACTGTTCTCACTTTTTGTAGTATATGGCATGTCCTTGGACGCTTATTGAGAATCTTGACAGGGCATTCAAAAATATCACCCGGTCAGCTCAATTCGCCCTGAAAATCTCGATTGAGGACTCAATTAGGTTTTGAGTTGACTGGACTTGTCAAGTCACGAATCAGGTTTCAAGTTTTCAAACATTTTTATTTAAATAGAGAGGTCTAAGTTAAAATCAGCCATTTGTAGGAAGAATGGTAATTACATGAGCTCAAGTACAGATAATTAGGGGATACAAGGCAAGATTAAAAGAAGATAGAAGAAAATGTCGGATGAAGAAACATACCTCTTCATCAGACATACCAAGTTTGCCCTCCACCCTCATAGCAAGCTCGGCCTGCGATGTCATATAGGTGAGAAAGTTTCAAAAAAATGTAGCCATGAGAATGATGATTGTCTTGATGCAGGATGGAAAAATAGAGAAATTTAGATTTATTTTTTCCCATGTCAGAACTTCCATTCATGAAAATGTTATAAACCTGCAACCGCCACTAAAAGACGAAGTTTGGGTTATTGATCTTGATAATTATCCACGACTGTACGAACTTATCCCATGCATCATAATAAGCTTTAAGTTTTTTGTTTATGATCTCCAGCTGGAATATGAATTATGATATGAGCAAAAACCAAACTGATTAATTAATAATAAACATGCATAAAAGCCAAATTGATTAACTAACAATAAACATGCATTTGACAAAAATATACTAACCAAGCACATGCAATATAAAACAGATGTGAGCGCTAGATCCATTTTTAAAGGGCTAACCTGTGGGTCAACTGCTTTGACGACTTTGTTTGGTAGAGGTTTGAAACCAAGCATCCAACCTTCGAACAATACGACCTAAAAAATCACAACACAATCAAAATACTAAACATTGATCATCATATATACCATACACAAAATCAAAAGGTTATATTGGGTGGGCTTGAGTGCACTCCCAAATTCACGGTTGGCAGGGCTTCTATGGCAGACGTGTAAGTGTTGGGTGGATCGGCAGAGAAAACATAACAACATTATGAGGGACATGTTTTCATGATTTTTCAGTTATTTGCATCTGGAGAACTTGTAGCATGGAGGAATTTCGGAAAGTAGAAATTGAGCGAGCCAAACTGGAAAATTAGGGAAACAAACTGGAAATTGAGTGGGCCAAACTGGAAATTGAGCGGGCCAAACTAGAATTTCAACGGGCCAAACTGAAAATTGAGCGGACAAACTGGAAATTGAGCGGGCCAAACTAGAGATTGAGCGGGCCAAACTGGAAATTGAGCGGGCCAAATTAGAATTTGAGCGGGACAAACTGGAAATTGAGCAGGCCAAACTGGAAATTGAGCAGGACAAACTGGAAATTGAGTAGGTCAAACTGAAAATTGGGAAATTGAGCAGGACAAACTAGAAATTGAGCATCATTCAAAGCATTCCTCAGAAGATCCATAAAGTATTCTTTTGGGACACCTCCATAGTTTAGTAGTGAAATTAAAGTCTTATTTAGGTACGTTTTCCTTGGCTGGTTGCTAAAAAAGAAAGACAAGTAATTTGGATCAACTCTTCACATCACATTTGTAGATAACCCATAACCATTACATACAAGCACTAAAAGCAAACAAGGTATTGTACTATTATTCACACAACCAATTCGAAGATGGAGAACCCCCACTTCTCACCCTAATAAAATTTCAAATACTCCCAACAAGGATGGAATTTATTCATGGAAGGATTGAAATTCTTCCTACAACATATGATGTATAATCCTAAGAAAAGGGCGCATCCCCTATAAGGTTGGATGTTTGGTCCCTCCAAGACATCCAACACCAAACTGAGAGACCATTCAAAATTGATTTCTCAGCAATCAGGAGATATTCTTGGCATTCTGGAGGCATGTAGCCCCAAGAGGATAAGCTAGGATGTTCGTTTAAGGAACATTTTCATAAAAATTGAATAATCTGGTAGATATACCCTGGGTTGTTGGAAACTTATATTAGGCGCATCCCCTATAACTGATGAAGAATCTTGGATATACCCTGGCCCTATAAATGTGGTATCCACCTTAGGTGGTCTAAATAGTTCACATGTTAGCTTCATTGTGCAAGAATCTTGGATATACCCTGGCCCTATATTAGGCCCGCTCATTTTCCAGTTTGTCCCGCTCAATTTCCAGTTTGGCTTGCTCAATTTTCAGTTTGTCCCGCTCATTTCCATGTTTGCCCGCTCAATTTTCAATTTGGCCCGCTCCAATTTCCAGTTTGTCCCACTCAATTTTGAATTTTGCCTGCTGAAATTCTAGTTTGTCTCGCTCATAAACATGTTTGCCTGCTCAATTTCCAGTTTGCCCCACTGAAATTTATGTCATTTCCATGCATTTCACGGTAATTCTCGGCCATTCCGTGTTGATTCACGGTCATTTCCAAGCATTTCACGGTCAATTCCCTTCACTTCATGGTCATTTCCACACATTTCACGGTCAATTCGCTTCACTTCACAGTCATTTCCATACATTTCACGGTCAATTTGCTTCACTTCATGGTCATTACCATGCATTTCACGGTCGATTCCGGCGATTCCGTTTCATATCACGGTCATTTCCATGCATTTCACGGTCATTTCCCTTCACTTTACGTTCATTTCCATGCATTTCATGGCCAATTATGGCGATTCTGCTTCATTTCACGGTCAATTCCCTTCACTTCAAGATCATTTCCATGCATTTTTTTTCTAAACAAACAAGTTAAAATATAGGACAACTACTCCATTACAAGTCGTATTTTGTATCAAGCAATTTATTTGGGAGAGGGAAATCCGACATATCTTGTTAGCTTGAGGGGAGACATTGGAATTTCCTTTGCCTTTAACACAAATGATCTGCACTCAATTTTAATTAATTTATAAGGAACTTATATCTTAATCGGGTTTGTGTTGGGTCAGGCAACCCGAGACCTCAACCCGAGCCCAACTCAAGTTTTATCGGGTTGGTGTTTGTGTGGCCCAACCCCAAGACCAAACTCGATACATCCTGCCCAAGCCCAACCCAATGACGGGTCGGTCACAGGTTGGTTGGGTTGAGCCCGCCCAACTTTCAGCCCTAAAATCGTATATGATACGTCAAGTAACTAATTTTGGTTTAAAAGATATTCTTGTTATATGAATAAAGAAAGAAATGAAAAAAAGAGATAAATTTTTTTTTATATGCTTATATATACATATTTATATAAATATATGTTAGAGAAAAATGTATGTAGAATAAAATTCTCCATGTAAAAAATAAATTAAAAAAAAAAAATGGATAGGGATACGTTTATAGCTACGGTTATAATCCGTAGCCATAGATCGGGGATGGAATCGCGGAATCCGCAATTGATCGCCGATCGGGACAGTGACTTGCGGTGGAATCGCGGGAGCCACGATTAATCGACGAGCTACAGTTATCGAAAAAGCAGGGGCTACGCTATGGCTACGGTTATAATTCGTAGCTATAGAAAACCGTAGCCATAGGTTCCTGGTTTTTTTTTTTTGCTGTTGTAATCCCCACCGCCTTTTGTGGGTCCCATCACGTGCAGGTCTAAGTGGCAAAACAAAGTTTGTATTGTTTCATAAAAACAGCTAGATAAAAGGTGGGGTCCACAGTCCTAAATTTCTCTTTACTAATAAGTCGTAGCTTATCCTCAATGCGGCATGCATGCAACATTTTAGTTTACAGGAATTCTATAACTAGGAAACTAGGATGTTGATACTAGTCAACAAGTGATACAAAAATGGAATGCCTACCTCTTTCCCTCAAAAACACATGGTGCACAGACAGAGACAGAATGCACTCATTCGGGATTTGTTATCTCTGTTGATATTGGATATTCCTGTGTCTAAAATTTGTTACCAAAATCATTCACCAATTCACCTAATGTTTTCATGGCACTGATGTTTTACACAAGTGGTATATGGCTGCAAAATTATCAACATGACACCACAGGTTGTGGTACATTGCCACTAGGTGATTAGTTCCCAATGAGAAAGGGTCAGAATCACTCCCACGGTGGGACTTGTACAAATGCAAATACTGTTTGTTACCTTGATTCTATTATCCTTGACTTGCAATAACATCAGCCTCTCATCTTGAAGGCCTACTTGTGGTAGTAATGAGCGGGCTGAGCTGCATGACCAAAATGCGAATGTGAGACCTGGATTAATACAGGAACCAAACTCTGAGGTAAGTTCTCTTGAAGCTGGTGATGTTGATGCATCTAAGGCAACAATACATGTTTACAATAGAAGAAAAAATAATCTTCCATTAAAAAAATGAATGGATGAGCAATATCCCAAATAACCAACAAATCAGAAGATCCTAGCCATCTATTCTCTGGACAATTCTCCACAAAATCATTAATAAAATACATATGAAACAACATGTTAACATTATACAAATGGATAGAATTGTTAATATTCTGTAGCAATTCTCTCACAAGAAGATCCAAGTACAACATGGAAGCTCAGTTTTTCCATCTAATGCATGTGGTCCAATGTAAGATTCTGATATTAGCAGCAGCAGCAGCAGTGAGTGATACTGCAACTTTTTTCTTTCTTTCTATTTAGATCACTTATACTATACATACAGATGAAAAATCTATAGATGGAAAAATGGGGACCATTTTTTTTCCCGAAGGGTAAGAAAAAAATCCTAATAAAGACAAGTTTTTCTGAATTGTATTATATATGAATGGATGACATGAGGTGCTAAAAAATACCTTTTTGGTAAAGTTTGGCCAGTAACTCCTGGACACCAGGGTCTTCAAAAATAACATTAACAGTTAGGTATACAGCTTCTTGTCACCAAGAAACCAACAAAACATACAACAATGGGGCCTGCAACCTTGAAGGTGGAAAAGTCATTCCATAACTTCTTTGAATGTTTCAATGTGACTTTCACACTCAAATTAAGAAAAGGAGATTTCATTTTCATTGCATAACGGGAAACTAAACTTAAGCAATACATATCGTGAACTCCCCGTAGGGAGAAGATGACACCATGCTAGGGATGGGGCCACAAAAAGGGGCGGCATGAGGTCCTACTAGTCCTCAGAGTCAGGCGAAAGAGGGGGTGCTCCCTCTTTCTGTACACAGCACAGGACCGCTTTTACTGTGCGGTAGAGCTTCTTGCCCAGCTTCTCTTGTCTCTCCATCCTTGCATCAAGCGATTGGTAGAGCTCTCGTATTTCCTGTAAGGCAAGAGGTGTCTCGTTTGCCCTTTCCTTTTCAGATTCCTCTTCCCCATCACTTTCTTCGTCTACTTCGTCGCTCTCCTCTTCTTCCTCCTCTTCGATCTCATCCCCATATTTTTTGAGCCTCGACATCTTGAGTTTCGGGCCAATATTTATATGGTTGATCGTAGTTTCGTCGATGAATTTCATAGGCTCGGGGTCCCCAGTTTGTCCTGCTCAACCGCTCAATTTCCAGTTTGTCCCGCTCAATTTCCAGTTTGGCCCGCTCAATTTTCAATTTCCAGTTTGGCCCGCTCGAATTCCAGTTTGGCCCGCTCAATTTCTAGTTTGGCCCGCTCAATTTCGAGTTTGGCCCGCTCAATTTGTAGTTTGTCTCGCTCAATTTCGAGTTTGGCCCGCTCAATTTCCAGTTTGTCCCGCTCAATTTCGAGTTTGTCTCGTTCAATTTTCAGTTTGGCCTGCTCAATTTCCAGTTTGGCCTGCTCAATTTCCAGTTTGTCCTGCTCAATTTCCTGTTTGGCCTGCTCAATTTCGAGTTTAGCCCGCTTAATTTTCAGTTTGTCCCGCTCAATTTTCAGTTTGTCCCGCTCAATTTCCAGTTAGGCCCGCTCAATTTCGAGTTTAGCCTGCTCAATTTTCAGTTTGGCCCTCTCAATTTCCAGTTTGGCCTGCTCAATTTCAAGTTTGGCTCGCTCAATTTCGAGTTTGGCCGCTCAATTTCCAGTTTGTCTAGCTCAATTTCTAGTTTGGCTCGCTCAGTTTCCAGTTTGGCGTGCTCAATTTGGATCGCTTAATTTCCAGTTTGGCCTGCTCAATTTCCAGTTTGTCTCACTAAATTTTTCTTCTTTCCTCTCCCTGCTCCTTCATCTTAGCTGACCGAATCTGATTCTTTGATAACTTCTCCCCCTCTGTGACTGTCCACGGTCATTTCCATGCATTTCCCTTCATTCCACGGTCATTTCCATACATTTCATGGTCATTTCCATGCATTTCATAGTCATTTCCCTTCATTTCACTGTCATTTCCATGCATTTCCTGACAATTCCTGAGACCTCAACCCATGCCCAACTCAAGTTTTATCGAGTTGCTATTTGTATGGCTCAACCCCAAGACCAAACCCGATACATCCTGACTAAGCCCAACCCAATGTCGGGTCGGTCACAGGTTTGTTGGGTTGAGCCCGCCCAACTTTCAGCCCTAAAATTATATATGGTACGTCAAGTAACTAATTTTGGTTTAGTAAATATTCTTGTTATATGAATAAAGAAAGAAATGAAAAAAAAAGAATTTTTTTTATATGCTTATATTTACATATTTATATAAATATGTGTTAGAAAAAAATGTAGGTAGAATAAAATTCTCCATGTAAAAAAAAAAAAAAAAAAACGTAGAAGAAGAAAAATGAAAAATGAAAGAGCATTGGTATACGGCTATAGCTACGGTTATAATCCGTAGCCATAGATCCGGGGGGGGGGGGGGGGATGGAATCACGGTCTCTGCGATTAATTGCTATTAGGGACAGCGACTTGCGATGGAATCGCAGGATCTGTGATTGATCCCCAAGTTACTGTTATAGCTACGGATAATAACCGTAGCTATATCCGTATTCCTGAGCATACACCATTACCATTCTGCTTGAACATCTACCGTTGAAACCCTTTTAAGGGCCACACAAGTTTTGGATCATTATGAAATTTGTTTTTCCTCTTCATCCAGGTCTTTGTGACCTTATGAATAGATTGGATGGAAAATAAATGTTATGGTGGGCCCTACAAAAGTTTCAACGATGAAAATTTTCCGCTGCTCTATGTGGTGTGGCCCAGTTGATCTTTGGATATGATTTTCCTTTTTTGGATAATGCTCCGAAATGATCTCGAAATATGGATGAACGTTGTGGATATAATAAATACATAGCTGTGGGGCCATGTAACTCTGATCTCTTTTAAGCCGTTCGTACAACTCTCAGTTGGAGGAGCGTCAGCGCTCGTCTTCGCAGTGAAAAGGAGGGGTAGTTTCGCCCTCAAAGTCGCCGTCCGCACGTGCTAGTCTAAGTTGGTAACTTAAGTTTGTATTCCTTCATAAAAACCGGTGGGTAAAAGGTTTTGTCTACAATGGTCATTTTCTCTAGTTTGTTGGACAATCCAGCCTCCAGTTAAGGGAAATCACAGCCGTCCCCTTGATGAATGCTAATTGCACTCGGTGTAACTTTTTGACTGTGACCCGTCGATAATGGACCACTTGGTTTGGATGGTTTAGATTTGGGGTTTATTTGTAGCTTTGTACCTGACTACGGATAATCACATCTGCAAAAGTATCAAAAACTAAATAATTTAGGGTTATCATTTGCATACTACTGGATGAACGGTTTAGATTACTGACTGTGGTCATCTTGTGCGGTGAAGATCGGGTCCTAAATATGCAAAAGTGGGGTGGAGTACATAACCACATGACCCTTCCTGCGATTTCCATAAATGCGATATTAGCCCCACACGCAGTACACGTGTCATTCTCTCAGCTTTGGGGGCATCTGAGAGGATCACAAAGTGACCACCATAAAGATGAAAACATGTAATAAACAAGTTCTACTCATCGTTTGGACCATCCTGTAATAAAGTAGTGGACAACAAGAAGACTTGTCAACGTTCCACGTTTGTTACACGTGTGACCCGTCTACTGAGTGTGCGGGCCTAAATCTCGGCTATGTTCACCCTCACGGAATGGGTCACCTTATGTACGGCTCAGATCATGTTTCAGACTCCTTTTAGTGTAGCACGTGTACCAAACCTTTTTAGGACCATATTCCAATGGTTTTTGTTGCCTCATTTGCAACCAAGGCGTTGATTCGCTACCACAGCAAATTGAAGTGAATTTGGGATCCAGACGAGGACGGATTAGACGGACAGCGAACCTGGACACCGTTTTGCTACCATCACAACCGTTGATGTCTACCATTTTGAACGCATGGCAATCTTGATCTTCCTCTATCTCACGTTTCAAGCAAGCATAAGCTGCCACGTGGGAAATTTATAAGCACTGATAAGCTAGCAAATGAGCATTTCGAAAGGGAGCGGATTAGGTGTTGCCCTCACTGTGGGGCCCACCTTAATGTGTATATTATATATCCACGCTGTCCATCGGTTTTGCCAACTTGTTTTAGAGTACGAGGCAAAAAACGAAGCAGATTCAAATCTCAGGTGGACCACACCACAGAAAACAGCAGTTATTGACCATTAAAAACTTTGTATGGGCCACAAACGTTTTGGATCAAGCTGATATTTGTTTTTTCCCCCTTCATCCAGGTCTGTGTGACCTTACCAGCGGGTTGGATGGCAAATAAACATTACTCTGGCCATCACTGTGGGCCATAGGAAGCTGTTAATGGTAGGGGATCAATCACCACTCCTATGTGGTGGTCCACCTGAGTTTGGATCTGCTTCATTTTTTTTTGGCTCATGCCCTAAAATGAACTGAAGAAACGGATGGATGGCGTGGATATATAAATACAAACATCAAGGTGGGTCCCACAATCAGGGCCGCACCGTGTTGGGTGAGGCCCGGGCACACCTTATCAGCTCCCATTTGGAATGTAATGCACAGAGTAATGTTTATTTGCTATCCAACCTGTTGGTAATGTCACACAGACTTGGATTTAGAGCTGGGCATGGAGTTGAGTTGTACCGAGTTAGGGTTGACTCAATCTGGTTTTGAAATAGACCTGACTCGAACTTGATCTAACTTAGTATTGAGTCCAGCTTGACCCAATCCGAGTCTGGGTCTGGCATGGACTAATCCGGACTGAGTCTGACCCGGTCACAAATAACGAGTCAAGTCGGGTGCAACGGGCATCCACAGGTTGAAATCACAACTCAAAACCGATAGATTCTAGTTAGTACCGAGTTAATTTTGGGTTGAGTTACTGGGATCCAAAACTTGTGGGCCGTATGTTTTTAATGGTCAATGATTGCTCTTTCCTATGGTGTGGTTCACCTGAGATTTGGATTGCTTTTTTGGTTCGTGCCCTAAAATGAGGTGGAAAAACGGGTGGACGGCCTGGATATACAATACATACATCAAGGTGGGCTCCATAGTTAGGGCAGCATTGTGTTGGGTGAGGCCCAGACGCACCTAATCGGCTCCCATTTACAAATATTTGAACCATCTATCCATCACTATTACTGGATTTTATTTATTTATATTATCTATCCATCACTATTGCTGGATTTTATTTATTTTTATTATCCAAGGGTTTGGAACTTCCAATCCGGACTATTTCTTGCACATCCCATCTATGGTGGTGCTTGGAATTTCTGTCATGGAGCAATTAGGGGACTATAATTTCAGTGTGGAGCCAAACCTACAAGGGCCTGTTTGGTTGCCGGTTTTTTGTATTTTTTTTAGGGCTGAAAGTCGGGCGGGTTGGGCCGGGTTGGTGCTCAACCCTAGCCCAACCCAAGGTTCCTGTACCTCAACCCTAACCCAACCCAACCCAACCCAACCTTGGGAATTCTCAACCCAAGCAGGCTCGGTTGGGTTAGTCGGTTGATGATAATATTTTCATTATTACATTAGTCTATTGAATTTCAATACACGTCTTATTTTTTTGTATCTATAGTTTTATTAATTATATATGTAATTATTTATAGTAAAAAAAACTTTATTTTTTTAGAAAACAAACAAGCTAAAAATATAGGACAACTATTTCTTTAAAAGTCATGTTTTGTAGCACCCAATTTATTTGGGAGAGAAAAATCCGGCATATCTTATTAGCTTGAGTCATCGGAAATGATGTGGACCAATGAGACCCAACAACACTAGAATTTCCGATGCCAAACTATCCACGCTCAATTATAATTTATTAGTAACTTATATATTGATCAGGTTCGGGTTGGGTCGGGCAACCCGAGCCCGACCCAAGCTTTATTGGGTTGGTGTTTGTATAGCCCAAGCCCGAGATCGAACTCGATACATCTTGCCCGAGACCCAATGTCGGGTCGGTCACGGGCCGATCAGGTCGAACCCGCCCAACTTTCAGTCCTAATTTTTTTGACTTAGCAAATCCCTGGTTTTTATAAAAATGAGTTTGGTTCACACCTTACACAATCCTATTGGTTTTAAGCAAGTGGGATTTTTAGTGCCTATTTCAACAAGAGACGATGAAACAGGAATGTGGAAGTGCTTCAAAATGCATTTTAGGGCTTGAGCCAAAAAATGAAGCATATCCAAAACTCGAGTGAACCACACCATGGGAAACATTATGAATTAAACGTCTACTGTTGAAAAATTCAGGCTACAGGTTTTGGATCAAGTTGAAATTTATGCTTTCCCTTCATCCATGTCTGTGTGATTTTATGAACAGGTTGGATGATGAATAAACATCACTGTGGGCCCTAGGAAGGTTTCAACGGTGGAAATCATTATTCCCACTGTTTCCTGTGGTGGGGTCCACCTGAACTTTGGATACGCTTCAATTTTGGGCTCAGCCCCTAAACTAAGTTGGAAAAACAGATGGTCGGCGTGGATAAACCACATACATTCAAAATGGGCCAATAAGGTTTGTTGGGTACGATAAAAACGCACTGCATTATCAGCACCCAATCCAATTTCCTTCTAATGCCGCGTTCAAATCAACCGTTAGTTGACTTTTACAGTTTTAGAAATTCCATTCCCCATCCTTTCTTATAAAAACTTGCAAAGAAAACTTAAGAAATTAAAACAGAATTTTAAATATTTTCAAAGTTTCTTCTACACTTCAACCTGGGTAGGCTTGAAAGGGCCACATTTTCTAACCCAAGCTTGGTCCCACATCAGAACCGAGTCGAGCTAGTTGACCTCCAGACCTACCTGACCCATTGGTTATCCAGACCTTATGCTATGTACAGATAATCGTTTATGGCACGTTTGGTTGCACTAAATATCATGAAGTTTCATCTTACTTTTGTGCCATTACTAACCATGAAATGACTATGAACCGTTGTTGTGATTTCTTTCTTAACCGTCTAATTCTTAGCCACCTATTGAACGGTCCGATATGGAAGCATTTTGGTACATTGGCCATCCTTAGTGGGCCCCACTCGTATAAACTCATAGCCTGAACGGTATTGTACAAACACTCGGCCCAAGCAACAGTAGTCGCCTGAATTTTTGTCCAGTAACATTCGGATTTTCAGTTAGTACAAGTATGGCCCATGGTTCACTAATCCAAACCATTGATATTGCGGAGACCACTTTGGATGGATGGTGGGATAAATATCTCCCCGGATCCAAGAGTAACAATCTTTAGTAGGTGGAAGACGAATAGACGGTTGAGAAGGAATACCATTACAATTTACGTTCAGACAAAAACTATCCAAAAAATATACTCTGCATGGGTCAGTTAAGCTAAGGCTCATCATTTCAACGGTTCAGATCACAAAGACATGGGCCACATCCATACAAACTGAAAACGAGGACTTGGTACCTCCTCTAAGAAAGAACAGAGAAAAAAAAAAACCGTTACCTTCCAACGAACTTTTGAACGCTTCTTTGGCGCGGGTTAAAAAAACAGAGGAAAGGCCTTTCTCTCTCTCTATCTTTCCGCATTCCCATCCATTCCCTTCCCTCACTCCCAACACCAGACACCAACATGTTCTTCCTATTCACCTGACCCCACCTGAATCCGACCCGTCCTCCAACCACCTCCTGTCTACTCATACTCGACCGTCATCAAACGGTCTCGAGCATGGTCCCGGCCACCACAATCTTGATATGGGTCACTTGGTTAGCCATGATCTTGGGTTGCCTTGCCGAGAACATCGGCGTCAACTGGGGCATGATGACTTCCCACCCGATGCTACCTACCACGGTCGTCGATATGATCAAAGCTAATGGGATAAAGAAGGTGAAGCTGTTCGATGCGGATTCATGGACTTTAGGCGCTTTGGCCGGGAGTGGGATCGAGGTCATGGTCGGGATCCCAAATGATATGTTGAAGCAAATGAACGATTACGACAATGCAAAAGATTGGGTGAAGGCTAACGTCACTAAATACAATTTCAATGGAGGCGTCAAAATCAAGTATGCAATTTTCTTTTTCATTTGTGTTTTTCTTCAAACTATTTGAGGAAACATACTATGTAACCAGACATGTGAGGCCCACCTTCTTGTGATTATACCTACATTTGGATGGACCATCATGGATGGATTATGCCCCAAAAATATTCCCTGTCAGATGATCTTAGCCAGGCAATATCTGGATTATTGCCCCAATCAAATAGTTAACATCATCTGATGGAGAAGATTTTCACAGAAAGTTATACCCAGGACAAGATCACTAATTGAACAATCTGGACCAATGAAAGGTGGGCTCCATCTTTTTGTGATTATACCTAGTGTTTGGATGGATCCATCATGGAAGGATCATGCCCAAAAAATATTCCCCATCAGATGTTCTTAGTCTTGCAAGCTCTGGATTATAACCCCTTTGGGTGTGGATAATTGGCTAAATGGTACGTTTTTCACGCCACCAACCAGATAGTTAAGATCATCTGATAGAGAAGATTTTCACAGCAAGTTACATTATCCAGGACAAGACCATTAATCAAACAATCTCAACCAAAGAAAGGCAGACCCATCTGTATTGTCATTGAGATGAGCAGAAACCATTTTGTTCAGCTGAGCATCATATAATGCCTCACCAATAAAATGAACTAATTCACTACTTGCATTCTTCTGTAGTACTAATTACATACAAAAATAAAAAATAAAAAATCTTAAAGTGCCTTTTGTTTATCGAATTAAATTTGATTGGATGGTTAAGATCATCCGATTGGGAGTGGTTTTTGCACCAATGGTTGCTCCAATTGGTATGATCAAGTGAACTGTTCCAATCCATGATTGACTATGCCAGATGTTGCTACTGATAACCAATTGGTCCACTTGTGCAATGGGACCCGCTGGAATGCTACTGAGACCTCGCTTAGGTGGACTACAAGCAGATTGTACAGATCTGCCGATGTATCCACTTTCAAGCGTATCAAATAGAAATGCAGTCATTCTCCATGTTAGCAGATTCTGTTTTCAGATTTTGGGCAACTTCTGATAGTTGGTGCAACCAAACGCACCCTTAAGGCAGATTTACAGTTTTTGCAGTCAATAGTTTGATGCAGAACTGCAGCTGCTTCCACTTTCTGTCGATGCTTGAAGGATTGGTAACTTGAACATTTGTGATTCTCAAAGTGAATATTTTTGTGAAAGAAACAAACTAAATTCAAGCCGGGATGAATTTCAGCAGTGGCCCGCTCTCGGTAGAATATAAAAAACAAGTATATTATTTTGTAAAATTAAAGATAATGCATATATACCCACTTTGTGAAGAGAATGGAGATCTCATGGACGCCTATTAGCTGAAGATATGGGACCCAGTCCTTAAACAATGGGACCCACTGGTTACTGCACGGGTCCTAAATCTGGAAATGGTTGGTTTTAATTGTTTTGTCAGTCCTCTTCAACGTAGTATTTTTGTTACATTGCATTGATATTGATCATTTTCATATGTATGTTACCCATGTTAAAATCTGAAATTTTGAGATCATATGACTGAATTGTTGAAATTTTATATGGACATCAGGACTTTCGAATGTTGCCCAAATGACGAGGGGAATGTCGTGAGACTAGTGATCACAATGGGAGAGATTTTGTTGTATTTTCTCTTGTTCCTTGCAATGGGTTCCTGATATCTTTTATAGACTTCAATCCACCACCCCAACAGTCAATCATCAACTGTCCCAAGGTGCAACGGTCTTCATTTGGGAAATGTTAATCCCCTTCATAATCTTGATTTTAATGGTTCAAAATTGGTTTGTTGAAAGAATAACATTAGTACTATTAATAATATGAAATGAAAACTGATTAGAAGCCTGATTAACAAGCTGATGTGGGGATTACTTGGGATCTCCCGCCAAGAATGGCTAAGATAAAGAGGGTCTTGTGGTCATTAATCCGACAACAATACACTTCTAATTGAAATCAAATTAGGAAAACAGATTGGGGTTTCTTCTATATCACTTCGCTTGTTAGTTAGCAATGAACACTGACGAATTTCCAATATCATGGGTTCCCAAAACCGCCTGTTTATGAAATACTACAAATCCATTTGGTTTCAATCCAAACATGTAGGGAAAGGATAGTAATCGAATTGGCAAGTATAAGAAGACATCATTTGGTTTTTGGTAATTGTTCTGTTTCTTCATTCATCTTCCACAACACAAGGTATTTATTTTCTTGCTTTTTTTTTTTTCCTGATTTTTTTAATCATGTTTTACAGATATGTAGCAGTCGGAAATGAGCCATTCCTTGAGAGTTACAATAATTCCTTCGACAAGACCACCTTTCCGGCTTTGAAAAACATCCAGAAAGCCCTCAACGAGGCTGGAGTTGGGGACAAGATCAAAGCCACCATCCCCCTCAATGCCGATGTCTACAACTCCCCCAAGGACAAACCAGTACCATCATCTGGGAACTTCCGTTCCAACATCCGAAAGACCATGGTCGATATCGTTAAGTTCCTCCACTCAAACAAGGCCCCTTTTGTTGTCAACATCTACCCATTCCTTAGCCTGTATCAAAACCCAGACTTCCCCGTCGACTTTGCTTTCTTTGATGGTGGAAGCAGGCCAATCAACGACAACGAGCACCAATACACCAACGTCTTGGACGCCAACTTTGACACACTTGTTTGGTCACTAAAGAAGGCGGGTGTGGGCGACACCAAGATCATCGTTGGGGAAGTTGGGTGGCCAACCGACGGTGACAAGCAAGCAAATGTGGAGTATGCTAAGAAGTTCTATGACGGGTTGCTGAAGAAGCTCGGCAGCAAAAAGGGGACTCCAATGAGGCCTAGTCCCATGGACGTGTATCTCTTCGGCTTGCTGGATGAGGACTTAAAGAGTGTCGCGCCGGGGAATTTTGAGAGGCACTGGGGGATCTTCCGCTATGACGGACAGCCCAAGTTTCCTATGGATCTTTCAGGCCATGGACACGATAAGTATTTGGTTCGCGCGAAGAGAGTACCATACTTACCAAAACAGTGGTGTGTACTCGATGAGTCTGTTAAGGACTTGAGTGCATTACCCGCCAACATGGACTATGCATGCTCCCATGGCGATTGCACGGCATTGGGTTACGGATCGTCGTGCAACAACTTGGATGCGAATGGCAATGCATCGTACGCTTTCAACATGTATTTTCAGATACTGGACCAGGATGTGAGGGCCTGCAATTTCCAAGGGCTGGCCAAAATAACCACCAAGAACGCCTCCCAGGGAACTTGCCTCTTCCCAATCCAGATTGAAAGTGCTGGTGAGAGGATCAGATCAGTGCCTATGATGAGTATTGTGATAACAGTGCTAGTTCTGGTTGTAATGGTTGCTCTGTAGGAGCTCTGTTTGGGCTTGAAATGCTATTTCTATTAGAAAGAATGCATCATTTGTTATGGTAGAGAGTTATTTCGTACATGCAATGTGTGGAGAGAGAGAGGCGGGGGTGTCATGGTGGGTTATTCGGATTGCATTCCGTTCTCTGTTCTCCGTGGCCCCACCATGATGCGTGTGTTTTATTCATGCCGTCCATTCATTTTTCCAAATCATATTAGAGCATGAATCCAAAAATGACGTACATCTAAATTTCAAGTGGACCACACCATAAGAAACCGTGGTGATTAAATTCCCACCATTAAAAACTTCTTAGGGGTCACAAAAGTTTTGGATCAAGATGTCTGTGTGACCTAATCAGTAGGTTGGACAGAAAATAAACATTATGGTGGGCATTATCGTGTGTTGTAGGAAGTTTATAACAGGGGCATTCAATCACCACTGTGTGGTCCACTTGAGATTTTGATCTTCCTCATTTTTTGGCTCATGCCCTAAAATGATATGAAAAAAAAATAGATGGCGGATGTGTATAAAACATATACATCATGGTGGGACACGCATAACACCTACCTAAAGCCACCTCCTTACTTTGCCTCCTTCTGGAGAGAAAGTTCTTGATTTTCTTCCTTTCTTTATGATTATTGTTGCTGATGCGAAAATCTGGTTAGTCCTCTCTAGACCGATGAACCTAGACAAAGAATAGACAAGGAAGACCTTGGCTCATGCAGGGGACCCTCCAATGCCTAAGTCAGGTATGGAATCAGGGTCTCAATTAAACGGAGGAGTTAGGGTTAGAGATTGTACGTACCTTTCACCATTAGAGGTACCTCTATTTATAGTTTAGGAGAGGCGGTTGCGTAGGGGAGATCTCCTCATTTAGTAAGATATCTTTGTAGTAGGATTTAAATCCTATTGGGAGTCGTAATGACCGCCCTAGATTCTCGGCTGAGTCTTCAGATGAATCCGTATCGCAATAGGCTTCCTAGATCCTCGGCTAGGATCTCGGGCGGGCGAGGTTGGATTTTGATAGGAGGCAGCCGAGATTAGATCGGAACTGGCAGAAGGTGGGTCGAGCCCTGGAGTTGTGCCAACCTAGAGATATATCGACATGACACTCTTGGCAAATGGCTCATTCGGCAGGTCGGTGGGTCTCCCAACTTACTGTCAGGATGCCGAGGTCGAGCTCACTTCTTGTTCAGTTTTGGAGTGGGAGGTTGCTCCTACAGTCATGTCTGACCTGGCGAAGTGCGCAAGGTTCCGACTTGACATTTTCTCATCAGTTGGCCTATTTTCCCTATAACAATTGTTTTTACTTATTTACTTCTTTTGAAATAACCTCATTAATTGGTGGTAGGTATTTTTATCACTTTAGAAAAAAAAAATCACAATTTAATGTGACGGAGGTTAGAGAAAATTATCAAAAGGTACCTCTTTGACTATAACTTGATTAATTAAGTCAACCCATAATGTAAATAACATATTAACGAAGTACTATTTTATAAAATTACATGAATTATTTACCACCTTGGTAGTTGGAAAAACAATCAACCCATAGTCACTATACTCCAGAGGAACATGATTTTTTCGAAAGTGAGGGAAATGCCAGTGGTTGAGAGGGAGTGGGCTTTTTCGTTTTGCTTGTGGATATGCCAGATGCCTGCACCATACCTTCAATATTACGTCTGTCAATGGTGTCGAAGAGTACTATAACGTTTATGCCATGCACTACTAATATATATATACACACACACACACACACACACACACACACACACACACACACACCCATAGTTTCGATAAATGCACCTTCATTTTTTATTTTCGTCGACAGTAAGGGGTGTTTGTAATAAAAGTAATTTTACAAAGAACTACCTAATTAACTTAGAATTTACATTCCTCTACCGTTCTCAAAAAGGTTTTCAAACCGCTATTATTGTCCCACCACCTTCGGTTTAAAGTAGGGCTGAAAGTTGGGTGGGTTCAACCCGACCGACCCGACATTGGGTTGGGCTCGGGCGGGATATATCGAGTCTGATCTCAAGCTTGGGCTATACAAACACCAACCCGATAAAACTTGGGTTGGGCTCAGGTTGAGGTCTCGGGTTGCCCGACCTAACCCGAACCCGATCAATATATAAGTTACTTATAAATTATAATTGAGTGTGGATCGTTTGTGTTGAAGGCACACTAGTGATGTCGGGTCTCATTTGTCTACATCATTTCCAAGGACTTAGGCTAACAAGATATGCCGGAATTCTCTCTCCCAAATAGATTGCTTGCTATGCTACATGACTTTTAAAGGAGTAGTTGTCCTATATTTTAGCTTGTTTTTTTAAAGAAAAAAATAAAGTTCTTTATGATGAATAATCACATGTATAATTAATAAAATCATAGATACAAAAAATAAGTTTTATATTGAAATATAATAAACTAATGTAATAACGAAAATATTAGCACGTATATACCCGACCAACCCGATCAACCGGACTGAGCCCGCTTGGGTTGGGCTTGGGTTGAGAATTCCCAACTCGAGATTGGGTTGGGTTGGGTTAGGGTTGAGGTATAGGAACCTTGGGTTGGGTTAGGGTTGAGCACCTACCTGACCCAACCCGCCCGACTTTCAGCCCTAGTTTAAAGGGGTTGTTGGGTTTGTACGCTAGCAAGTGAGTTGGTTGCTTGGGTGGGCCCTACCATGATGTTTATGGAAAATTCATACTGACCACCAGGTGCATCACCTTATGTTAGGCCAAGGGCGAAAAATCACCATTATCTGTGATTCAGGTAAATCACATGATTTGAAATAGTATACAGATAATGATCACCCTCCAAAATGTTTTCCTTGATATGGCCCACTTGAATCACAGTTGAGCCTGAATTTTAGGCTCTAAACCATCTGTGTGGCATCTAATGGTTGGAGTGGATTTGATATAATTAGCACAGTGGACCCCGTAAAACTCAAGGGTTATACATCTCTCTCCCAGGTGTTCAGTGCCCACCTAAATTACAAGTCATCCTGGTTTTTTGGATTGAAGCCTAAACTAGAATTATGCATCTAATGGTCGGATATGTTAAATAAACGACATGGTGGGCCCCACCAAAAATCAAAGTCCCATACATTTATTTGAAACTGTATAACGAATATGAAGAAAAAAAATTGACTCCATGAGACTCTGCGTTTGATTTTGACAGGGCACACCATTATGTTTATGTATGATCCATTCTGACTAATAGATATTTAGTACATTTAGTACCATACTAGATTCATAGGCAAAAAATTAGGCTCATATGTGATTTTGGTTGGCCACACCAAAGGAAACAATTGGGAGACAGATGCTTACCCTTGAGTTTTACAGGCCCTCTGTAATAATTATATGAAATCCACTATAATTATTAGATTCTACACAAACATTTAGGCTTATATCCAAAAAAATCATACCCATCCATGATTGATGTGGGACACACTAATAGAAACAGTTTGGAGGGCGAGTGTTGCCTGGGACAGTACTGTTTCCAATCATGTAGTCCTCCTAAATCATAGATGGAGGTGGATTTTGGGCTCTTAGCCTAACAAGGGGTGACGCCTGTGGTCAAGGGATTTTACATGAACATCACGATGGGGCCTACCTGTGACACTGACCCATTTGCTCTCACGACGACCACCGTTACAAAGCTAACGGAATGATAATTATATCGATTAGTGAGGTAGTTTTTTGCACATATATATTTTTTTAAATGTACTGGTATGTAAATTTCATACAAATTAGGTGTTTTTTTTAAATTTTAATTTTAATTTTTTTAATAATTTTGTAATGTTGTGCAAATGCCTTATATTCTGCAGGTCACGATCATAACTCATTGTGATGTTCATGGTCGACCATGACTCTTTGTGATGATTCATGGTCAACCATGGAATTCCACGATCGACCGTAACTCTCTGTGATATTTTACGGTCGATTGTTTAGTTTCGCGATTTTGCACCAAATTGGGTATTTAAGCAAGGTTTTGTCATTAGAGCTTAAGGTTAATAAAAAACTAATACAAATGTTTTCTCAAGGGGCTAAGGTTGGTAGCGGGAGAAGGTTTTCTACACTTGTAAATGAACTTACGAAGGATTTCTCAAGAGATTTAGAAGTTTCCTAGAAGTGCACATCATAAAGGGAGATCGGGTACATTTGTAATCAAAGAAGGTGAGTCTGTATAACTCTAAGGTTTTGATTATAGTGGATCTCTATCGCTTTAAGCCGTGGTTTTTCCCTACAAAGGTTTTTCCACATAAAATATCATCGTGTTTGTAATTATTTACTTTTGGTTTCGTTATCCTATATCATTATATTGTTCTCTTTTCGTTTATTATACTTCCGCAAAGCGTATGGATTGGCAATGGTGTTAGATTCAAAATTCTAACACCCAGGGTTTGATCCGGGTTTGTTGTTGGCTTGGGTTTACATCATTATAGTGTGATATAAAGCGGGTCCACTCACAACAAAGTGGAATTAGAGCGCCAAATTGGACGTTTGAGTTTGAGCAAAGATGTCGGGATTAAAATTAGATATGCAGAAGTTTGATGGGAAGAACAATTTTAGTTTATGGCAACAGAAGGTCAATGATATTCTAGTTTCACAAGGGTTGAGTAAAGCGTTGTTGGAAACAAAATTGGAGAAGATGTCGGATGATGATTAGAGCGATCTCTAGGAGAAAGCTATAAGCATCATCTATTTATGTTTATCAGATGAGATTATGTATAACATGCTGAACAAAGAATATCCCCTGATGATGTGGAAGAAGCTAGAAGACATGTACATGTCGAAGTCCCTCATAAATAAGTTGTTTGTGAATAAACAACTTTTCGAGCTAAAATTAAAGGAAGGATCAGATCTCCTAGAACACATAAACTTGTTTACAAAGCTATGCAGAGAGTTGGTAAGGTTTAGAGAGATAGTCAAGGAAGAAGACAAAGTACTGCTACTTCTAACACCGCTTCCCTCGTCATACGACCATCTTGTCACTACTCTGGTATATGGGAAGAACACAGTTAAGCTTGTCGTAATTCTAACGGCTTTCTCTCCACAAAACAAAACGGTAAATCCTCTCGTCTCTAAAACCCATTTGCTCTCTCTCTCTCTCTCTCTCTCTCTCTCTCTCTCTCCCTCTCTCTCTCTCTCTCTCTCTCTCTCTCTCTCTCTCTCTCTCTATATATATATATATAAGACAAAGTAAAGGTTATCCATGTATGAATTTGGATCATATGATTACTGCAAATAGATTTTTCCTGCTTTTATTACAAACACCCCTTCTTTATAGTCCATGAAAAAAAAAAGGTGCATTTATGAATATTATGGGGTATCAATATCATTTACTAAGGTAAAAAGAAAAAGTAAAAAGCCTTTAGTAGTGCATGACATAAACGCTATACTCTACGACAGCATTGCCAGACGTAACATTGAAGGTATGGGTGCGGGCCTTGGCATACCCACGAGCAAAGCGAAAAATCCCACTCCCTCCCACCACTGGCATTTCCCTCACCTTCGATACACCCGAATTCCTCCCGAGTATACTGACTATACTCTGATTATACTTCCCGTCCACGAATACAAAATTCAAGGCCATTAACAGGCCGACTTCCTCCTGCGACGCCGAAGCGTAGAGCCCCTGAGCTCTTCCTAGGAGCTTAGACTTCGGGTCTGGACCTTCTGTCAACGGGTCGTCGATTATCGACACACCACCAAAGCCCGTACGTGATTTATTTGTGGACGACGCGGCTGCCACCAGCACGGCTGTTGGATTGGGACCGCTAACAATGTCGTGGAAGTAGAACCGTAGATGGGTCATCTTCTCTTTTCCGAACCCAAATGCAGGTCGCGGGATCTCAGATGGCGGTTGGGGCTTTGTAGAAAAGGCGACCACGAAAAGAAAGAAGAAGATGATAAATGCAGAATGGAATTTGGAAAGAAGGCCAGCCATGTTAACACGTACGTAAGATGGAAAACTAGAAGACGAGATTCAGGAGATTTAGGTGTATTGTATTTATATATAGATTTGGTGGTATAGCTGAATGGGAACAGATTAGGTGCGGCCCTTAACCTGAATCCACGTCGTCCATCCGTTTTTCCAGGGCCTTTGCCCAAAAATGAAGAAAACCCAAATCTCAGGTGGACCGTAGTACGGGAAGCAATGGTGATTGAACGTCCTACCATTAGAAATTTCTTAGGGCCCACAGTAATGTTTCTGTAATGTTTATTTGCAATCCAACCTTTTGATAAGATCAAATAAACCTAGATTAATGGAAAACAAAATTAAAAAAAAAAAACAAAAAACAAAAAACAAATATCATCTTGAGCCAAAAATTTTATGGCCCACTAATAGTCAATCATCACTGTTTCCTATGGTATGATTCACATTAGAATTGGATCTGCTTCTGTTTTTTTTTGGATCATGGTCTAAATTGATCCATCAAAACAGATGGACGGCTTGGATAGAAAATTATTACAGGCATCAATGTGGGCGTGAGTACCGCAGCGTGTTGGGTAAGGCTCGGGCTGGACGGGGATTAGCTACTGACACGTTGAGTAGCAAGACTGGCTACTGAAGTGACGTCACCAAGTTCTGTGGGCCCACCATGATGTATGTTTGTATCCGTGGGGAGAGTGACGCCCACCGTTAAAAACTTCTAAATGCCACGAAAGTTTTAGGTCAAGCTGATATTTGTTTTTTCCCTTCCTTAATGTATGTGATCAATTACACGTGAACTGGTTAGATTTCAAATAAACATATGGTGGGCCTTAGGAAGGTTTCAACGGTGGGCATCAATCTCCCCACTGTTTGGCACTATGGATTAAGACTAATTTAAAAGTAGATATGTATGGTATATTCACAGGGAATTTAAATTTAATTACTAAATTAACTTAATATCTCTTATTAGTGTACTTATGTCATGTTTGACACAATGATTGCATTATGCTTGTTGAAATATATGCTTTGGTAGAAATGATGAAATTTCAATTCTCGGATGGGCCACAAGCATAGGATCACTCCGGAGCAACTAACCAAAGATTTTTAATCATTGATTTACATGGACAATGTTTGGACTATACAAATTATCTTATTTGTTGTATTCTATTTCTTATTGATCTTAAGATAGCCAATTAGAAAAGGACATATATCATTGCATGATAAATGTAAATCGTGTGTTAGATCTTTAGAGATATTTAGAGTGTTTTTCACAGAATAACAGCTTGTGTTGATCTAATGATATACATAATCTGATGACAAGCATGACCAAGAAGCCCAGAGGTGAAAAATGGTCAAGTGGAAAAAGCATCACACGTGTTAAGAAGAGGAGGAATGATCTAGAAGACCAACGTGGCGACGAATCAGCTATCGTAATAGTTAAATGATGCAAGGAAGGACGTGAGGTCTTCCTCGGGGGGATAACTGTTCTGAATCAATAGAACTTCTCTAGACTCCTCATAGAGATTTTTCGAATCCACGAGAAAAGAAACAAGAAAATATAAATAAATTCTAGAAAATAAGTAATTAGATTGATGAATATCCCAAATTTATATACCTGATTCACCATTAATATAGAAAAAAAAAATCTAAAAATCGTAATTACCAAAAATAGCAAATTTCTAACTCTAATAAAAATCATAATTCTATTAAAACTCTTTTAAAGCCTAATTTCTAAAAATAAAAATTCTAAATAAAATTTTGCTAGAAGAGTCCTAGCATAATTACAAATTATTTCTAAAAAGGAAGAAAATCTAAAACTCTAAAAATAGAAAAATATTAAAAATTTTGAAATTACTAAAAATAGTAATATCTTCTTAAAAATTCGTTTTTGAGCTGAAAGCGTGCGTTTTCTAACGAAATGGATAGATACAACCAAGTTTATGAGTTGGTTCTTCTTGGATGGCCTATTTCAATAATGATTGATAGGTTTTGCGCCCCGTAACGATACCCGGATCAAAAGTTATGGTCGATTTACGGTTCACCTTCTTTTGGCCTAACCATGTGAGGAACTTATCTGTGACACGTTCTACATCATTAAATAAAGAAAGAAATGTCTGAAAGATAGCTACAAGAGAGATCTATAAATAATAAAGCAAGTCGTCTGACACCAAACCAATCAAATTATCTTTCATTATCATATTTTAGATCTATCTTAGGAGTAGTGATAATTTAGTAGCGGTAATTCTTATTGTAATCCAATAACGGTAATCTTTATCTGTAATCAAAGTCTACGCTTTTACATTGGAATACTCTCAGTTTCAATACAATTAATTCAACTTTCAAGAAGGCATTTTACAGTTGCTCTATATGATCGACTATAAGTATTTTCTTTTTGTTTGATTGTTTCTGTATAACAAAAGTCCTTTCGTATGGAAGGCAAGGTGCAACCCATCTTCAGACAAAGAACCCCACCCTTCGATAATCGCCTGATTTTCTTATAATTATCTTGCGAGTGAATGAATAAGCGACCGATCTTCTTAGGTCTTGATCATATATGCAAACTCAACATATCTGCTTACTTTAGTGCATGGTCAAGTTGTTTGGTTTGAATCGAGCCACCCAATCAGTTTTGGCACACCCTCAGGGAGCCGTTCGTAAATTATACACACATAGCGCTAGACCATTCAAAATTATAAAACGAAACGGTCTCAATGCGTATGTGGTTGATCTTCTACCTTTCATGGGTATTAGTTTCACATTCAATGTGAAGGATCTAGTTATATTTCAGGGGACCACTAATACATTGTTTAGCCTTTCACTGAACCAGCCTGATCCCCAGACCTTTTCTTTGATCCGTGGTATCTTCATAACCCATCTTTCCAGCCTCTACCTCTCATGCCTACCCTTCCCACACCAAGAGAGGAGATAAATGATATTTTAGACTATCAGATATTATTGACGTTAGACGGTGGGTTTCAAAAGCTCCTGGTCAAGTGGAAGTCACACCCAACTTCAGGCAATACATGGCTCACTGAGGAGGAGCTTCAAAGACTTGATCTTAATATTTTGGAGCGGTTCGGGAGTTTTGTTATGTCAGTGGCGAAACCTTCGCAGCCAGGGAGAGTTGATGGGGATATCACATGCACATGCACGCCCCTCACCCTACGCATGTACTCAAGGAGGAGGAAGGCTCCACTATCAATTTGAATCAATGACAACATCAATGGAGGACCTCGTAGTTAGGGTGATGTGCTATAGATCATTAGAGTGGACCCGATCATCATGTGGATCCCACCATTAGAACTCATGGTCGTGACCCACTACCCTAGATGATATAGGATTTTGAGTTTTGGTTATTATTGCTATTAGAAACATCATGAACGGTTTTGATTGCATTAATTAGTTGTTATTTTTTTTACTTCGCCTCTAAGTCTTAATGTGCACACATGGCGCAACTTTTGGGGTTTAGAGTTTTCTAATAAATTGGCAACCTTATCTAGTTTTTTTTTTCATTGAAGCTTATGAATAAAATTTTATGTTTTTTCTTCTCTATCCCTTTGAGTTGAAGAAGCTATTTGGGTGCGAAACGCTTCCTTTCTCGAATAACTAACTACCGTGGTGTGAAGCCACAACTATTCCAAATTATCCTCATCTCTTTTACCCCACATCTATGAGACCCGTCTCCTAACCCGTACCATTCCGTATGCCTCTGCAGTCCTCCCGGTGGAATTTCGAAGACCCGCGATCTGTTATCAGCGTTTGCGCACGATCCTAAGTCGTGTCCCGTATATCAAAGTTGGCTCGACTTGAAACTTCTACCCTTACAACCGCGCTGTCGCCGCGGTTCCGACGCCACTTATTATGCGCTGAGGCGATACCCGGGCTAGGAGATGTAGGCCCGCATTCAGCAAAGGAAAATGCCACACATTGCAAATATCGAGAGAATTTCTACAACACATCACATCAATTCATCAATCAAATGTCAAGTACAACACCCATCCCCAAGTACAACTACCCCTCCCCTAAAGTCAACTATCTCTTACAACCAAGTACACCAATCCATCACTCACCATCCCTCTCTCCCATCACCTCTCTCTCTCTCTCATTCTCTCTCCATTTCAAGCAACCCCATGAGAGCGATCGTCCATGGCTTCCATGAGAGAAGTTAGGTGTAGCCCACTCCCTATCACCCAATCCCACCCTCTAGAATCAATCTTAATCGTTGAATCTTATTTCCTTGGAGCTCTAGAACCCGTTGGTAGAAGAAGGAAGAAGAGATCTTGAGGTGGGTGATTCTATTATTTGATTTTATGATATGAGGGTCACATATGTGGCACCCATCTCGATGTATGCATTGTATAGGGAGGGCTCATAGTGGCGGGATCCCTCCCCTTCTCTCTCTCTCTTTCTCTCTCTCTCTCTCTCTTTCCTTTTTTTTGAAAAAAAAATTATTTATTTATTTTTCCTTGTGTGTTGGTCCACCTTAATGGATGGTGCCGTGGACCCTACTTGATTTATGTGTTCATCCAGGTCGTTTGGCCATGCACCCCACCTTATGTGTGTGTTGTCCACACATGTGGGTCCCACATGATGCATGTGAGGTATCCACACCGTCCAAACTCTGGACGTGTGGACAACACCATGATGTATGTATTTCGACCATCGTCCAGACCCCTGGACGGTGGGACCCTATGTGATGTTGGTGTTTTAAATACACACCGTCCATCTACGTGGGACCTGGATGAAGGAAGACATAAATATCAACTTGACCTGTGGGCCCCACCATGATCTATGTGTAGTGTCCAAAATTGTCCAGTGGTTGGATGTGGGACCCACATGGTACGGATGTTTTACCCAGGCTGTCCGTCCATTTGGACGTAAACCACCTGAGATGTGGATTTCATCCATGCTGTGCATCTATTTTGCTGCAGCAGTAGCTGATGCTGATATCAGCAGTTTGTGGGACCCACCTCTCTAGTATATGAGATCCACACCGTCCACCGCGATGGGTGCAGGCCTCCATGATGTAAGTGTCACCTACACAGTCCATTGCTAGACGGTGCTGTGCAGGGACCACCTTAATGTATTTTATCCCACCGTCCAGTGGACTAGACGGTCGGACCCTACTTAATGTATGTATTTTATATACAGTCCATCCATTCCAATGGACACGTGGGACCCACCCTCACATGCCACACATGTAGGGTGGGACCCACCTTGATGTAAGTGTTATCTATGCTGCCCTAGAGCATGGGCCCCACACTTGGAAACCACATGATGTATGTATTTTAATCAACACCGTCCATTTGTTGGCTGACGGACGTTAGCAAGTTCCTTGGAAACCACATGATTTATGTGGTGTATTCCACGTCGTCCACCTGTTTCACATCCAAGCCGCTCATCTGTTTTACATCCACACTGTCCATCTTATGTGAGGCCCATCGCTGATGTATATGTTTTAAATCTGGGCCATCTATCTGTTGTGGGCCAGCAGCGGCCTGACCATGGGTCATGTGTTACATCCAAACCATTCATCCAATCGGTGAGCTTGTCTTAAGGCTTGAGACAAGAAAAATGAGGCAGATCTGTCTATCTGATGGACCACGCTGTAAATACCAGTGGGGGGTTGAACGACTACCATTAAAACCCTTTTTGGTATTCCAGACATTCTGGATCACTGTGAAAATTGTTTTTCCTCAAAATTCAAGTCTTTGTGACCTTATGAGCAGGTCAGATGAAAGATAAACGTCATGGTAGGCCCTGGAAATTTTAAACGGCGGAAAATCATTATCTCCGTTGTTATTTGTGGTTTGGTCCAGATGATCTTTTGATTTGATTCATTTTTAGATAATACTCTAAAATGATTTCTAAAAATAGATGAATGGTGTAGATGGTGCGGCCCATTGTTGCGGCCCATCTTGATGTATTTGGGGCCCATGGGTTGAGGCATGTTGTGATGTATTTGGAGCCCATGGGATGTATCTGAGGCCCATGGGCGAGGCCCAATGTGATGTATTTGTGGCCCATAAATGAGGCCTAATGTGTGTATATGTGGCCTATGAGTATGGCCCATCGTGATGTATATTAGGCCCTTTGTGTAAGGCACATTATGTTGTGTATGAGGCTCTTGTGAGAGGCTAAGGGCCCACTATATGTTAAGCCCTGTGTGGGCTACTTTTTGGGAGCAATGTTGGTTGAATGTCCACATTGACGGACAGTGATGGTTAAATGTCCACATTGTGACCTTCCCTTAGGCCTGGTTAGGCCCTATTCTCATCATTCTCTAGTGGGCTAACACAAACGATTGGGCCTCATTGATATTGCTTGGTCCATCATCGGCTGCTCATCTATGGACCCCACTTTGCATCGAGGCTGATTATTAAGGCCAATTCTGATTGTCGAGGCCGAGGCCGATTGTTGAGGCCGATTCCGATTGTCGAGGCCGACTCCGATTATCGAGGCTGATTCCGTTTGTCGAGGCCGATTTCGATTGTTGAGGCCGATTCCAATTATCCAGGTTGATTCTGACTATTGTGGCTGATTTTGATTGTCGAGGCCAATTTTGACTATCGTAGCCAATTCTGATTGTCGAGGTCGTGGCTGATTATTGAGGTCGATTCCGATTGTCAAGGCTAATTCTGATTGTCGAGGTCAATTTTAAATATCGTGGCCGATTTCGATTGTCGAGGCCAAGGCCGATTCTGATGGTCGAGGCCGATTCTGATTATCGATGCCAATTCTGATTGTCGAGGTTAATTCTGACTATCGTGGCCGATTCCGATTGTCGAGGTTAATTCTGACTATCGTTGTCGATTTTGATTATCGAGACCGATTCCGACTGTCGAAGCCGATTCTGACTATCATTGCCAATTCCAATTGTCGAGGCCGATTCTGATTGTCAAGGTCGATTCTGACTATAGTGGCCGATTCCGATTGTCGAGGCCGATTCTAACTATCGAGGCCGATTTTGACTATCGTAGCCGATTCCGTTTGTCGAGGTCGATTCCGTTTGTTGAGGCCGATTCCGATTGCTGAGGCTGATTCTGATTATTGAGGCCAATTCCGTTTGTCGAGGCCGATTCTGTTGAGGTCGATTCCGATTGTCGAGGTCGATTCCGATTATTGAGGCCGATTCCGATTGTTGAGCCGATTCTGATTGCATAGGTTGATTTCGATTGCCGCCGCCGATTATCGAGACTCATATAATGTATATACGGCCCGTGTATGAGGCCCATGGTGATATATATTAGGCCCTTATGTGAGGTCATGGGTCCACTATATGTTAGGCTCTATGTGTGCCATTCATTGGGGGCAATGTTGGTTAAATGTCCACATTGTCAAGGCTGATTGTTGATGCCGATTATTGATACTGATTATGAGTATGTGACAACATAACATCATGTACATGCCCATAAGCATCATCTACATGTTTATTATAAGATGTGGTTGACCATTGCATATGTCATTGGGCAAGTTGTTATGAGGCTCCCTGAAAGGTGGAGATTGTCTCACATAAGCGCACAATATGCGCAGGATTGATGCATGACTGGATTGTATGACTCATGTATCTTGCATTGTGTGTTGTGATTACTGTATGCCCTAGCGACATCAGGGTCGTTGCCTCCACCGACATGTCGTGGATGGCTAGATGGGACACTGGAAATGTTTTGGTTCAAGCATCTGGGCACTTTGGACGTCCGTGGGTAAAAGTCTTTAAACCTCCGAGGCCAAGAGACACCCCAATGTCTAGACCGAGTGGATACATGGGTGCCCAAGTGCCGAATACTTATAGGTCGCGTCTTCCACTGTGTCGTGGTCGATTGGGAGGGGGTGTGACCTTATCCGTCCGAGTGAGGGAGTTGTAAGCTAGGCTGAGTTTGACCAGCTCCTAAATGGGTCCGCTATCGACGAGCCGGGTAGGCATTGGTATACTACTGGCAGGCGGGTAGTGAGGTCTTTTTCACTCGCTAGGCTACGCAGCCGGCTGGGGGCGGTAGCCAGCTTGGAGTGTACTAGACCCCGGTGATGATCCTAGAGATGTACAGTACTGATATGTGGACTTATTGAGCAGGAGTTTCATACTCATTCATTCATTCACTATCCACTCGGGCTGGTGGTGCGCAACTAATTGTTGTGTACCTTCACATGGCCAGGGTCTCGGTTGGGCGCACGACTAACCTGAGATCAGGAGTCTACCACATTGAGTATGACTATCCAAATTTGGGTATGGGACTGGTTTGGATAGAAGTCATTTGTGATAGACCCCGTAGCTTGTGATACTACGTATTATCATCCCGACTTCACTCCACCTTAGTCATTTCATTCACACCGTATAGTATATTGCATCTTCTGCATCTGATATTTGCTTATTATGTTTTTACATCGCACAGCCTTGATATGGTCATTAACATTCTTGCCTTGCATCGCATAGCCTTAGAACCTACCAGTATATTTTCGCTTACTATGATATTGTATGATTCATGATCTTGTTAATATATTTCTTCTTACTCTGATATCGTATGATTCATGATCTTATTAGTATTTCCGCTTATTTTCGACATTGTATGATTATGACATTGTATTGAATACTTGGCACCTATCTTGTGCATACACCTACACCACCTTCTAAGCTTTCTATAAGCTTATGTACGATAGATGCGTGCAGATGGCGTTAGGTTGCAGCAGAGTTGAGCATGGAGCGTGCAGCGGTCTTCTAGAGTTTTGATTTTGACATATGTATTTCCCTTTCAGCATTGTATTCAAATGTTTATATTAGTGGATATGTGATGATGATGTCGCCTTTGTGATTTATGTAAACTTGTGGTTATGCTTATTACGAGTTAAATGTACATTGAAAAATTTTCCTTGTAGGATCCCAGGATCGAAATCTGGCGTATGGACGCTGGGAGTCGAGAATAGGGTACTAAGGAGGCTGTCGACACCGGATTTTGTGATCGAAAATTTCGTGAGCCCGGTTTTCGAGTTTGGGGTGTGACAACATCCATCATCTTCCACAGCCCTCCCATATTCAGATTTATCATTTTTTTGTGCTCAAGTTCTCAATTATAACAGATTTCCAGATTCTGGCCCACCAGAGGGGCTGAAACTTCGGCAGAGCACCACGCACACACCGGAAGGCAAATCATCACGAAACTTAGTGTGAGAGTGGGCCTCCCCTAGCCGACCAAACCTTAACTGGCCCTTTTCAATTTCGTGGGCCCCACACACGTGTTGTTAGACAGCCACGCATGTGTACCCAGGTGGGCCTACTGTCCATATGCAGAATCCTTCTCAGGTTATTCTCTCTCCTCTCTCGCCTTAAATCCCAAACCCTAACCTTAGAAAATTCCAGATTCTAAGTATTTTCAACTTTTGCAAACCCTAGATTTTCCCCTATTTGAAATATGATGAATCTCTTAAATTGGAGAACAATCCTTTGCAGGATTGGATGAATCTACACTCTATTGGGTGTTTTTGGTTTATAATTTTACTTGATCCAGCCTTAAATGTGTGTAGGCTTGGACTCCTGTAGATTCCCCTTGTTAAATGTTTGAACATATGTGGGACGTGATTTTTTTGTGATTGTTTAGAAATTGGTATGATCTAAAGCTTGAAATTTTGCACCTCATATTTAATTTCATGTCCTGCATCATCCATTTTACCACAAACCTCATCTTGAATGGATTTATTGGCAATACCCATTGTCTAGAAATTACTAACCTAATTTTACTTTATTCACAGCTGACATTGGTCAATCGACCATAAAGCACATAGGTCGATTTATGATGCAGTATAGAGAACTAGCCAATAATGATTATTACAAATTGTAATTATTTGACCATTCTTTAACCATAATAGCTTTCACTTGGTACTCTAATCTCTATTGCCAAACTCCATCCACATATGGTAAGAAATTAATGAGAAATTTCATGTCCAGTTCTTTTAGAAGGATAGAGAAATTTCTATGGTCGACCTTCCATGTTTTCGGCAGTTACTAAGTGAATGATGTGAAAACTATATAGCTCGGTTTAAAAGGGCAAAAAACTGATGCAAAGTAGTAACGACCGTGGTTGAATTTGTACAACTTATCTAGGATGGCTTGGAGTACAAACTTCGTAAAAAGTTTATCAAAACAGAGTTTACAAATTTATATGATTTAATTATAAAGGTATCTCGATATGAAGCTCTCTTTTATGAGAGAACAAGACAAAAGAACTCATCAGTTGGGACATACTAATATGATCATAATTATGAGGTAGCAGTGGCCGAAGTAGTAGTCAAGCAGTTATTTGTCTGTTCGGCATTGGTTAAAGTAGAAGTAATAGCGTAGGCCACATAGAGAACTCAAAGGATGTATACATTTGATTTTAACCGGGCTGATGAGATCTTTAATATAATGTTGATTGAAATTTTTATTAAAATTTCTATCAACCATAAAATACCCATGGTCGAAGAATTGAAAAAAGACCGAGTATTGCAAATGGTATGGAACTCATTCTCATTCCATTAACAAATGTATTATTTTTAGAAACGTCATCCAAGACAACATTAATCGAGGATTACTGAAATTCCCAGAGAAAGAAAAAGAAGCAATGCAGATTGACACCGATCCGTTTCCACTTGACATGGATATCAACATGGCCACAGTCAATTCTCAAACATAGGGGCATCCATAACCAAGTAATAACACATGTTGCAATCAAATCAAAGTGTGAACATGTTACTATACATTAACCTATCTACAAATAACAAAATCATTAACTGAGACCCTCAAGGGTCGATAAATGACAACCTAGGAATAATGGTCCGCACCTTTGCAATGATTCGCCAGACTCAAAGCGCTCTTAAGATTAGAGTTATACGGAAACTCCACCAAAGCCTAAACAATCATACAAACCATTGTAAGGACTATA
The DNA here is from genome assembly GCF_029962835.1 of Magnolia sinica. Lineage (NCBI taxonomy): Eukaryota > Viridiplantae > Streptophyta > Magnoliopsida > Magnoliales > Magnoliaceae > Magnolia > Magnolia sinica. The sequence continues at coordinate 30,656,626 of NC_080585.1, forward strand.
AAATCGAACAAAAAATACTAGATTAAATAGTAGAATCTATTTCTTACCTCCAATTACCGTCGAAAAAGTTCCACGACGGCTCTTGTTATGGTGAGGTAGCTAGAGAGTGGATGAGAGGGTAGAGGTACACCATCACTCACGCCTCAAGCTCTCTCTCTTCTCCTTTCTCCTCTTTCTCTTCTTCATTTCTCCATTTTTCTCTTGTTGAAATTCGAACGGGAGGAGGGGGTGCCTAAATAAGGGCCTTATATAGTACCAGAATTGGTGTAAATGGCCTTAATGACCCTTTATTCATTATATTAACCCTTAAGGGAGTTGTTTCCCACTAATGGGACCCAACAGAAGGCATATGTGTCAATCTAAAATCATTAAATAGGTGTCCAATAATGTGATCTTTGTTTGGACATAAATATATGATGATCAGGCGTGCCGATTAACCAGGAAGCCCTAACTTAGATCGACGGTCACCATTGATCAATAAGGGCCATGTCTATACAAGTAAGTGTGGAGAAATATCTTTAGTCGGTACCCCGAATTTGGGTATGAATCGACGGTTCGAAAGTTATAACTTCGCGAAAGAGTAAAGTACTAGTTTCACTTAAATTTTAGGTTTTTACCTAAGACATTCACACAGTACATGCACTTGGCTTACGGTCCAAGTTGAGTAATTTGAGATACAACCTTAGCTCGATGTCCCGCAATAGACATCAAGCCCACTAACAATAACATCTTTCTATAGTATCTGGTTTAGTATGCCACTAACGAGCGGTCTAGAGCTTGTTTGGATAATCATGACATTTCTAGAATAAATTGGGTATTTAGATTTCTTGTTCGTAATGATTAAGGTTTGGATTAACTAAGTTCATAGTGTGACTTATTCGTAACTAGCGAAAATGACGATTCATTTGTAAGCACCCTAAATCATCAGTTCTTATGCCAGACGAGTAACTAAGCCAATTTAGTTTATTAATTAAGATCTTACCCCTAATCATCTCTGCTTTAGGTAAATTTTTATTTAGTTACAGTTGTCTCGATTAGTCTGTGATAGGTCAACTAGATTTAGACCTTACGTGAATAAATCACATTATTAAACTCAATGTTTAAGTGATCAGGCGGATTCGTTAGTTTCCTACAGTTGATTAATTGGATTTATGTAGTTCTTTATCGGTACCACTCGCGTATAGGCTCACCTCGAGTGTTAATAGTCAGTAAGTGACAATATAAGTTAATTATAATAAAAAATTTCAAGGGTTTTTGAAATCCAAAATATCAAAAATCTAAGACGTTACAGTCCTCTACTATGGTAAAACCCTTTTTAGTTGCATCAAACATGTTGCAACACAAATGACCGATCACGAATGGAGCAAGAGCTAACTATCGTCCGGTAGCTAGCGGCTTGTGCAAATAAACATACTCTTTAGTTATCTAAACAACATTCGCATATAGAAAGTAATGAAAATCCACATCATTAGGAATGTTGTATGCTCCTGGTCGTCAACAATGTCATGAGATTTGTACTAAATAGATATGAAGGTAGAATAAGCTCACCCATTCTTGTCTGGAAGGACAAAGTAATACTCTTCATCCCAGGTGAAGTTGGAATAGATTGGATCATTAAAATGAATGAGATTGGTGAAACAATAAATATCCATGATTGTTAGGCTCATGGGACCCCATTTGAAATGGAAAGTATTGGTTGATTGACTTTAAAAGGCAGAAACTACAACAAAAAGAGAAGTTGTTGTGATATATTCATGTAAAGATAGATTGATACGTTCATAGATACCAGCCTATTATCATGTATCATCATGTCGATTGGATACATGGTTGAATTATTCTGACCATCCTTTCATGAGTCTCGGCCAGGATCTCGAGGTCTTGAAAGCATTAGCAGAATCCTAAAGGGAATTAGATTGAAAAACAAGCTTTTCCCTGGGACAGCGAGAGAAGAATTTTCTATGGATTGGTTCTGTTCATGAACAATTTTGGGATGAAAATTTGAGCCGAGAGTAAGGTATGATCTATTTGGTTCGACGGGAATGTAAAAAATGATGTCACTAATCACTGTGTCGGAAGGAAAAATGTTTAATACTCTCATAAAATCTTTCTGATGGTAAGTAGGAGTAAAAGATGAAGAAGCATCCATGGTTGCATAGAAGGTGTTTTGGGATTGATATATATATATATATATATATATATATATATTGGTGAGGAATACGTGCATTAATAAGCGGATAATTATGACTTCTCGTATGATACAATTGTGTGTCACATTGGGCAGAATCAATAGGGAATTGATACGTAGAAAGCTGATCGATTGCATTTATTGTATTGAATAAAGAGCCACCATCACTTTCACCTTTTTGCCTAAAGACGAAGTGACGTAGGACCAATATTGTACCCTATTTCTAATTGATCATGAGATAGTCAATTAGAAAATGACACATATCATTGTACGAGAAATATATAGTATGCGTGAGATCTCTAAAGATATTTAGAGCATTGTTCACGGAATCATAGCTAGCGCTGATTTGAAATCCCCGATTACCTTATGTTGTTAAGGGCCTGTTTGGCCGGGCAGGCTGGATTGGATTAGATTGTATTAGAAGGGATTGGAAGGAGTAATCCCGGGATTGGCCGGGCGTGCCAAACAAGCACGATGAAATTCTGCCTGGATATCCCATGGGATTGCCAGCAATCCACCGACATCACCATCATTACCTTGAAATCCACCCAATCCCTCCAAATCCCACCTAATCCCATGATTTTTGCCTAGGACATGTTTGGATGAACAGGTTGGAAGGGATTGGCTGGGCGTAATCCCGGGATTGACCAGGCGGGCCAAACATACTTAGGTGTTAGATTCCCTGAATTTAGCAATCCCATGGGATTGCCTGCAATCCACTGACACAGCCATCATTGAATGCAATTCACCCTGTTACAATCTAATACCGCGGGATGGGCCTGTCCAAACACGCCCTGAATGGACAGGGATTTGAAATCCCACCAAATTCATGGTGACAAATGACCCACTAATAATTTTAAATAAGTGTGTTATTATAAAAAAAAAAAACTTTTATAAAATCAAAAAGAATCTAGGGACGCAGATATAGTAGTAGTTGGGGTCGGTGACAAATAACCCCGTGGTACTATTAAGTAGGTGTGTTGTTATAAAAAAAAAAATATATTCTAAAATATCAAAAAGAATCCAGGGATGCAGATATAGCAGTAGGTGGGGTCATAATATTAAATAGATGTGTTGTTATTAAAAAAAAATAATTTCTATAAAAAATATATATATATATATCTAGGGACGAAGATATAGCAGTAGGTAGCGGATTGCCATAATCCTCTGCGCAAAGATATCTCTGTTCCCGGAGCCGTGCGGGGCCTACAGAGATGTTCGCGATAAAGCCACTTTGTTAACTTTTTAAAAAGACTACAGTAGACAGGAACCTAAAAGTCAGGTGATCCAAAAAGCTGGTGAGCCATACGAGACCATGATATTTATATCCCACCCAAACCGTTCATAGGGTTATTAATACTCAGATAAACTGTAGGCACAAATATCACCCTAATACAGAACTTCTGTCACTCCAGACGTTCAATCCCTACTGTTTGGTGTGATATGGCCCACCTGAGTTTTGGATATAACTGATTTTTAGACTTCATTGTCTTTTAAATCAGATGTACAGAGTGGATTTGTCATGAACATCTCTGTAAGCCCCACAGAACCCGGGCACATATATCTCAATGCCCAGGGTCACATGCAATATTCCACTCTTAGTTGGGACGTGGCTAGTGGTGGGTGCTTTGTGGGACCCACCATGACGTATCCGCGATCATTTTAGCACATGAGCCCAGAAATGAGGTAGATTTAAATCTCCGGAGAACCACCCGACAAGAAACAATGGTGATTGGACGACCACCATTAAAAACTTACTATGGCACACCTTAATGCCTACCATAATGTTTATTTTCCATCTAACCAATTGATTAGGTCACACAGACCTTGATGAAAGGACAGAAAAAATATCAGCTTGATTCAAAACTTATGGAGAGCTTAGGAAGTTTTTAACGGTCAACCTTTATTACCACTGTTTTCCACAGTGTGGTCCACCTGAGATTTAAATCCTCTTCATTTTTAAGCTAATGCCTAAAACGATACGCTAAAATTGATAAACTGAGGTGAATTAAAGACATAAATCATGGTTGGGCTACAAAGCACTAAATGCAATCCAGGTTAAATGCTCTAGTGTGGACCCTCAGAGATGACCGTTACAAATCCAGGACGCGGGTTAGATACTGACAGGTTGAGTATCAAGACTGGCTACTGAAGTTACGTCACCAAGTTCTGTGGGCCCACCATGATTTATGTGTTGTATCTGCACTGTCCATCTATTTGGAGACATCATTTTAAGGCATGAGACAAAGAATGAGTCAGATCCAAATCTGGAGTGGACCCCACCACAGAAAACAGTGGGGAGAGCGATGACCACCGTTTAAACCTTCCTAAGGTCCACTATGATGTTTATCTTAGATCCAACCTGTTTATAAGTTAAGATAGACATGAAAGAAGGGAAAAAACAAATTTGAGCTTGATTGAAAACTTTTGTGGTCATTAGAAATTTTTAATGGTGGGCGTCACTCTCTCCCCTGTTCTCTGTGGTATGGTTCACTCTAACTTCGGATCTAACTCATTCTTTGTCTCATGCCCTAAAATGATATCTCCAAATGAATGGATGGTATGGATACAACAAATACATCATGGTAGGCCCTAAAGAACTTGGTGACGTCACTTCAGTAGCCAGGCTTGGTACTCAACCTTTCAGTATCTAATCCGCGTCCAACGATCCACTGTCAATCACAAATTTTGCCAGACCAACATGGGACAGAAGTCTAAAACAGCAGATGTTTATAGGCTATCCAAAACTCCTGTAGGTCACACCAAATTAAACATTAAACAGTGGAGATCCATACCTCAACTGGCAGGCTGAGTGGAGATACCTCGTTTCAACACTTGAGGTCTTGGTTTCGATCCCTAGCGGGGGTGGCTAACATGGAGTGTGTGTATACCACACATGGGTGTGTACTAACAAGCTAACTTAAAAAACCGTACATAGTTGAAACCTTCCCGGAGCCGACCATGATATTTATAGGCTATCCAAACCGTTCATGTGATTATTGCTACTCGGATAAACCGTAGCCATAGATATCATCCTGACGCAAAACATCTGTGGCTCCCCGCAAAGTTTCCAATGGTGGTCGTCCAATCCCAGCTGTTTCATATTCTGTGGCTTACATGAGTATTGGATCTGCCTGATTTTTAAATTCTTATTACATTGTTGTATTGAAAAACAGATGAACGGAGTGGATTTGTTATGGGAATCTCTGCAGGGCCACACAGGTTCTGATTACAGGAAGTCCCGGGAGCAGCAATGGGGAAGCGGTCCGTGGTGTGGCACACACCACCGACAGCTGCCGTATGTTGACATCACCAAAATCAGTTGGCCCACCATGATGTATATATTATATCAAAACCGTCCATTCATTTGGCCAGATTGTTATAGGGATTCAGCTCAAAATGAGACAAATCCAAAGCTTAAGTGGACCACACCATAAAAAGCAGTGGGACATTCATTTGGCGAGATTGTGATAGGGCTTCAGCTCAAAATGAGAAAAATTCAAAGCTTAAGTGGACCACACCATAAAAATCAGTGGGGACAAATGATTCCTATCATTGAAACCTTTTTAGGCTCACCACGATGTTTATTAGCCATCAAACGTATTCACAAGGTCACACACATCCCACCGTGATGTTTATTTGTCACCGAACATGCTCATGAGGTCACGCTGAAGGGAAAATACAAATATCGATTGGTCCAAAATTTCTGCTACCCTGCGGAAGTTTTCAGCTGTAGATGTTCAATCTCCACTACTTTGTGCCGTGTGGATCACTTGAGCTTTAGATCTGTCTCATGTACTAAATTATCTCTAAAAATGAACATATTCATCATGGCTGGGACCACATAACTTTACGACGTCAACACAAATTCAGTCTGCCCATTACAATCAAGACCTTACCATGGGTTCACCTTGATGTATGTATTGTATATCCATGCTCTCCATCCGTTATGCCAGCTTATTTAGGGCATGGTTGGCTGGGCAGATCCCATGGTATTAGGAGGAATGGAATCAATTTTAAGGTAATAATGGTGGTGTCAGTGGATTGTCTTAAGATCCATGGGATTGCTTATATACCAGACAAGTTCACTGGTTCTGTTAGGCACGCCCTGCATATCCCGGGACTTTACCTTCAAATCCATCCAACCAACAGATAGGATCAATTTTAAGGTAATGATGGTGATGTCAGTGGATTGTCTTAAGATCCATGGGATTGCTCATATCCCAGGACAAGTTCACCGGATCTGTTTGGCTCGTCATCCAGGATATTGCCAATCCCATCCCTGTAAATCCCATCTAATACTGCATCCAACGCTCGGCCAAACACGCCCATGGATGGGAAACCTAAAAATCTCAGCTTGACCATATCAGCTTAACAGCTGGAACCTAAAAATTAAGCAGATCCAAATCTCAGCTTGGCCATATCATAGGAAACGGTGCTGATTTAACGTCCACCGTCAAAAACTTCCTAGGGCCCACCATAATGCCAGCCATAATGTTTATTTGCCATCCAACCTGTTGATAAGGACACACTGACCATGATGAAGGGAAAAAGAAAATAGCAGCTTGATCAGAAACTTTTGTGGCCACTGGTAGTTTTTTATGGTGAGCGTTCATCACCACTGTTTCCTGAGGTGTGGTCCACCTGAGATTTGGGCCTGCCTTATTTTTGGACGCATGCTCTAAAATGATCTGTAAAATTGGATGGACGGCGTGGATTAAAAACATAGACCGCGTTTAGGTGGAAGGCTCCATGTTGGTGGGCATTTTAGTGGAAAAATCATTCTTCAAACGGACCGACGTTTGAGAAAACTAACGAACCGTACTCGTACGAGAATAACTAGATTAATGATGTAGCCTAATGAAAACTTGATTAGAAAAGGTGCTGGGTTGTAAATATTACACTCATGAGATGCTATTTTGTAAAATTAAAATATATAAAAAAAATAAAAAATAAATAAAATAAAATAAAGTCTGACATTCAGCGGTTGGTGTTCTAAAGGGACGGTGCTCTATGGCCTCCCTGATGTATGTGTTCTGTCCATTTGGTATTGGACGATGCTCTGTGGGCCCTACCATAGTTGGTGTTCTAAAGGGACGCTAGATTCGCTACTGGATGGTGCTCTGTGGCCTCTCATGATGTATGTGTTTTATCTTCTGTGGCTTCTCATGATGTATGTGTTTTATCTGGCTAGATTCGCAATGATTTTCTATTTTTCTTTTTCCAAAGAAGCGCAATGACAAAGGAAAATTAATTGAACGGCCACCGTTAAATACTTCTTCATGCTATAACAGGTTCGGATGAAGCTGATATTTGTGTTTTTCATTCATCCGTGTCTTTGTGATCTAATTAGTAAGTTGGATGGAAAATAAAAACTTATAGTGTAGTCGCATAAAGTTTTCAATTGTAAGCCATAGATTGGATGGCAAATAAAAATGATAGTGAGCCGTAGAAAGTTTTCAATGGACAGTGTTTAAGCACTACTCTTTTTCTAACGTGTGGTCCACCTGAGATCTGGATCTGCTTATTTTTAGGCTCATGACTTAAGATAATGATTCAAAGTGGATGGGGATAAAACAAATACATCATGGTGGGCCACAGAGCACGTACTGACATTGTCAGTAGGCCATCCGTTTTCTTGGCAAAGTTACCTTTACAATGGAATACCAGCATTCGTTGGTATTGAAATCTACAGTTCCAATGATAGCAAATTCCATCATCGATAGGACGCCTATTGAATAATACCCAGCCTGTCCGGAGCTAGGCACAGACGGGGCTCTGAGGGGCCCACCGTGATGTAGGGATCTATCCACACTGTCCATCCATTTTGTAATATCATTTTATGCTATATTTCCTAAAATGGGGCAGATCCATGGCTTAAGTGGACCACACCACAGAAAATAGGGGTGTTAATTACATGTTCCATCGAAACCTTCCTAGGGGCCACTGTAATATTTACTTGCTATCCAACCTGTTCATAAGGTCACATAGACCTAGATGAAGGGAAAAGACAAATATCAGCTTATCCAAAATTTCTATCATGGCTCAAAGTTTTCAATGGTAGGTGTTTCATCCACACTAAGTATTTTATTTGAGTTTGCATCTGCCTTATTTTTGGGCTCATACTCTAAAATGATAAGGAATAATGGATGGACGGTGTGGATAAAATTCATACATCACAAGGGCTCCTCATAGGCCCGGCCTATGCCAACCTCAAGATAGGCGGGGGAGTACCAAATCCATGTATAGGTGATTATGGTAGCATTAGTGATAACAATGGGGCTGAAAGGCAGGTGGGTTGGGTGGGGTTGGTGCTCAACCTTAGCCATCCCAAGGTTCCTATACCTGAACATTAACCCAACCCAATCCAACCCAACCTCTGGTTGGGAATTCTCAAACCAAGCCTAACCCAAGCAGGCTCAGTGGGGTTGGTCAAGTGAATACGTGCTAACATTTTTCTTATTAAATTAGTCTATTATATATTCAATACACGTCTTATATTTTTGTACTTACGATTTTATTAATTATATATGTAGTTATTTATGAAATAGAACTTCATTTTTTCTAAACAAACAAGCTAAAACATAAGACAAGTACTTTAAAAGTCATGTTGTATAACATGCAATCTATTTGGGAGAGAAATCCAACGTATCTTGTTAGCTTAAGTCATCAGAAATGATGTGGACCAATGAGAACCAACAACAGTGAAATTTTTTATGCCTTCAACACAAACGATCCGCACTCAATTATAATTTATAAGTAACTTATATGTTAATTGGGTTCGAGTTGGATCGGGCAACTCAAGCCCAACCCAAGTTTTATCAAGTTGGTGTTTGTATAGCCCATGCCTGAGACCGAACCCGATACATCTTGCCCAAACCCAACCTAATGTCGGGTCGGTCATGGGTCAGTCAAGTTGAACCCGATCAACTTTTAGCCCTAATAACAATACTAAATGCATACCTATGCTATTTATCAACCTCTCAATATATATATTTATATATGTGGAACATATGTATGTGGTTTGAAGCGTTCATTGGCCCATGCTCTCTCTCTCTCTCTCTCTCTCTCTCTCTCTCTCTCTCTCTCTCTCTCTATATATATATATATATATATATAGTCATGC